>NC_134577.1:112107986-112457986 GCF_050947875.1 Dermacentor variabilis | reverse complement strand
AGATCAAAAGACGTAGCCGAATTCAATAACGGGTCTTAAGTGCAATACATGCAGAGTATCCTGTCGTATACCACACTTTCTCTGGTATTTTCTCATGAACCGGCCAAGTGAATAGCCATCCTTTCTAACCGTTTTTGTGCAAGGGCGCCAATATAGGCCAGGGTCGTAAACGACACCCGGCTACCATATAGTGTCTACCTCAGAATTAGTTCGTTAGGTCATTCTGATACAGAAGTAATACGGAAACTGATCGGTGCTAAGTAAATTCAAGACAGGCACATTATTGAAATAATAGATAAGTCAAGTTAAAGCCTGTTAACATGCCTGTCAGTATTTGTAAAATAAAATAAAATACCGAGCCAGACCACAAATAGATTTAATTACACATGCAACTTTTGGGAGAGTTTGTGAATACCTTTAACGGCAGCCAATAATGCAGTATTACCTGCATACACAAAAAGTGTGGCATCTGGTATAATTTTAATGTCGCGTAGCAGCACTTTCAACAATAGTGGAGAAAGCACTGACTTATTACGTACGCCTCTGACAAGCGTCAACCATTCGATATGATACGTTCCACCTGTGCACAAAACTGTTCTTCCGTGCAAGAATTCTCTACTAGAAACACAAATCGGCAATGTAGGATTTAAGTGAGCCAATTTATTCAGTAGAAATCTATAGTATGTTATCTACTTTTGCAACGTCTAGAGTAACCACTGTTGAAGCTTCTTAGTTTTTCATACCTACATTTTCCTTTCTAAATCCAGATGCGCGGCCAATATCTAACTGCCAGGCCGAAAGGTAATCTCAGCGGCGCCTATTGTATGCATTTGATATTCGGCTAGCACAGCTCTCGTTTCCATTGCAAATGTGATACGCTTCGATCCCTTATCCGGGTGTGTGATATTTATGTTTAAAGACTATCTTTGTCTTCGAGAAAATTTTTGAACAATCGTACAATCGGCAGCGCAAGGCTAAAATGGTGGAATCCGTATTTTTTGCAGGAGCACTACACTCAAGTGTAACTGAAAACGCAACGAACGAGGAAGTACGCACAACAGGTGCACTCACTGTCCTATAAAAAATTTATTGCGGAAACTTGTTATTATACACTTCAACGGCACAACGGCACAACGGCACTTCAACGGCACAACGGCAATGCTCTGAAATAACATGACATGTATCACGGTTGGATCAGTTCACACCAACGAAATGTGTAACAAAGGAAAAGCAATATGAAAATCATTACAGAGTAATGAAAGGGTTGTTGCATTCTACTCTAATGAATTGGCGTAATATGACATATTTTTTTCTGTAGGGCTACTGAAGGCTGGCTAATACAACTTGGTCCGGCTTTCTGCACGATAGTTGCCGCAATAATTTCGCGCGTAAATTTACCTCTGTGGCGAAAAGGAGTTTTTGTCCGAACCATTTGTGGTGTAGACCAATAGTAGCGGCAGTACATTGACGAGTGGGATGAACACTCTGAACACTTGGCAAACCTTGGTGCTCGCTGAGGAGCAAGCCTAAACATAACCTTCATTGTCCCGCGTACACTCGGCGGCACGTGAGTGGGATGCTGTTTATTACGGCTGCTTCAAATGTCACGAACGTAATAGCGCACCTTACCAGCCAGGCATCTTCTACTGCGGGGCCTTGGTTTCCATGCTTGCGCAGTGCTGAACTGATTCCACCTATATTCATCATGGCTGAAAAAAACAAAAAACAAAAGGATACAGAGGCGTCATGCCGAGAGCATAACTTACTTAAGCTGTGTGAAAGCTGATGGACGTATAGGGTATAATGGCCACATTCTTTCTTTTTCTTTGCCTCATTGGGACTGCATCTTTTCCTTCCATTGCAAGCTTGAATTCCCACATCATCTTTTCCAAACTAACAATAGCCCATTTTCTGGGTACCTAGATTATTTCAGGGCGCCACTCTGTTGCTTTCACACTTTCGGTTATGCTGTGCTCACTCGACATGATCATCGACTGCCTCAGGTTTAAAAGTGCAATACCACCCTATGGCCTTACAATAGGGAGAGTAGAGGCAAAACAGTGCTATTGAAGAACTTGGCGAAGCAAGTGTCTCGAAGAATTTGAAGGGATGACTATGCTCTTAATTCTATGGTATACATCGCCGTGCATGTTCCACATACGTTTTACCTTGGCAGAAAAAGACATTGATGCAATCTCACTTTACGACGTGCTTCAGCGCGTACGCCAGCTTCTGCTTCTACGGAATAACTAAATAACTAGGCTTTTAGGGCTGCTGCTGTCATGTTATTCCACGCGTTGCATGCATGAATTGTCGCACTAACGATTCAGACACAAGTGCTATAACAAAACAGGGAATCCTGCTTCCAACAATTGTCGAACTTGTAAAAAGCTCCCTTCGATTGTGTGGTCACACGTCTTCCTCACTGTAGATCGTAACGTCGACATCTGAGTACAGCAGTACTTTGATCTGTGCGAGTTCGTTCATCTTGCCAGTGTTCATAAAACGCGCTAAAGACGAAGACGAAAGTAACACACACGACAGCACCTGTCCTGTCGTATGTGTTCCTTTCGTCTTCATCTTTAGCGTGTTTTATGAACACTGAATACCACGTTTCACGATCTTTGAATTCGTCAACCTGAAATTTCCTAGCGGCACTGCCGAATTTGGACTGCAGCACCAGCACACGTGAGACCGTTAAAACGTTTCCTTTAAACCTTAAAGCGAAATCGCGTGCTTTGAAGGTGACTCATCAGTAAAACGTAGTACTCTTCCTTCGTGCACATGTGCGCTTGCGACATAATTCATACATATAGGGTGTACTAGAATGAGGCCGAGTGGCCGGACGGCGCTGTGCCACTGAGGTGCCACGTGTGGAAACATTGTGCGGGTGCGCTGCGAGCGAACTGGATTGGGGCGAAGACGCGCTCTGCGGAATACTTAACGTACTTTCGCTGCAGGCGCCCAGGCTGATTGGGCATTGTACACTCTGAAAACTAGTCCTTTATGTAAACTGCAAATTCACGCTCATGAAATTTTGCCAAACATATGTATTTGAGGCATGGATTATACAACACGACATTTTAAATTTTGCTGTCAGTATGAAGTGCATCTCCTGCTCGCAAGCACGCGTTCGTTGAGCGGACGCCCTGTTCTTTTTTTTTTTTTTGCAGAGAGCTTGTGCAGTACAGTTTATCAATTTCTTTATTTAATTTGGTATGCCCCTGGCTCTGTAGGCTGTTACTAAATGTAATTTTACCCCAGTGAACTGCTGTCTTCAACACAGATTTCTAAACGTAGCACGTAATATTGTCACAGCAGCCACCGATCAGCAACATGAAGTTACGTAAGAAAATTTAATCGTGTCGTTTCACGCCTCACTCTTGTTGGTGGAATATTAAAGAGCACGGGCAATAATCGAAGAAAACACTATGATAGTGCAATAAGTCAGTATTATTGAGTGCATAGCGTGAAGAAGAGAAGCGGCTGACTAAACTTCTCGGTAAATCAGATGGTGCATAGACATGTGTACGATATATATATAGACTAGAATAATTATCATATACTTTAAGTGCACTAATTGAATAAGTGATAACTGTCGACTGGATTATAAGCGTGTTTGCAGTAACAAACGTGGCACCACCAAACCTTTTTTCATGCTGGTATGTGCCGCGTTCACGTCAGCGCGCACGGCAGCTTCGACCGACGGCCTGTGAGTGGAGCCTAATTTGGATAGAACTAAAGTGTGCAATTCTTTGCACTCTAGATGGAATCGATCCAAAGTTTGCGAAAGGGCTTTTCGAGAGAACGAATCATGCTAATGATTGGACGCTAATATGAACGATAGTGTTAGAACGCCATATCACAAGAAGCCAACAAAGAACAACAAGGACAACACAGGAAAGATTACTTCAAGTTAATAATTTAATATAAGCGACAAATTATTGCATTTACTTTCATTTCCGTTAATTTATAATTTATTTAATTAAGTCAGTATGCACAAGTAACTAACGAGGCAGTCTCGCAGAAGCATGGATCGGCGCACGCGTGGAACATCCGCTCAGCTAGCCGAACCCGAACCAAAGAGGAAGAGCCTTGTCCTTTCCGCGCCCAAATAACCCCGCCGTGAGGCGGCGTTAGCAGCGCAACAGTCGCGCCGTCTCTCGTACGGCGCTTCAACCAGACCGACTGCCGCGGGCATCAAGCCACGCGGCTAAGCCGGATTACAGGAGAGGGAATCTATGCGGGAAAACAACATATCAGGGGATGCGTGAGAGTCGCGCGTCCCGGCAATTGCCAGCTCGTCTTCACCCGAATAGACCACGTGCTAGTGACGCCTGCGGCAGGAGGGATGTGTTCTACATCCGCAGCCAAGGTTTGTGAGTGGTGGCGCTGACTTACACTCCCAGAGTCAGTTCTAGTGGTAAAATATAAATGCACAAGAGAGTGCACGGGAAAACACCGCCGCGGTAGCTCAATTGGTAAAATCAGCGCGCGCGTAATGCGAAGGCGTGGGATCGTTCACCACCTGCGGCAGGCTGTTTTTTCGGCTACATTAATTTGCCGTTAACATATAGTTTCTTTAATTAAATTGCTATGTAGAAGTAAGTTTCCCTATGTTGTCCTTGGTGTCATTGTTTGTTGGATGCTTATGAAATATGATTAATAAAAATCGGGCACCTCGCTTCAACGCCTTTCCTCCTAGTGTTAGAGAAAGGATACTACGTATGTGTACTCAAAGTGAATGGGGGCGATTGGGGCGTAAAGACCAATGTAATCTCCATGGTTGGTTTGGCAATCTTCTTCAATGTGACAGTTCGTGAAATGAAGTAGAAAGATACAAGTCTTATCGAATGCTGTTTGCTATTAAGATCACATGCGATTCCTGAATTCGGTATCAGATATGCTCGAATAGTCGTTTCTGTTCGAATGTAAGGCATAACAGCACTTCAAATTCTGGAGAGCGTGTCCGATGCAAATGAGTAGTAATCCAAATGATAGTGCTGCTGGCGAGTCACAGCTGCTGCGCAGAGACGCACAAGTTCCTGAGCGAATTAACGTACGGGGTTTGATAACTACTGTTGAATACGTCCCTAGCGGCCCATCAATAAAAAAAAAACCGTTTAAGGTGGCCTCTAAATCAGCTGACTTGATGCATGCAAGGTACTTTTTGTTTGACAGTCTTATCTCGTGTTCATCCAATGAAAACTGAGTGGTACATTTTGCAACAGAGTTATCTCCTCCAGCAAACAAAGCCAATCTGCATATAGAGTGTGTCCAAAGTTAGACATCCCGTGTTAAAAAAAAATGCGAAGAGGAGTACACAGAAGCCATTTGTCTACCTAGGTTATGCGGCCAGGCGGTCGCAAACTGTAAGGATAAATGTCGTAACGTCATTATTTATTAAATTCAATAATTAACTTTGTATTTAGTGCAGTTAGCATGTATTTTTATATTGAAAACTGAGAGGCGGTGTGATTTGGTGGCTATTTCATTTTGTACAATTTTAGTAACGCGCCTGTGTCCTTAGATATGCACGTCTGAAATTTCAGCCCAAGCCGTCTAATTACGCAGGCGAGTCCTCTCCCTAGTGTGACGCAGCTGTTGCGTATGACACTCCGTCTGAGAAGAATGTGGGGTGATAGTCGAAGGTAATTACTTTTCGTTGTCGGCCAGCATTTCCGTTCGTGGCTAGCAAAACCGAAGAATAACTGTGCGGGCGACGTGAGACGAGCCCTGTTTCTTTAAGCAATTGGTAGTGGAGTGGGTGACAAGACGCTGTGCCGCTTAAGACTTCTTACGCACTGAGGTGCATTTATAGTGGACTGCTTTTTTAAATACAATGACAGATTTCTTTGCAGAATGATTGAAAATAATGCCCTCTCACAACATAAAGCGACAGCGTCAGCTGCCATACAGCAAATTATTAACCACGAATGTTTCTAGGGTGCCTTGCAGATGCCTAAAGATAACTTACGACCCTTCATTATCAGCGCTTAGGAAGCGCTGGTTAATGGCCCGTATTCTATATGTCACCTTTTTAAATTTAGAACGCATCTATCAGTCCTCATGACAGAGCATGACATTGTATCAATATAGTCAAATCGATATTTATTTAGTTACACACAGCTACGATTCCGGCAAAACTTGGGAAGAAGTGGGAATAAAAGAAAAAAAAAATCAGATGCAATGTAAATCCATGGCCTACATACAAACAAAACACACAAACATTTTAGAATTTATTTCAATTATACCAGTGCTTACACAATATTAGATTCGAGTGATATGAAATCTTACTCAACTTAGAATTAGAACAATCGTGAAGAAACCAAAGGTTTAAAAATGTTCGAAATGCTTGCCTTCCACCGCAACACACCACATGAACCTCTCGCGCATCGAGTCGACAACTATGCGCGTCATTTCCGGGTCGAGGCTTCTGCAGGCGGTAACTATTCTTATTTTCATGTCGTTGACATCAGTGGGCTCCACTGCGTAAACGCGATCTTTCACGTAGCTCCACAAAAAGAAGTCCTGTGGAGAGAGATCAGGGTATGTCGGCGGCGGAAACATCTCTCCTTCGCGTCCAATCCACTGTCGGGGAAAGTTACAGTATAACCAGTTCTTCGCAGTGGAGTAGAGGAAATGTGGTGGGGCCCCGTCATGCTGGACCCAAACTTGCCGCAGTTCGTTGAGAAGGAGACTCGAGGCAGATTTATTGACGAAACCAGCAAGAATGTTTTGCGCAAAATTCTTTACATCGAGGTTCCCTTGCAGAAGTGACGGCCAATTATCCTGCCCCCAGGTATGCCCCAGCATACATTTAGACCCCAGCGAATTTGGTGGTTGTGTTGCCGCATCCACTGAGGATTCCCTTGCGACCAGTAGTGAGCATTGTGAATGTTCACTCTGCCGTTCCAGCAAAATTGTGCCTCATCAGCCCAAATCACTCTTTGTACGGAATTCTTATCTTGGTCAATTTTTATTAGGGCTCAATTAGAAAAGTCTGACCATTCTTCAAAATCTGTCTCACTTAGGTCTTAATGAAGACTCACATGGCATGGATGAAATTCGTGCTTTTCTAGAATGTTTTGAACCGTTACGCACGCTTTGCCCGCATTGCTTGTAAATCTCTCTCATGCTTGCATTTGACATTGCATGCACGCAGACAAAGCCGTAAATTTCAAAGTCCTCATGAATGATGCTCTTCTTGGGCTGTCTTTTTTGGTGAACTGAGCCTGTTGTGTGAAAACGTCTGACAATTGTAACAAATGTTGCTTTCGTTGGAACTCGTCGATCCGGATGGTGAGACACGTACTGACTCATTGCTAATGAATCATTGCGGTTTATCTGCCGTAGGATATTACCTCGACCAAGATGAAGCAGCCATTCTTCAACGCAGAAGGTCCCAATGCAGGGCTTGCTTCTTCCAAGGGCCCAGCTTAGTAGAGGCAATCAGTAACAAGAGCAAAGGTGCATAATGGAAGCTCAAGGGTTCACGCGATGCGCTTGCAAGGTGTTGCCTGATCTGCTCGGAACTCGCAAAATCGCGAATAATAAAAAAAGTCGTCAGGCATACACCACTAGAGTGCACTACTCACGCCAGTTCACAGTCGTCCTTCTATTTCACAGCAGTCTTTCAGGTGTAGGCAATGCAGGGCCCTCAAATCACACACTTCAGACACGTACAGCGCCCCTGCAACACGACGGGCAACTAAGATGCTGCCCGGCAGTGTCACCTTTGTTTCATGCTTAGCGCTTGCATGACTTTGAACCTCCAAAATGCAAAAAATAAATCAAGCCAAAGCCAGTACCATAATCCTAGGCCCGTATTCAGAAAAAGAACTTAAGTAGGACGTCAATAAGCGCGGGAAAAGTACAAGTGTTAGGAAAGTTTTAGGAGAGTACTTCAAAAATGACACTTAAGTATCACTTTCGAGCATAACACTTCTCGAGCGAAGTTTGTCATATGGTGTCGAGGATACGTAAATATTTTACGTGTACGATAGGTTAAATCGCAAAAATAAAATAATTTTTGCAGCAGAGTAATGTGGATATAACTGTTGCAGTGCTTGCGCACTCATTCTTCCGAGTAAAATACAAAGAATGGTTTGGTTTAGGGCTTTACTCAAACTCGCCTGGCCACAAGTTCACGTTGGTTCTCGCAGCCACTGCAGTTCTCTGTGTGACCGTCCCGACTTTTTTTTGGTTTTGTTGCTGAAAACTTGCGGTGTTCTTGCGCAGAGTGTGTGCGTGCGTTGCGTGTTTTCAACCCACGCGGACGATGGAAAAAAATGAAAACAAACTTTTCCGCAGAAGAACGCGGCGTGCTCCTTGAGTTTATTTCGCGCCGTCGCAGTCTTTCGACAGCTAAAATCCACCGCGTCATCACCTCCCGGACTTCTGATGGGTACATGAGTGCAGTCAATGCACCCGCTCACACCAGGAAACCGTGCGATGGTGTAGAACTCCTCCATTACGGATGCCATATCATTAGCATTTGGAAACTTCACGAGCTGCGGGAACAAAGTCTCGGCAATAATTCTTGACATTCATGAAATGATTCGAGACACAGTTGCTTGCGAAACATTAACGAGGTTCCTGATGACAACCTGAAATGTTCCGGCGCCATAGAATCGCAGCGCGATTAGAAGCTGCAACAGCGGCTGCACGGCGTGACCGCGTTCGTTGCCTTTGGAGACCAGCGGCAGCATTTGGCAGCACCGCTTGCTTGGAAAGCTGTTATCGCCACGAGAATTCCGCGTCGTTGTTTACTTCCATGGCATTCTGTCTATCCTTAAGCCGTGTACGTAATGGTGACACGTATGGGTATGACTCATCCTCCGTAATATTGCGCACACGTCCGGCGAGATCGTCAAGGTCGTCGAGGCTGCCGTAGCAGGCGGCCATCTTGCTTGCTAGGCGAGAGTAGCGAAAGTCCCATTTAAGGTTGCCAATGACCGTACTTTATTTTCCGGCACTCAAGTGTCGATTAAAGTTTACTTTAAGCACAAGATTTGTCTATGGAACGCGTTAAGCATCGACCGGCTACTTAAGTCATAAGTTAAGTTCCGTTTGTGAATACGGGCTCTACACTTCATTACTTCGACAGTACGTGTAAGGTGGCCCCGTGCTTGTCGCCAACTCTGCAAGTCATTGGTTCAAAAATATCTCAGCCAAGCCGCCACGCAAAGTCATCCTTCGCTTTCGCTGGCCACGGACAAAAACAGTGTCCAACAACGAAAAGTATTCACCATCGCCTGTCACCTAGCATTCTTGCCAGATAGAACGTCATACGCAACAGCTGCGTCACGCTAAACAGGGGGACTCCATGGCGGGTGCCGCCGTCTCACATGCGTAATTATGTGGCTGAGACTGAAATTTCGGACGTGCATATGTCAGGACACAGGCACGTTAATAAAATTGTACAAAATAGAATAGCCAACAAATGGCACCGCCTCTGAGTTTTCAATATAGACATACATGCTTACTGCATTAAATAAAAAACTTAATGAACGAATTTAATTAAATACTTACATTACGACGGCAATTATCCTTACAGTTTGCGACCGCCTGGCCGCATAACCTAGCTAGACAAATGGCTTCTGTGTACTCGTCCTCGCATTTTCTTTAAAACCCAGAAAGTCTAACTTTGAACACCCGGTATATCGTATGTGAGGCATGCCGTTCCTTTAACTGCTTCAACATTGTCGTTAAAGCACCTGTTTCTACAGGGTAATTAATTTTAAGTTTTATTGAATATTTAAAAAGAGACTGTTGCATATAACACAATTCTAATCCTTCAGCTGCATTATTCAGAGAGGCAGACATTGCTTGCACGAGAAATCTAAATGCATATGCAGCTGATTATCCATGATGCAATTATCTCTTGAAATATTGACATTAGGGCACATATTGAAATTTACGGATTGTAGCAGGTGTTTGCAAGGCGTATCCATTTGGATCGAATCAATTTCCAGTTTACAGATATTGACCACAAATCTTGCGCTAAAAATGCACTTTGTTCAAGTTACTTAAAAAGAAAAAACGCTCTTTTAAGCAATGAAGCACAATAGTAATTGAAACGCCCATGTATTTCGCTCAACATTTTGTAAAAAATCTCTCGAAACTGGTGTCATCCTAGAAGTTCATTTCAAGTGGATACGTCTTACTCACCGGCCTAATTCCTACATTCAGACTTGTGGCGTAATGTAAGTAACTAAAAAGTTCATTAGTGAATTTTGGTGACTTAGTTGAAAATGTATTTCTCGTTCTCGCACTATGTCCCCCTTTTCAACTAATCCAGCTCAGGGACAAGAATTATGCTCTCTGCTACAGGTGATTAGTAAAAATCCCGTAAAACATAGAAATGATCATCCTGTACATGCCATGCAAGCTTCTCAATTGAGCTGCCGTAGAGTTCGGAATGGCATTACTTGTAGGTTTGAAACATGCGATGCGCGTAACTTGTTATTCTGGGAACTCCAAATCGAAAATAATTCCATTTTGTTTCAATCCCTAGAAAAAAGCCGAATGACACAGCTACATTCTTTTGTTCTTAAATAAAGAAACTCTGGCGTTTTACGTGGCAAAAGAACGATATATGATTATGAGGCACCCGCGGCGTTGGAGTCTTCACCACCTTTGGTTCTTTAACATTCGCCTAAATATATGTACACGAGTGTTGTTCCATTTCGTTCCCATCGAATTCCGTGACTTGGATTGAACCCATACAATGCCACAGCCGCTATTGCCACTAATTGAACTACCACGCCCGCTGTTTTTTTCGAGCTTTCTTTAAAGCATGGGCAGGCAAAAAAATTTAAACGCGGTTTGCGGGCCGAACATTAGCATTTAGAATATTTAAATAAAACGGTTTTCATCGCTCATGGTCCGGCCCGATAAAATACTCCGTACCAATTACTACGCATTTTGCTACGCAAGGAAGACGTAAACATTAACGGAATGTTGCGCAGCATTTTTTTCTTTTTCCCTCAGTGTACTACACGTAAATCTGTGAACAGGGCAACGGGGAACTGAATGAGGCATGTGTGTTTTATTTGCTAAGCGGCAAGCAACCAGCTTAGTTAACTTTTTTTTCGTCTGCGTTTTGCAACTACTTATGGAAAACTGTATGCACAAGAACACACACGAGAGACAAATGTTGCGTGTAGAACAAGCGATATAGTTGTTCTCCAATGCAACTACAATACCATAGCAGAATGAAAGCCGACAGTGCGGCCGCAGTGCGCGCGCAGTCACCGCGTGGCATAGAACCACAGAAAGGAGTTTTTTCCTAAAACGTACATACAAGTAATATGTAACTAGGAACCCAATTTGAACCATGTGATCGCAAACAGCATCACGCGAAGCATTACGAACGACCCCACCGAGCAGAATCGTCAGCAGTTTCGAAGGGTACGACCTCGATGCGGCCATATCCACATCCATCGCAGCGCCACCACAGTATTTTTCGTCATCGGGCGCCTCACCGCAAAGAATGCTCTGACTTGGCCACTCATACTACTCAACCGTATTCTAGTGCACTCCAAATTAGATACATTAGATATCGGCAGAAAAATTAAGTATTTGTCGACAAATCTGAACATACCCTTGGCTTTGCCTGAAGGTCTCGCCTGAAGGCTCCTGTTGGACTTTCCAAGAAAGAAAGCCGCATAGAAAAACAGTCTTAGCGAGCATTTGTTCATTTTGCATGACAAAGAAATTATGTTTCTGAAGAAGACATTTCTTTAACATGAACTGAGTGACTCAAGTGACATGGTACATTCAAACATGTGTTACCATGGCGCTCTGGGACGAGGCTTAATTCCGCTAGTGACAGACGCGTGCGAGGGCAACAAGGAAGGAAGAGCTAGAATCCTTGCACGCTAACATACAGGGCCCATTATTAAAGCAATTCGCATTGTCTGGGAAAAATAGATTAATTGACCTAACCTGTACAAATTGTTAAAATTGTTCAATATACTCTCCCCCTGTATCAATACACTTGCGGAGACGTGTCTGGCATGCCTGAAAGGCACCCTGTAAGTCCTCAGCGGGCGTGTCTCTCAGGAACGCTAGAACATGCTTTTGAATGTTTTCCACGGTCTCCCAATGCTTTCCTTTCAGCGCTCTCTTCAGTCTGGTAAAAAAGAAAAGTCGCAGGTAGCTAAGTCGGGACTTTAAGGGGCGTGGGGGAGCACCGGGCCAGAAAGTACGTAACGATGAAGGACGTGGGGCTGGGGTATTCTCATGGTGTAGCTTGACCGTGTTGTTGACGTCAGCCCTCACTCGCGCGACCCGGCGTTTCAATCTCTTGAGCACCTCTACGGTGAAAGGCTCAGTTGACAGTTTCTCCCTGCAATACAAACTCAAAATAGACGATTTCTCGGGCGTCAAAGAAGACAATGAGCATCGTTTTGATGTGAGACTAGGTCATTCGTGCTTTCTTGGGGTGAGGGGATGATATTGTGCGCCATTCTCTGCACTGCGGTTTTGATTCTGCGTCGTACTCGAACACTCAGATTTGTCTCCGGTTACGACAGACTTAAAAAAGCCTGGCTCATTTTGAGTCAAATGCAATAATTTTTGAGAGCGCAAAAGACGAAGTTCTTCCTGATCTTCTGCCTACACTTTCGGCACAAGCTTCGTGCCGCATTTCCCGACCGGTTTTACCATGCTGCCATGGATAATCGCGTCATAATAAAGTTGTGTGCATTCCTTTAATAATAGAGCTTGTATATTCAGACAAACAAAATGCAAGTAAAAGGGCACACTACATGGGGGTAAGCGAGACCAAGCGTCACTGCACAGCGTTCAGAAAGAACCGCACAGCGCACTTACAGTTTGGCTGGTGTTGCGTCGCTCGAGGAACTGTGCCAGCGGAGTCTGGTTCGTCGGCTGGTTTACGGGTGCAGAAACCGTGTCGTCTCATGCGTTGGCGCTCGACCGGGTCCCTTCCAGCAGCTGTGGCCCCCCGCGAACGTTGACGTCCGACCCAAGCCAGCGCATCTTCCTATTTCACACACTTTTTGCTTTCTTTTAAGCTGTTTTCTACTGGCAAGTTGCTTCGCTGCATGTGCCGAGTAACAGACGTTCTGTTTACATGTTCCCACGCAAAGTTTAATAATCTGTACGCGACCGCACTCGATCTTAGACGCGGGGAACATTCGGTCAGCACGTCGGCTATGATTACTTGCCAGACAACACCTAGGAGTGCCTGACATATTTTTGAAATTTTAAGCCTTTCTGCTGCTCATAGCAAGCCCTTGCGTGAACTTCAAAAGCTTTCAAGTCCTCCCGCTTTTCCCCGAAATCAGTTCAGTTTGTGACACTCTGAAATTTAGCCGCCTCTCTGCAGGGATCAGAGTCATCAGACAAAATATTTTCCAGCTCTTTACCTGTTTCTTCAACGAAGTTAATGCCCTCGTGGGACTTCATGCCTTTCTCTGTAAAACCAACGAAGCTTCTGTCGACGTAATCAATGATATTGATATTAGAGTGTTCCTTAACCTCGTAGAAGCTGCGGCATGAAACCACTTGTTGAGTGTTTTGGACTATTAATTCCAGATCCCCCACTCTGCTACTCAATATACAAAATTTCATGAGGAGGCAGCCCACCTGAAGACTGGTTCTCCTTTGCATCTGCCCGG
Organism: Dermacentor variabilis; assembly: GCF_050947875.1. Taxonomy (NCBI): domain Eukaryota; kingdom Metazoa; phylum Arthropoda; class Arachnida; order Ixodida; family Ixodidae; genus Dermacentor; species Dermacentor variabilis. The sequence goes on along the minus strand of NC_134577.1, from coordinate 112,444,337 downwards.
CTTTTTTGCCAATCAGCAACAAGATTGCTACCCGGCTCATTTTTGAGCTCGGCGGGACTGACACAGTCGTTCACCAGCAGCATAGTCAAATCCTGACAGTGATTAAAGCTTTGGAAGCCTTATAGCTGCGGTTCGTTGAGGCGAAGCTCATATTTCAAAACTTTTGCCTCTAGCTCGATTTGTGTGGTCTAAACCTCGACACCTGCATTGGTCAAAGTTCGTCGCGCACGAAACTCTTCATGCGTAACTTTTGGTTCGAAGCCTTGCGTTCTAACTCAAGCCTAAGGCTTCCCGTGCTTGTGCTCTATCGCCCCGCATTCCTTGCTTTTTCTTCCGCGCATGCTTTGAGCTCCGCGTCTTTCAAGTCAAGTTTCTCACCGCCCTCAGTGAGCGTAACTATTTACATATCCCACGTAGCCCTAATCTGCGATCCCTGATTGCGCTGCTCCGACCTTCTTAATAAATCAGAAAGAAAGTGTCCGCCGGCGACGCCATTGTCACGATGTGGTTCGGAGAGCAGGCTTAATTGTGCGAGTCAGATACACCTCCGAAGGCAGCAAGGAAGCAATGGCAACAATCACCGCGCACTAACATATATTGAAACATACATAATGCAAGTACAAGGAAGAGACCATGTTGGCAAAGCCAGACGGTGCTGAGAAGCGTAGCAAGAAAAGGTTGGGTCGGCGTGAACGTTCGGGGGGCCAACCGCTGTTGGAGGCAACCGGTCGAGCGCGAGCACACGAGGGGACTTCTAATTCCCACCTCTTCATCTCCTGCAGGTAGCCGACGAACAAGAGCATTTGGGAGCGCGCCTGCCGTCTTTGCTCGTGCAGTTCGTCAAGCGATGCACCAGGGCAGCTTCGCGGGGTACCAGCCAAACTGGGAGTGCACTGTAGTCGGTCCCCTATGCCCTGTTTCCGCGTATTTGCACTTTTTTATGTTTAAATATATGTTTGTGTGCTGCGATTGTTGCCATTTCTTCCTTGGTGCCCTCAGAGGAATCTCTGACTCACAATTATTCATGCTCCTCGAACCACATCGTAAAAAGAAATTTATATGCGCGAATGCATCAATGCCCCTTCTTTCGCACAGTGCTGGTGCAGTGCGTCCTTCTTTGTTATCGCTCTTTTGTTGTGCGCTCTTATAAAACAATTCAACAAAGTTTTTTTGTACGAGTGCTAGTTGTCCTATCTCGTTAAATACTAGCTGCACTACACAGGATCGAATATTGTTAGTAGCCCCACTACGGTACTTCACACAGTTTCGTGTTCAGAAAGAGTCGGTAATACGGCCGACGGGTCTTATTTTGCGTGTAAGAAATTACCTGGAGGCTCTCAAAGATGGCCGCTCAATATGAACGACACCGTAAACAGTGCGACATAAACACGTTATTTCTTCCTGACGACATTCTGCACTCGTGCAGCGGCCGGCAGATTGGGGCAAACACTGCGGCCATGATTACTATTGATTCGCGAGCCCACGCGAAGGCTGGCCCGCGGCAAACACGGCAAGTGATCATGTTGAGTACGAGATGCCGTCATTTGGCATGTATATTTACGCAAGTTCTATAAACAGAAAAAGAGAAAAAGAAAAGGGCTAAATGATCCCGACACCGTTGCCTTCAAACGATAGTCGACAGAAAGTTAAAATATATAGTGCGTTTCGGTCGATCAATAGCGAACGTCCAGATTTCAGAACAGCCGAAAGTAATGCCTTATTTGTCAGGGGCAATTGCAATTGTTTAAAATTAGTTCCTGAGATATTACATGACAATACCCGCGATATATTTATGAGGCTAAAGGTCGCTGCAGATAACTTTGGTATACTGTGGTTCTTTAACGTGCATCTAGTGCATGAAGCAGGAGCTTTTTTTTTTATTTCGCCAGTCGTAAATGGGTACCGAAGCCGAGATTGAATCCGCGACTAGGCATGGTAGCTCTGCTGGCACGATGAGCTCAAACCCGTTTGTTTTTGCCATACACATCGCCGCCCTACTGCTCACATCCGCTGGGGACGACGGGAAAGGCCAGCATGTGGAAACCAACTTGACCTATCTTCCAAGGTGCCTTGGATTCCAAGTGCCTACCGCGCCATTCTACCTGGATGAGCACGATCTACAGCACCATTACAGTGAAAGGACAACGCAGGATTACGTCACGGACTTCAGTGGAACCACAGCGAGGCTATGGGCACCACCGACCATAAAAGGAGGAGACACACTTCGACGGGCCACTGGGCATGGTAGCTCTGCTAGCACGATGAGCTCAAACCCGTTTGTTTTTGCCATACAGGTAAGCAAACGTTTTGGGAAATGCCTACGATACAATGAATTGTGCCTAATTGTGCTGCCATGCCCAAGGCTACTTTCAAATTTCTTGTGTAACTTTTGCATGCATGTTTATAAATTTCTGCTTATAGCAGGGGATGTCGAAAGTAACCCTGGGCCTGAGTATGACCAGTTTTCCAAACAACTAAAACAAATTGCAGACGACCTTCATATTATTAAGGAAGAACGTCTAACATCCATCGACTTAAAGCTTGACAGCCTAAGCCATCTCGATAGCCAGGTTTCTACATGCATGGAACAAATAGCCTCCAGAAAGCACTAATATCGCTTGAACCGAAAGCGGACGATCTTGAAAATCGTTCCAGAACATCAAACTTAATTGTTTACGGTCTTCCCGAGGACGCTAAGGAAAACGAGGGCTCACTTGAACACAGAGTGCACGAAAACATTCTCAAAAGTGTCCTCAAAGTCGAAGATGTAACGATTGAAAGGATTCAGATTGGGCTGGCCAGCTGCTATAAAAACCATACCAGTTATTTTGAATCTCCTGGACTACCGCGACAAATCGCAAATCCTAAGCAACTGTTATAAGCTGAAGGCGAGCAGTTTTTCAATCGGCGAAGAATATTCATGGCGTGTAAGGAACCATCAGGAAAAACTATGGAGCTACGCGGAAACCAGAAAAGAATCTGGGGACAAGGTATCGGTGGTCTACGACAAACTGCGTATCAATGACGAAACAAATGATCTGGCTCTAATCCAACCACAATCAGCTACACCTAGCAAAAAGAAAAACCAGGAAGCAGAAAGGCAAACAACACGCACTCGGCGCTACGCACTACGTCAGAAATAACTTTCTTAAATATTAATGCGCGTAGCATACTAAAGAAGACTGACTTCCTTGAAGCATTACTTCTTCGTATCGAACCAGACATTGTTGCTTTAACTGAGACTTGGCTAACAATCGATATTAGGGATGCTGAAATCACACCAGCAAACTACGTAATCGTACGAAAGGATCGATTAACACGCGGCGGTGGCGTCGCCTTATTGATTAAAAAGGAAATCCCTTATATCGTGTTACCTGATGTCACAGGAGTGAAAAAATCTTTTTGTAAACTAACATTTTCTACATACAATGTTGTCGTCGGGTGTATTTATCGTAGTCCTTCATGTGAGGTTAAAGTGATTGAAAGACTGTGCTTGTATGCGCAAAATAAGGTTTTGGGGGCCAGAGTAATACTTCTAGGGGATTTTAACCTGCCTGATGTGAACTGGCAAACATTTGAACACCACTCACCAAGTGCTGATATACGTTTCGTAGTCATGCTTTCATTGAATGTCAGCCAAATCGTAACAGAGCCCACACGTGTTCAAGGAACTACTTCTAACACACTTCATTTAGTTTTTTTGAGCCATCATTTCGCGTTAGAGCAAACGCATCTTGAATTCATTGATTGCATATCTGATCATAAGATTACTGTATGTGTTGTACCTGCTCAGAATACTACATTTTCTTCCCAACCACGCATCACTTACCCGGACTTCAATAAAGCAGACGATACGAGTATTATTGACTACTTATCTAACGAATTTACCGCCTTTGAAGTACTTTCAATACGTCCCACTACAAATATCGAAATACTGTGGCATAGTTTAAAAGAATGTTTCATTGTGTTTCCAAGTATGTACCTTCTAAAGCTAAAAAAGCGAGCAAGCGCAATCTCTGGATCTCACGTGACATCATTCATGCCAAACGTAAAGTCGAGCGTCTGAAAAAATCAATGAAGATAGCACCTAATTCTTCATCTCAAAGTAATCTTACTCTAGCTATCCAAGACATGAAGTCTAAAATAAAGACAGCGAAGTTAAACTTTTACTCAAACACACTCCAAGAGTTCCTGAGAAATTCACCGAGCAAATTCTGGAACTATCTTAAAGCTAAGGCATCAAGTGATCCTCAAGTGTCACCTGAAACTAACAAACAATGAGCTAGTTCACTAACTAACTATTTTTCTTCTATTTTCACAACTGACGATGGGAAACTACCTCTAATTGACATCACCGTTAATAGCAGACTAAGCCCCCTTACCGTCACGGAGGCCGGAGTCCTGAACCTTCTCCTAAACCTGGACACGAAAAAAGGGCCAGGCAGGGATAAAATACCCAACGCCTTCTTGAAACGATACGCAGAATGGACGACGTAGTACCTTTGCATAATATTTAACAAATCAATATTATGTTCTCTTCTTCCGCAGGATTGGAAATCTGCAAAAGTTGTCCCCATACGTAAATCAGGCTGCAAAGACGACCCGTCCAACTTTCGGCCTATTTCACTTACGTGTACCGTGTGCAAACTTCCGGAACATATCATACTAAAACATATAATCCTTTTCTTAGAAAAGGAGAGTATCATGTCAACATCATGTCATATCATATCAACATGGCTTTCACAGAGGCCTTTCTACAATCACTCAACTACTGGAACTAGCCCACGACATATCATTCAGTATCGACCAACACGGACAAACAGACCTAATCCTACTCGATTTCTCGAAGGCATTTGATCGGGTATAACACAAAGCTCATAAGAAAACTTTAGATTACATTAGGTACAGCACCCATAACTGACTGAATTTGCGAATGTCTTACTAACCGTACCCAGTTCGTGGAAGTGAACGGACAGATTTCCCAGACAGCCCGGGTAACATCGGGCGTCCCCCAAGGAAGCGTTCTGGCTCCCCTTTTATTTCTAATTTTTATTAATGGACCTACCCGCAAAAATCACAGGAGACATCAGGCTATTTGCAGACGACTGTATTCTTTATCGAAATATTAACTCGCATGATGACCACATAACATTAAACAACGACTTGAAATTCGTGTCTAACTGGTGTGCCCACTGGCAGATGACGATCAATACTAAGAAATCTGCAGTTCTTTCAATCACCAGAAAAAAAAGTAACTCGACCTTTAGGTATACCGTTAACGACGTGCCACTAATGCGAGTTCATGAGCACAAGTACCTCGGATTAACGTTAACACATGACTTCAGATGGAACTCCCATATAGATAACGTTACAGCAACTGCAATGAAACGCCTTTTCTTTCTTGGAAGACACCTCCGACTAGCACCACCCGATACAATACTTCTGGCTTACAAAACTTTCGTCAAGTCAGTCCTTGAGTACGCCAATGTTATCTGGTTTCCATACACTATACAACTAATTAAAAAAAACTAGAAGGTGTACAAAGGAAACCTCTACTGTATATATACAATAAACATAAATTAACAGACTCGCCCACCGAACTACTTAACAAAGCCAGAATTCTAACAGTACAAAACCGAGCTGTACTAGCCCGTTCTAAACTTATGTAGCAGCTCCTACAGAACAAACTAAATATTGATACTTCTAGATACATCTCCAGAAATGAAACACGGCCAACGCGACATAAACACGCACAAACACTCAATGAGTATTCTTTTCATACCGATTGCTTTAAGAATTCATTCTTTCCTTTAGCGATAAGCGACCAGAATAAACTCAGTAAATCCACTAGTAACAGCTGCTCATTAGATAATTTGCTAATTCAGTGTAAAAAACATCTCCTCGCCTTACAGCTCTGATTTACATACTCAGGTTTATTACCGATCTTAATAGTCTAACACATTAATCTATGAGTGTTCTTGTATGATGCATTATACGCATGACTGCATCCTGTTTGTCATGATCATTAGGTGTTTTATATCACATTTGTTTTCAGGTGTCTTTTTCTTCTATCTTGTTTGGTTTCTTCTTTGCTGCAAAGACGACCCGTCCAACAGCTGCTCATTCTTCTTCGATTCTTCTTCGTTATATTATATTGTACTGAAATATTGCATTTGTGATGAAGTGCTTAATTCATTTGTTTAGCGAAGCCAAAACTGTTGCAATAACACACTCATTATTATGTAATGTATTTATATTCTTTGTTCGCAAATACTACCATATGTACTTGCCCTTCCTGTTATATTCCCATGAGGGATTGACAGTATGTGAAATAAATAAATAACCAAAGAGCTTGCGCTGCAGGTGACAGTTCTGTGACTTCGAGGTTAAAATTCAATATTTTAGGTGCAATCACCTCGAATACTTATGCTTTTAATTTTTTCGATATCGACATAGTACACTCACGATGGGCAAAATTAGTGCCACAAGAAGCCAACGTACAGGGAAAGGGAAGATAAGGACAAACAGAGTATTTGTTACTGTGTTTGTGAATACCAAGTTTTCCTCTTTATCAATGCAAGACTATGTAGCCCAGCAGTTATTTATGCTATGGTATACTGGAAGCAACAGCTTTATTTGGTATAGTGCTGCGTGAATGAGACTTCTTCGAGAGCATCCTTAAGGCCTGCTTTACTTTGCTTAGAACCAAGTTGCTGATGTCTTAGCGCTACACTTTTAAAAGGACCGATACCTAATTTTCATGATACCAATATTTTCTGTTTTTGTGCTACGGGAACATTACCAGTCGGAAAGTCAAATCATGAAGTTGTAACGCGGTAAAGTCCATGGAGCAGTTTTTGTGAGAATTATCCGATCTGCAGTAATGATGAAGTCGTTCACGGGAAGCATGCTGAAAACAGTGATACGTGAGCGCAATAGTTATTACACGCCGACAATAGTGGCAGGCAGACGATGAGTACAGCCGCAGGTGTGAGAAAATATTGTTTTATTTATCAAGCCGATCTTCCTTCGACTGACGTTATCCGAAGTGATAAATTCTTTCTACAATAATAACAACGTAGTTCCACGGATTCCTGCCCAACTGCTTTGCTCAATAACAAGTAAAGAGGGGGTTTAGCCAAGCCAAGTCAAGTTCACGAAAGCGAAACGACGCTTTTACACGTGGAACGTAGCTCAGCGTGTGCTAATATTCTAGTGCTGGCACCCATTTGCGACACAACTAGTCGATGGTATTTTGTATCTCACATGGACACCATAAAAACTCTTGGTAATTACTCGCAAACTGGCAGGCATGCAGTTTGCGAGTAATTACCAAGAGCAGGTGGTCCGCCATGCAATGTGGGACGCGTGTGCCCCTCATTAGTGTGAACTTTGTTGGCTTCGTAATATGCACAGAATAAAGCGCCAGCACCTAATTATATAGAAAGTGCAATTTTAAGCAAGAAGTAGACTGTTCATAATAACAGCCAACTGACGTAAGAAATCTCAAGTGATACATCCGGGGTACCAAGATTCGGGCGCCAGGCTGCCGCGCTTTCTGGATTTTGGACTTTCTGAATTTCAATATATAATTCTTACTTCAATTGCAAACAGCGTGCTGGATTGTATCAATATAAAACATGGTAATTTTTTTCCATCACCGTCTCGCAACATATTCTGACCACGTATCGAGCTTTTCTGGACATCAGGCTTTAGTTCTCGTGTGTGCCAGTGCGTGGTGTATTGGCCTTAAACTTTTCAAGGTTCCTGCACTGACGTAGTGATGACAACAAACAAACGAAAATAAAAGAATGAAAAGCTATCCCTGCTAACCTAACTTCAGAAAGCTTGTCCCACCGGCGTTATCAATGCTCTGGACAAAGCGTAGTCGCTCGTCGGTTGCAAATAGCTTATCATTCTGAGAGCTTTCAATCGCGACGAGCGGTGATTGATTTTGGGCTTTTGAGAGGCTTCTCGAAAGGCAGCCACAGTTTCTTTCTTCGTTTTTTTTATTTTTACTTGTTTTTTGATGCTATGGAGTAAACGGGCGACGGTAATCGTCCGAAGTACTCCACGGCAGTTTTTCTTCAGCCGGCACATACTACACTCTAGAACGGTTGCACCCTTTGAGGTGTCTATTTGTCCCCCAACAATAATCGTCATTTGGGTCGGTATAACGTAAAGCTATTCCGTTCTGTTTCTATTTCAAAATGGCCGACACCACTCGCTCATTGGTGGAATTTTTTGAGGCCGCGCCCATTTTTCCTGCCTGTCAAGCGACGTCAGGAATGCTCAGAAACCGCCACGTCCAAGTGACGTTTACGCACTCAATATGCAAAATTATACCAAACAAACCCGCCAAATTCGTGGAATAACCAGCTAGTGCCACGTTCCGTTTGGAATAGAAAATGACGGCCTTCTTGATTGCGTTGGCGGCGGCGGTGGCTCGTCAGCCCGGGCGCGGGAGGAGGGAGCCCGAGGATGCGTTTGACATGCCAGACGATCTGTTTCGGCGGCACTTGCGCCTGAAGAAAGAAACTGTGCGGTGGCTGTGCGACGAAGTAGCAGAGGAACTCGGAGGCGTCAGAACTTCAGCGCTGTCGGTGGAGCGGCAAGTGTTGTGCGCGTTGCGATTCTTCGCAACGGGCAGCTTTCAAGCCTTCAAGATTTCAAGCTTTCAAGCCGATCGTCTCTTCGCTTTCAAGCGAAGAGACGATCGGCGTGACCCAGCCTGCGGTCAGCAAGTGTGTGCGACGCATGGCGGAGGCAATCGTCCACGCCGGGGCCCACAACAAGTGGGTCCATTTCCTGAGTACGTCGGAGGAGAAGGCGGCCGTGAAGGAAGGGTTCCTTCGACGCGGTTCCATTCCCGGCGCCATCGGATGCGTGGACGGCAGCCTTACAGCCATCATCGCACCGAAGGGCGAGCAGAAGGCGGCATTCATGTGCCGCAAAAGGCTACTGCGCCCTCAACACAATGTTCGTAAGTATATTAATTTTTGTCTAATTTGCCCGTCAGAGCAACGCGTGGCTTATGCTGTGCGCGCTCTCGTCAGAACTGCGACGCAGGCATGCGGATCCTCGCCGTCGACGCTATGTGACCGGGGTCAGACCACGACGCCCACATGTGGAGAACTACGTGGTTGCGTCGTCGGTTCTAGGAGCGGCATATTGCTAAGGCCGGCAAACACCTCCTCGGTGAGCAGCGGGAAAATTTTGTACAGTTGCAATTCTGGCAGCATGCAGCAAATCGTGCTCGCGCCGTAAGAGAATATTGTAGCCCGAACCCCTTATGTTATAGTAGGTTATTAAGTATAGGTGAGATGTAGAAATTTTTCAACGGTATCTGCACGAAACAAAGCGACAACACACCTGCGCTGTACTTTAAACTAATTTTTAACGTGAGGGTACAGTGCACGTGTTGTCACATTTTTTTAAATACTGATAGTCATTTCTGAACGAAGACTACACAAAGACCTGCCCTGCTGCATATAGGGACGCTACTATGTCCCAGCTATTGTTATCTGTGATCACAGCTGCATAAGGTGCTCCGCCTGTATATACTTTTATTGCAGCTTTTCTGTAGTAGGTGCATCTTACATGACCCATGCTTCGCCTACTAAACTTTGTGCAGATTTCATACCATTTTTTATGATCCTGCTGGTGACAGCGGCTACCCCATGAAATTACGGCTCCTGACCCCAGTCACAGGCCACCCTCCCATGCACACTGCAGAAGGCAGGTAAGACACTGCACATGCTGCCGTGCGGTCCGTAGTGGAGCGGTGCATTGGGCTCCTGAAGAGCCGCTTCCGCTGCCTTCAGCGGTACCGCGCGCTCCACTAGGAACCAGACCGTGCTGCCAACATCATTGCAGCATGTGCAGTGCTGCACAACTTGTGTCTTGACGAAGCTGACGTGTTGGATGATGTCAGTGATGACAGCAGCAACAGCAGCAGTGACGATGAAAATGGCAACCCCTCCCCACAGAGAGTTCCCCGAGTGAGGGCAGCACGCATGATGTACTTGAAAGGCTGTGCTGCCCGGGATAATGTTATAACTCGTTCGGCACGACACGGCAGCAGCACCAGCACTACCTGCAAAGGGTGCGAAGGCGGCTGCGTCGACAGCAGCAGCGACAGCAGCAATAAACACGGGCCTGACACTGCAGGCAGATGGTTAGTACTGCTGTCTACACACATAATAGAGAGCAGGAACCAATGTGAAGAAATGTGTGCAATTAGTGGATAGTCTGCTGTTTCTTTATCGAATCTGCTCAATCATAACCAGCGTTTTTACGTGTCCTCTGCCAGTGAGCTGTGACTACCGGAGAGGATTGCATCATTCCAGTGACACTACATGAGAGCTTTTTATTTAGTACCTGTGGATAGAACACTTTGTGTTCATCAGCAGAATGTTATAGGCCACTTCTTTTGGCAGCTGGGGTTTGCCAAATGATTTGCTGCTGCTGCTGTTGCTTCTGTCATCTTGATGCATTTCGCTGCTGGCATCACCGACACTGTCACCGCCATCTGCTCCGTACATGGGAGGATGTCGGTCTTCGTCTCCTCGCTTCCTATTTGGGCTGTTGCCAAGCACTTCTTGCTCCACCATGTGTACTGTTCTGACGCACCTCGTAGGCCCTGCGCTGTCTTGCCACACAGCCACCGCACAGTTCCTTGACAAAAGGCCAAGTTATGCCGAAAACCATCGCCTGGCATGTCAAGCGCATTATTTTCCCTTGGGTGAGTGTACATTTGTAAATAGTTCTGAAATTAAAGGAACACGAATTGTAAATATTCATTTCAAGTGCCACTTGCATTGTTTAAAATCGTTTATTTATATCTGCACTGTAAAAAAAAACCATGTGATCCATCTTCACTGCCATCTTTCATCATAGCAAATGACAGAAAAGTACACAGAGCATGACTTCATGGCGCCAAAATAGCCGTGTGATGTTCCCTACATGGGACCCAGTACACTACCAATGGGCCGTTGGCAGATGTTAAATCGCATAAATATGACATGAGCATTATGTTTTTTTGAACTCGCGCACAACCATTTATCTTCATCCAGCAACTTCAAGCAAGACTCTTTATCCAGCAACTTAACAGCAAGAAAGATGTCGTGTCTATTATGTAGTCAGCATGTTTGTAGCACGAAATAGTTTCTTTTCAATGACTAGTGACGTAATAAGATCACAATATTAATTAGCCATCACGTGCTTCTAAGGAACGACAAGTAAGAAAATGCTTGGCACTTCAAGGGTATTTCATATAACGGCTGCGAGAGCAGCCTGGCAGCGAATGTCAAAATAGTGGCCACGTCGATGGCTCCGTTACGTATGTCACAAACTGTGCTCAACTACAATAGGGACTAGATTGTATTGTTATCATAGGAAAGGACACCTGAAATATCGCAATAACTCTCACGAGTAACAGGCGCTTGGTGTTAAAAAAATTCCAATTCGGCCACTCTGCTTTCCGTAGGCACGAAAGATTTGACAGTGCAAAGACGACATACGATGGCATGAAAATTCATTTCCAGTTACCACAGCATTGTAGTTAAGTGCACCTGTATGTGTGCGAGACAATGTCGAAGTTGCCGTAAAAGTGATTGCATAGTATATATCTTCCGTGGAAAAACGGTGCGCATTGAAACATATGAGTAACAGCAAAATAATAGTGAACAACACCTAACGAAAATATGGCAAAATTCTACATATAATTTATAACGGCTCACTTGGACAAATAAAAATACACACGAAATGAAATAAACTTGCGAAAAAAAACCTGATTAGGGACTGAAATGCGAAAATATTGCAAAAATTCTATATATAATTTATAACGCCTCACTTGGGCAAACTTGCACTGAAAGTTAAAATACACATGAAAAGAAATTACCTTGACAAAAAAAATATGATTAGGGACAGAAATGTAGGGAAAACAGTCATATCATCCTTTAGCTCTACATAAGAAAAAACATGCATTCGTATTTCAAGTGACATCACAGCACTATCAGTTTTCGCTGCCATGGTCGCACATGACCTGCACATCATTTCACAAGGCTGGCTACAACTCGGCACAACAGCTTTCGAGGTCCTATGGGCACCACCACTAAATCCTGCAGCAGTGATTTGAAGGGAAAGATAGGCAGCACTTGTACCTGCTAGCACTAAAGAATGATATGGGGGGGGGGGGTGAACTGTCCCTCATGGCTGTGGCGGCTCGCGGAGGCGATCCAGGGCAGCCAGGAGCTGGCGCAGCGTGGTCGCGATGAGGCCAGTGGCCTCTCTCAAACCACGCAGCCTTGCTGCCGGCTGCTGCTGCACCACCCGGGTCGGCCTCAGCTCCTCCCACCTGCTGATGATGCTGCGAAACAAATTCACTTACATAACCTACAGGCTATGCAACGTAAATGTTTGTTTCGCACTGTTTGCAAGTGTTACAGGTTCAGCACGGTTACTCTTGAGGGCAGCGAGATCATTTACATACGACATGAAAAATGGCCATGCGAACGTATATGGTCTGTTATGTTAAAAACAGGTGAAACGTAAAAAATCCTACCAAGCTGCCTATGCCTGTCAGAAGACAGTATTCGTGACTAGTTGAGTTGTTAAACAAACGATGATCATGCTGTGGTGATACATGCAAACATGGAAATGTTTTGTAAGTTGCTATGTGTTAAAGAACACCTCAAAGGAGATGTATAAACGTGCATGACCCATTGAGCCAAATGACTACAGATGCCTCTCATGTGTAATATGGTTGTAATGCGCACTAATCACCTCTTAAAAATGGCCTGGCCAAGTTGTACGTACCTGCATATTGTGCTGCAGCAGCAGCTGGTGGAAACTGGCGGCCTCCGCGTTCGCTGCCTCAGCCAGCTTCCTCTGCCGCGCCTACTCGGCGGCTGCCCTGCAGGCCGCATCCTCCAGCGGTTGTTGGCCGGTTGGCGGAGTATCTGTACCACCTGCATCGGGGAATGTATCACTACGCAGCAGTGTGTCGCAGAGAAAAAAGAATGAGCCTCTGTTAGAGACCACCTTCGATTTAAATCAGGACCTACATTCGGAGATTGTTGCGATCGTTTATAGAAAACGTTTACTTACCAGCTGTCTGTTCTGATGCCTTCCAACCTTCATCGATTCTTTCGTATCCTATGCGAATAAAAGCAAAAGTGAACACCATGCGATCACCGCAGATGTTCAGATGCTACTGCTCAGTCATTAAGCACAAGAAAGAATAATGTGTTTACTCACCGAGCACTACGCTTTCACAGCCTTCATGATGTTCACAGCTTCCAAAATTCTACTCGCGCGAAAGTACATCTCGTAGGCCGAGATTCCATTTAATCAGGCAACGTTACGGGCAGAAATACACCAAGTGCGGCCCACAGAACCGATCAGCTGTTTTCACATAGCCGCCATCTTACCTGTGCGTAGCGAAATGGATTGGATGCGGAATCGGCGCATGTGTGGCTATGACTCAAAAAATTAAAATATTTGTGTTTACTTTCAAGCACGCTTCAACTTAACTTGCGTCAAAAGATTACAAAACAATTTTACTCTCAGCGACATACAATTGTTCTTTTATTAGGCGTTAATATCTAAATGTTAGCTGCTATACGGTCCCTTTGCAAGTAAAAAACAAGCAAAACATGCTTCCGGCAACGATGGAGACTGCTGATTGGGCAGATTGAAACTCGTCGCAGGTTCCCGCCTCCGTACGCATAAACAGTCGCGTCATTTTGACGTCCAGAGTTTGGAATACTTCTTGTCTGGAATAGAGTTACGTTATCACGCCCTTGCTTTGCTTGCTCTTCCGTTCTTGAAAACTCGGCGCTCGCTACTTTCTTGTCGAAGATGCTGTGTCACACTGATAACGCGCATGGTGTTCGTTACAGGAAAGTACCGGGCCCGTAGCGTTAAAGAAAGGAAATGCGGACAAGACAGGTGACGTTTATTGTTGTGTTGCTAGATACGACCCAAGGATGTAAACTTTTCTTAGAGTGTAGAGTGTACACTCTAAAAAAGTTTGGACCCTTTGCGGTGTATATCTGCCGCACAACGATAATTGTCATCTGCCTTGATGCGTTTCCTTTCTTGAAAACGCCACGCCCGCCACTTTCCTGTCGGGAATGCTATGTCATGCTGATAGCGCGCATGCCGTGCGTTACTGGAAAGTACAGGGCTCGCAGCGTTAAAGAAAGGAAACGCATTAAGGTAGATGACGACTATTGTTGTCTGGCAGATATACATCCCAAAGAGTGCAAACTTTTTTTAGAGTGTAGCATCCAAACATCGTACAGCACACTCGAAGACAAAGGTACACTCTTTGGGGTGTATACCTGCCACACCACGATAATCGTAATCTCCTTTGCATGCGTTTCCTTTCTTCAAAACACCGCGCCCGCTGCTTTCTTATCGGGAATTCGATGTCATGGTGATAGCGCGCATGCCGTTCGTTACTGGGAGGTACCAGGCCCACAGCGTTAAAGAAAGGAAATGCGGGCAACACGGATGGCGTTTATTGTTATTTGGCAAGATACGACGCAAAGGGTGTAATTTTGTTTTAGAGTGCATATACGAGAGACTCCGTCCTGGACGGTTCTTATATTGACCTATCGGTTTCGTTAAGGTGCCCCAATTATTTACCGAGCGACTTCGCTATCCGCACTCACGGGCTACCGCAGTAGTTGCAAATCGAGATGTGCATAATTACTAAGAAGGGTACATGGATAATAAGTTAGTTCTACAGCATGAGGCAGAAGGCACGGCACAAGAATTGTTCAAACTGTCTCTGTGTCGTGGTCTATTAGCATGCAATGGCCGCCGAAGTTGCTCATAATGTTGTATCACATTTACTGGCCATGGGGCCAAGTGCGCCTTACGGTATGACACAGGTAGTACTTACAGTTAGTTCTCAAAGTAGTGACCTGTCATGGTTATTCACGTGCATGAAGGAAGATCGCTTTTTAAAATTATTCTGCAGTAACTTCCCAAATTTCAGATCCGTCTCGCACTGTAATGACTGGCAATCAGGCATCCCGCTTAAATGTGCAGTCGCCTGACCGCTTCCAGGCACTAGGGTCGACCACCGGGCCTACTTGACCTCTCTTCAACATCTGCTGACATTCTTGCCTTGTTTCACACGATCGGGTTTCAGTTGATCTCCTTTAACAGCCAGGGGCGCTATAACCTAAAGTTATTACAAATTTTTCTATTCCAATTCTTTAATCAGCCCTCCGCGATCGGTCAAAAACTATTTTCAACCATCCCCACTGCGCCTGTCTGTCACGCGACGTCTCGAAAACCACGACAGCTCCCCATCCGATATGAAACCTACACACCGATTACGCATGATTTCACAGAAAAAAAAACTTATTTCTGATGCGACGCCTTTTCGCCGTTAGCCCTCGGCTGCTGGTCAAAAAGATTCGGGGTGCACCCATTTCACCTGCCTGTCACGTGACGTCAAAAAACCACAAAAGCTTACCGCGTTAAAGTGACGTGTAAGCGTTAAAGATGCATTAATATGCCGAACAAAACTGAATTTCCTTCTGAATAGCCGCAGGCTGCCCCGTTCCGAAAAGAATGAAAGATGGCTGCCGCCGATCGCTCAGGCAGTGGCTACTCGCACATGCCGGAGAGCATGGGTTTATTTGTGTATAATAAAACCTTTTGCGTGGTCGTGTAACGTTTTCGAGAACTTTCGGCACGTTTACAGCCTTGTTATGCCAACTTCTCTTAGCTCAGGATCCGTTTTAGCGTCATTCTTAAGCTTTCGTTGCATGCCGCCGCGATTTTCGACCAGCCACAGCAAGCTAAGTAAGGGAAAGCGGACCAATCGCAGACGCCAGCGCCACTTTTTTCATTCGGTTATCGATTTTCGGTGCAGTGGCTCGGCCCCACCAAATCCACCTCCACTTCAGCGTGCTCCTCGCATCTTGTCGGCCAATTGGATAAGACAAGCCGCTCAATATAGGCAATGTTATTTGTTCTTCTAGCGAAGAAAAGTGACCTCCTATGAACGAAGAAACCATTTGAGCGGTCTGTTCAGACAACCCTGCGGATGACCGCCCGATGCTGGCGTCGGCGGTTGCGTGAATTTGATGTCAGGAGATTGGAATAAAAACATATTGGTATGGTTTTACGTTATAGGGCCCCAGTTTATATGTCGCGATATTTAGCGGCCCTGTCAAAGTTACGTTTTCTTCATCTTTAACTTATCTTTTATATTTAAGTTAGGGCTGTCCTGGGATTTACAGCGGTTTCACCTTTCCCAAGATGCCCGCATTTTTGTCAGCCTATGTTCTTATTATGGCAGATTTTTGATAGTTGATAGCACTGCACCCTGACCATTTTGCTCGAAAAGTTATCTTATTTTTCTGAGGTGTTCTACAAGCTTCTGCCTTGTTGCTGTTTATCAACTTCCTGAATTCACTATTAATATTAGCACATTTTGACGATTACGATCCGACGAAAGTCGGCAATGATGCAACGGCCATGAGATAGAAGATGGATTGCTTTTATATACGATAATTAGCCGTGATGTTGACTGCGAATGTATGATTTCTTCAGGGTTTAGTGCAATACGAGAGCAGTAAATTGATGGCGAATGAAACGTTGAGGGCACCGCTGCTGTTGGTCTGCGTGGTACGCAGAGCACGCAGCGAAATGTGTCTGCTGCAGGCGTTGTTTTGTGCCATTGTGCACAGCCTATGTGAGGGCTGAGCATCCTCATGGCTTCACATGGCAGATCGCCTGGCGGTAGAAGTGTAGGCAGAATTACGGGGCTGTATGTGCCAAAACCGCAATCTTACTATGACGGACGCAGCAACGGTGACGTACTCAGACGTACTCCAGATTTATTTTGGTCCGTTTTGCCTTTCGCTCGCGTCGAAGTCCGGTTGCCGCAGCGGGGATCGAATCAGCGACGTCGAGCAATGCTATCCCCGCATAGCTACCGCGGCGGCCGCAGGCATGCTGATTTGATCTGCGACCGCTAGTGCGCGTGGCCTAGATACTGCGGTGATTCAAGACGGCTTTGCATCTGCACGCCTTGTGTCAGTTGTTCGCTTCACAAATTTGCATGGTGTTTATTTGTCAGAAATAGCAGAAACGCACAGTACCGTACTTTTAGTTTACCCGCAACTACTGTTGTGTCTAAAGTAGTAGCATTTCCTTATCATCTCACGTCGTTTATTTCCCTGTCCCGACATTCCCCCTGCATGACAACTGCGAGCAGAGTGGCCAGCCAGTTATTCACTCGTTTCACGACTGCTCCGGTTCCACCTATTCTCTGTCTCATCTCCCTGCCCCCCTTTCTACCATCATATCTACCTCTCCTACCGACTTGTACATTAGTGAAAGGGTAGGCACGTCAGTTTCTGCAATGCTGCTGCGCAGGCTCACGAATAATTACAGCTGTCAAGAGGCTAATGTGACGACGCCAAGGGAGCTCCAGAGGGCATCGCGCACATTGCGACACCATGGAAAAGTCCAAAGGAGTTTATCGCATCACGTCTCCTCTCTGCCACGCTCCTTCCATGTATATCCACGCTCTGAAGTTTATGGTTCTGATCTCATGTACGTAAAAATTCTCATTTTTATTGGAGAGGCCCCAAACCAGGCGAGACGGGAACCAACTTACTGTAGTGTTTTGGAAAGACGCGAAGAAAGTGTTGCATTAAAACACACATGCCTATACCCACCCCACCACTGAATGGTGTTGGGGCAAGCGACAAATAATATGATGGTGTTAGCGTGCAGCGCGGTACAGCACGCGAGCGTTAGTGCAACAGTATCAGTACCCCTCGTCATCTCCACCCAGAAGGACACTCTCGGCCACGGAATTTCAATAGCAATGCTTTCCGCTCGATTCTGTGCCACTCTTGTACACCACTGTTCACAGCCGGCTGGTCTCGTTGATAAAGCGGGAGGAGCGTCGCTTCCACGCGAAAATCGCGATATGGATATCACCAAAAAGGAAGGCCCCCTAAAACATTGCGACCCAGATACTCCCCCTGCCGATTTCTGTGGGCGACCACCATTTTTATATAACACTAAATTGTGCACGTCTTACTGCCGTCCTCACTTTCTTTTTCCGTCTTCAGCTACAGCAAAGCCACCCGGTCTCCACAAGGAGGATGATCTCTCGCAGACATTTCGACGGCTACAGCCGTGCCAGCAGATCCAGCGGCCTAGGTTATGCATTGGTATCACGCAATACCGATGCTGCCGACGCTACCAACGCTGCTATTTTAAATATTATGAAGAACCACCAACTCGCGCAATCTGCCGTTTTTCTTCAGCTTAAATACATAGTGGCTGCCCGCCGTCATGTACTGCCTCCTCAAAAAAAAAAGCGCCATACGAGGGGCACTACATGTTGATTTATCCCCTATGGCAACGGCTATCCAAGTTATGCTTCTATACACATCGACTGGAGGCAAATGCAGAGGGGGACATTTATTCAAACGCGCTTTTTGTTGCCCCACGTGGGCATTCATACCGCACATTAAGAGTGGCAATTAATCCAGACGCTGTACTTCTTCGCCTAATTGATTCATTCCTTCTCTGGATGAATCTTCATCTCGGAGAGAATTAAGCTTCGGGCCAGGCATTCGGGCAGGACAGCATGGTTCTCCAGCGTTTGAGTAGTCGCTTGCTTCCTCTGCTCATACCACTTAACTCCATCTTACCTACCCAAATGATTGTACGGTTTCATGAGTGAACGCATACAGAGAGACAGCTTCGCAGAAGTCTAGTTGCGCATCAAGCATCATAGTGTACCCAGAGTAACCGACACAAAGAACAAAAGCCGGTAACCACCACTTTGCTAGATTGTTCCGTCAAAGGTACTTGTGAATACGGCACTCACTACATTATTCTCAGCAAGCTATGGTGGCTGATATTTCGTGATGTCAACAGCTACGTGTGCAGAGAATCCTCTGCGCGCATGGCGGACAGCCAAAAGTCTCAGATACGCCACCCAGAAGAACGCTACATGAATATTCACTTTGTTCTCCTACGCAACTTACTAAATTTTATGCACCGGATTGCCAGGCTCATTAGTCAAGAGCGCAATCACGAAACACAGCTCCGTGTTCAGTGCCCGCTTAAGACCCACCCCAAATTTATGTTGGCACACACGAAAGTTCAACATGCCCACCCCTACTATAGGCTTCCCCATGCATCATTTTCTATGCAGTCCTATGTATCACTACAGCTATTGTTTCAATTCTTGCTTATCGCTTATAAATCTAGAAATCATCTACATTTACTTACAGATTACGCATTTCTGAGCAGATACAAGGCAATAATTAAGCTTTCCGCGTGACGGTCAGATTTTGCTCGGATGGTTGCCAAAAAGGCTTACGCATTAAAAACCTAGGACTCTTACTTTATCTCTATGCCACAATTATAGAGGCCTCTGTAATTTCAGGAACTTCTTTGCGTTTTAGGTGAATACCATGCAGAAGGCGCGGAAGTTCCTTTCTTTTTCTACGCAATGCAAGGACATGCTGTCATCGACCTAAAGCACCCGTAGTGTGGAGTTAGAAATATCCAATGCATAGTGCCCAGTGGATTCGTGTCGAGTTGAAGATGTTTAGAAATGGCACCCTAAATAAAAGCGCCCTTCCATAAAAAAAAAAAACGCCAATAACAAAAATGTCACCCGTTTCCCTACAGAACAAGCGCCACTTCCGCTTTATTTTTGTATCACTGGGAGTGTCCCCACCTCCAATAGGTGGTGCTAAGCCCGGTTTAGCTCTGCAGAACCACAAGTCTCTGTACAGTTGGGCTTCTATGGAAGCTTTGGTGCCATGCATACCTTTACCTTGGGTGGTCACCGGAGCCCACAACAGCGACCGTTTGGTCGCGCAGCGCCGCGCTTCGCCATTTTAAGGCGGAGGCCTTTTGTGGCGCATTGTCAAGGTCATCTGCCGTTATCAGCAACTTTCACATGCTTCCGGCCTCCTACTTGGTCTCCTCTGTGTCGTGACGTCACTGTCGCGAGGCCCTTGGGGTGGCCTTCCGACTGGGCGCTGTGTGGCCTGACGTCACTGTCGCGAGGCGCGCGTGGCGACCATCGGCTTGGGTGTGGTTTGGCGACGGCGGTGGCGGCAGTTTACTTTGCGGTATCGTGTGGGAAGGATTCCTTGTCTCGCCAAACTAGTGTTTCCCAACACGCGACGTGCTGCAGCCGCTGAACGCAAGCGGCGCTCAAGAGACGCTGTGCGTATACGTTGTATGCATTAGGGTGGCGAGGCGCGTTCAACACCAGAGTCCAGGAACGCGACGGGCCAACGCAATGCGTTTGAAGCGACTCGCTACATCTCCGAGTACCAAGGCAAATGAAGCTCGGAAGCGCCGTGACCGCCATCTTGCCGCGGCAAGCTGAGGAAGTACATGTCAATCGGGCGAAGTGAATGATGAGGATGGACAACTACGCCACTACACCACCATGGAAGACGCGTCTCCTCCTGATCCACCAGGGGCGCTGTAACAGTTCCAGGCGGCCACAAACTACTTTAACAGACACGTCGTCCAGAATGAGTTCGGTGCCACGTGCTCTCTGTGTGATCGGCCACAAAGCAGCCATCGTGGATGAGGACCCACTAAAGCACAAGGAGTTCACCGGCCATGAGTTGCAAGCCGACATCCTCCTAGATTACAGCTTTGAAATGATAGATTCAGATGACATCGAAACGATAGACATAGGCGTAAACGACTTTTCAGGCATTTAATAAACAAGCATTCACAATAACAGTGTACGAGTTGTGTGCCTCCGCGGTGATTCCGACGCCACAAATCGCCATTGGCAATGGTGTCAGGCTTCCGCCGTTTCATACTTTACTGTCGACAAAGTGTCTTCGTATTTTTTTCTTCATCACTCTTGGCATATGTTCGATTGATTTCAGGAACCAGTTACGCTGTATGCGCTCATTCGACTGGAAACCGAAACAAGGCTAACTGGAATGCCAGACAGCGCGGGACTACGTTTTCGGCTGGGCTGTAGTATCGAGCACAGTTTGTACTCCTTTCTTTACCTTCACGCAAGAATGACTTCATCGGCCGTGTATCTAAAAGCGAAAGCAGAAGCGTGAAATTGAGGGGAAAAGAACGGTGGCTCTTCGGTGGGGGGGGGGGGGGGGCACCGTGTGTAGCGCCGGCCGAGACTGACGACATTCTTGTTTGTGTGTGTGTGTGTGGGAGGGGGGGTGCATTTTCATAAGACTGAGGGGTTTAAAGAACTTACAAAAAACGAAAACGACTTAAACAACCTGAAAGCTTGGAAAGCATATTTAGCACCAGCGAACAGAGACAGAAGGGAGGCGACACAACAATGCGATAACTCCAACAACTTGATTTTCAGCAAACACCCTCCTATTTAAACCATGCATAGTGGCGCCACCAGATCCAAATTTTAACCATCGAAAAAAGCCGTCTCCTTATGTAACAAATCGACCGGAAGGGCACTAACACACCTATCACTATTTCGACAGACCCCGCCCCCCCCCCCCAGCCTGAGCCTCAATAATCTCTCCCACATCTTTACCTTTGTGCTTTTTATGAACCCTTCTGCCCTTGTTCGCTGGCGTTAAATATGCTTTCCAAGTCAGTTTACCAAAACGCCCAACAAACGGCGATACTGAACCTAAAAGCCATGAAGCACGATCCAAGGTCGCTTAAGCTGCAACAGCAGCGTCGTTACGCAGCGGAAGAAGGTGGTTCTTCGCATTAAGAGTAGTTTTGTTTTCATAAAAGAAAGGTTTTTCGGCAAAGAATGTCAAGGAAGAAGAGCAAGTGAACAGCATATATTAGGTCAAGTCGTTGCAGTACTGGCATACTATAGCGTTACTGTACGATATGCTAAGGATTTTAAAGCGGAGCTGCGCAACTCTCAGGAGCTTAGCCTTCACAGCCATTCTGATAATTGCGAGGCGACAGGGGATGAGAGCTGAGG
Source organism: Dermacentor variabilis (assembly GCF_050947875.1). NCBI lineage: Eukaryota > Metazoa > Arthropoda > Arachnida > Ixodida > Ixodidae > Dermacentor > Dermacentor variabilis. The sequence goes on along the minus strand of NC_134577.1, from coordinate 112,422,364 downwards.
CTTTGGGGTGGTTACAAAATGGCACCTATACGCTCGGGCGTTGTCGTGTGAAGTACGGGAATGTCGGGCGAGATGGCAGTCGCCGGAGAAAGGAGGAATACGACGACTGACAACAAATTATGGTAGCAGCGAATACCCTAATCCAGAAGCCAACGACGTATACTACTCGGTGGGATATGAGCGAGCGCAGCTGAAAAGTTACGAGAACAGGGCTGCCGATCGGTGAATAACGCAATCTTAGAAAAAAGGTACAAAAAAGAAAGGATAATTCGAACAGGGAGATTGCGAGACTATTCATGCCAACGGGTGGTCGCCGTCACTGCCTAAAGTGCTGGAGGAAGATCTCGTTCGCGACTCCTGCCGAGGTAATGCGATTTCATCTGCAGGACCCACGACCTCCTTTTTGTTGTTGCTCTGGAACAGGTATATCTTATGGTGTAACCTGGCATTTGCCTGTTGTATACCACAGCATTCTACGAGCTCTGTCGCCATCATTCATCGGCTTTGGCGGCCGAACTACCTTGGACTCGACCATTTGCAAGTCACCACCCTTTGTGCCACGGGTAGTTAGTATTTCTAGCCTGTTTCTCGCTAGGCTTCGCGTCATGCTTTATTCGGACATTGTATAATATCATCTTGACTTTCTGTTTCGGAGCTCTTAGCGCGTGCTAGTATCGGATTGTTATGCATAACTACTGTGTGCTTTGTGTAGTAACATATTCCTTGTTTCTTTGTACTAAAACGGCTTCATGTTCTGACATCGCACCAACGTTTGGCCCAAGCAGCGAGATCACTGTTCACAGAACCTCATCACAGCTTGCAGCTGTTATCAAGGCTTTCTTGCAGCCCCTGCTGTTGTAATATTGTAATAACCGATGTGGACACAGCAGCAGCTTTTGCAAGATTCCTCTATTGCACAAAAAACAAGGATTTATGTAGGCACGATGTACCGCTTATCAGCACACGTGCGACGGGTTTAACATGGAAGACATGCGCACAAGATAGTCAACTCAGTCACGTCGCTCTGGTATCACATCCCTTTCCAACTATTAGTCAATGCCATAACGAAGCACTGGGCGACGAACACGAGTAGACCTACGGCATGCTTGCGGAACTTCTGGACTAGGCGATCTCTGCACTGCAGTTTGCGTCGCTGGAAGCTTGAAGCTGGGGTTAGCGTGAGAGACTATCGGTATAGCATCCTATGCTCTCCGCACGTGGTTGCGATGACGTCGGTGTACTGAGCCATCGGAAGTCTGTACTTTGTACATGACGTGGCCCAAGCGACGCAGTACCCGTGCGGCCAGCCACTTCTGACCACGAGAGAAGTTCCGCACATACACGGGGTCACCTTGCAGAAACTCCCTCGAGGATGGCGGTTTCGTACATCCAGGGCCTTTTGCGCCAGGGTAAAGACTCGACAAGACAGAGCGGAAGCTCCTGCCCAGAATGAGTTCTGCTGGCGTCCTTTTGGTTTCCGAGTGGGGCGTGGAGTGCTGCTTGAATAAAAAACGAGAAGCTTTACATGCCACTGTGCCCTGGCTCTGCTTTCGAAGCGCACTCTTTAGCTCGCGAACCATGCGTTCAGCCCTTCCGTTGCTTGCGGGATGGTATGGAGCGGTATGCATGTAGCGCACGCCATTCTTGTTCAAGAAAGATTGCATTTCGTACCTCGAGAAGGCTGTGCCGTTAGCAGAAACAACCAACTCCGGCAATCCGTATGAAGCAAACATTCTTCGCAGTTTTTCGATCACAGCTGAGGAATGAAGCGATGGCATTATCTCGATCTCGGCCCAGTTTGATAGCGCGCCCACGACAAGAAAGAAAACGCCCTTAACCGGCCCTGCAAAATCTATGTGAATTCTGCTCCACGGGCTTTCAAGTTTCGTCCAAAAATGCACAGGCGTTTTAGGTTCGCTTCGCCTGTTCTCTTGACAGAGTTTGCAATGACGCACGAAATCTTCAAGCTGAGCATCGATCTTCGGCCACCACACATATGACCTTGCCAGAGCTTTCATAGCCGTTATACCAGGGTGATTTGCATGTAGAATGGCGAGGACATTTTCTCTCAGTTCTTCTGGCAGTATGACCCTGTTACCCCACAGAAGGCAGTCACGGTGAAAAGACAGCTCTCCGCGCCTCACCTGATAGGCAGCATATTCTGGGGGCACATCTTGTTCTGGCCAGCCAGTTGCGACCCATTTATTCACCCGCGACAGGCAAGGATCACGCATAGTGGCTGATGCGACGTCTGCTGCGCTCGCAGGAGGGTACTCCACTGCTTCCAACAAAAGCACGTCGCCAGGAGGCTCGATGTCCCTCCTGTCACCTGGTATCGGTAACCTGCTTAGGCAGTCAGCGCTTACGTGATCTTTCGTCCTTCTATACTCCAGTTTGTATTCGTAAGCAGATAACAACAAAGGCCATCGCAACATGCGCGGTGACAAAACAACGGGAATCTGCTTGTCTCCTTGAAAGATACCGAGTAGTGGCTTATGATCTGTCAAGATGCGGAATTCTCGCCCACAGAGGTACTGACGAAATTGATGGACGCCATAGACAATAGCTAGAGCCTCGCAGTCAATGTGGGCGCAATTACGTTCCGCCTTAGTGAGTGTTCTTGACGCATAAGCAACAGGGTTCTCGCGTCCTTGAGCATCGCGGTGAGCTAATACAGCTCCCACACCCACGGGTGATGCGTCACAAGACAGAATTAAGGGTGCATCAGGGTTGAAATGCACTAAAAGTGACTCGGACGTCAGCAACGTCTTTAGTTTTTCGAAAGCTAGTTGCTGCTCTTCACCCCAGTTCCACGTACTGTACTATTGCACAAAAAACAAGGATTTATGTAGGCACGATGTATCGCTTATCGGCACACGTGCGACGGGTTTAACACGGAAGACATGCGCACAAGATAGCCAACTCAGTCACGTCGCTCTGTTATCACAAATATCTCCACCGTTCGCATCTAAGTGACATGCGAACCGTCCTCGAGAGAAGTTAGGGTGGCAGTTCCGGTGAATGGCGCAATTATCGCCAATTTACGTTGTGCTAAAAGACTGAACGGTGTGAAATCACAAACCCATGTTGTTTGGTGCAAACACCACATATTGTTATTGCTAATTAACCATGTTAAAATATATTTCGCTGCAAAATTTTTGACACCAACGAATAACAAGAAAGTGCGGCCTTAAGGTTAGCTGTCTGTGCCAGCACGATGAAATGGACAGCGCTTTAGGCAAGACGTTCTCTTAAATGCTATGCATTCACCATTGTCAGTTGTCAAACTCACAAACAGCAATTTGTGCATATCACGCCGTTGTTTGCGGGAACGAAAATATTGCCATGCATCTACGTCACAACAGCCGTTACTCTCACTTAGTTTAAGGCACAAAATCAAGAGCGAGCCTGAATGAATTCATTTGGTAACAATCAACGAGACATGCCGCTAGAACTAGCTATGCAGCTGAGACAAATATATTGAAGCAAAGCGTGCTTTCGCTGATTTAGCTTGGCTTTCTGGCTGCTGGTTAGTGTTGGGTTGGTTATAATCTCGGCGTATATATTTCTAGATGTATCTTACAAAGGTTATATGTGGGGTGAATGGAAGTACGAGCCAAAGAGCTCCTATAATCCGTGTAGGTTGAACGAGTACGGTTCCTCCGCTTTGCATGGCGAAAAAATAAAAACTAATACTACTACCTTCCTAAATCAAATCTACACATGTAATATCGGATAACCAGCGTCTCTGATAAACATCAAGCGGCCAACGGACTGCCAAATTATATTACGAGGATTTTGTGATTTGCTTAATTTGGTTTAGCAACTTTGTATCTGCCAACGGGGATGTGGGCATTCTTGGCAAATCCTTCAAATGTGCATGTCCCTTCATTATTATTGCTACATAAAGCCTGAACATATACTTAAGACTTTTAACAGTGGAGTGCTTTCGCATGGTTCACGCTGTGGTATTACCGTTTCATATGCTTTCGGTCAAGATTTGCCTGTTTCTCTAAGAGTGAGGCGACGATTTCAAGTGCGGACCAGATATGGTACGAGAGAACATAGCCCAGAAACAATTGTTGTAGATCTAAAGGTTTCATTTCTATCTTGACATGCACGTTTATTTTAGAACTCGGTAGCGCCATTTCCATTATATCTCTCGAAAACAGAAAAAAGAACAGACCACTTTGAAAAATGCCGAAACTTCACTAAGACACCTGAAACATCGCAGTACACGTACATTTCAATTTATTGCGACTTAGCGCAACCACCGAAGCGTGGTATTAGGCAACAGTTCGGGGCGCGCAGTTGCGTCGCTTGGTTAATCTGCAATCGTCTGTGCCAGGAAAGAAGCCGTTGGTCTGTCTGCTCGAACCAAATGACACAGATCCCAAGCGCACTCGCTTCGCTCTTTGCTTTCTGCTGCGTCTAGGGGAAACAATCGATACGAGTGACTGTACATTTTGAAGTGCGCTATGGCGATCACAAAATTGAATTCTTCTTTTATATTTTCCTCAATGTCTTGCTCTATGTACAGTCGTAATCTGGGTATTAAAGTTTTGAGCGGAAGTAACCCGAATGCCGGGATATTTCAAAATTGTTCGCGCTCATCGGCGACAATAAATGAAGGTTTAGTTTCTGCGTTGTTTATAAAGACAGAAGTGAGGCACAAAGCTTCTCTTCTCTGGAAACCACGGAACCAAGTTTACACAGTATTATTCCATAGAAAGGAGGTAGATTTCCTTTAATGTTCGCAATAAAATACTCCATTTTAAACATAAATATTGTGTTTAGAACAAAAATAGGAATAACGTCAAAAAATTGTTCGAATACTTCTATTCTAAAGTATAACAGAGAATTTTATAAACAAGAAGCGGAATTCACTTAGCCAACTTACGAACAGATTTTGGCGTTGAAAAAAATCTAATGAGAAAAAAAGAACGTATTCAGAAAACTAAGACTGTTTGCAAGATCAGGAAGATGGCTTTGCCCGCAGCCGCAAAGACGACCGCTGTTGCCCAAGAAATGCGTACATGCAAGGGTAGCACAGGTGCGAACTTCAGTATCTCCATCAATAGTAAGCGCGAGTTGATTCACAAAACCTAAACCGCTGTCACAGATGACGACTTAAAGGGACACTAAAGGCAAAAACAAAGATGACGTGGACTGCTTAAATGCCATCTCAGAAAGCTCGCAACGCTCGTTTCGTGCCAGGAAAAGACCTAGATTGCGAGAAAATTGCCTCTGAAGGGTCCGAATACCGTTTTCTAAATTCAAATCTTGTGCCCCACAACCGGGGGAGTGGTGACGTTGCATACGCCATCACCACTCTTAGCTGCTGTCGCTGAGTAAAACGGCGCCCGACAGACGGCGGTACCGAGCCAAGACAGAACGGTGGATTCGCTGCTGCAGCTGTTTCTTGGCGAAGTGCCATAGACTGTACGGGCATCCCGCGACATCACACGGACGTTGAGTTCTCTGCTAATTGCAGTTTGCGCGATTTTCGCGAGCCAGCACTACGCGACAATGAAACTACTGAAACGCGAAAGCGTGGGCGGTGCAGATTCGAGCGAAAACGAAACCTTTCGACAGCCCGCGTCGTTGTAAAGTGTAATTTCAATTAGTTCGTCTTTCTAAAAATGCCAAAGAACTCGACAAGCAGCATTTTATTTCCTCTGATAATACAATGCAAGGATGTTTTTTGCAACGAGTGGTTGAGTACTAGTGAGAGGATTTAACTGAGGAGTGCTTTCGTTATCGAGCAAGTACTTGAATGTCCCGGGGAAGTCTCTAATCGTGTCCTGCATTTACTTCAATTACTCGATTGTTAAGACTCTGTTGGCGATAATATTGACGTCTTAGAGATTCTCCAGCAACAATCTTTCACTTTGACTTGACTTAATGCTTGCCTTTAGTGTCGCTTTTAAGAATAAATTTCTACGATAGAGGTGAAATAGTCTTACGAACCTAATTATGTCTACCTGCGCCGCTCGAGCTGTCGCGGGTTGGCGTTGGAATGCGCTATTGCGGCCGATTGGCCAGAGGCTCCAACTGACAGCGGAAGACGGCGTGTGCTTATACCTCTGTGGCGCGCTCTGATTTGTCATTTCAAAGTGCCTTGAGCTGTTCAGTGCATAAATGCATTGAGCTTGCGCTGCTGTGGAATGCAGTAGCATTAACGATGTGCCGCGAATTGTGTCGGCCTAATGTCTTCTAGGCTGTATTTGCGTATGTACGCAATAGCCTGAATTTTCATACGCGTCATGATACTGTACTGGGTTTTAGCAAACAGAAGTGTAGTGTCTAATCCTGACAACAGTCAAGTTTTCCATTCATATGTCTTGAACACTTCGATCGTTTCTTTTTTCGTTTTACTTTTTTTTAGCTGCGGGTGATTTTTCTTTTCCCGCGATTTGATCGAACAACGTGCGTAGTGTACTGTGTTCTACTTTAGTTTTCAGATTTGGCTTGTTGCTCTTCCTTTCCTCTTTCCTCCCCTCCTTCCTATCTTCCCTTTCTGTGTTGCTGTCACCTCCCTACATAAGAGTAGGCAGACGTCGTGCCCGTTCCAGTGGCAATTGCCAGCCTGCTCCTCGCTTTCCCTTTCCTTTTAACTGTGTATATGTGTTCAAAACAAATAATCATAATAATAATTTGAGGCTATAATACTCCATGCGAGATGAAGCAATGAAAAACAAGCCCAAATGTTCCGGATAATTAGGACTTGCGCCTGTCGCCCGATTCGCTAGCTGACGTCTTTCGCGCTGTTAGCCTCAGGCTTGTATTATATAGCTTATAGTTTATATTCAGCACTAAGTCAAAGCGACGTAGCGTGCCATTGATCTCTAATTACCCCTGGCCTGCGCAAGCTAAGTCCAAGTTATGTCTGCAAATTTCCATATTTGATTCCACAACCTAATTTTCCGTCGTCTTTGACAGCACTACATTTCCCCTAGCACCAACTCTGTATTTCTAATGGACTACCGATTATATGCCCCATGAATTACGCGTCCTGCCCAGCTACAACTTTTCCTCTTAAATTCATTTACCACTACCCAAGTCTTCTCTCTGATCAACATCACTTTCTTCCACTCTTTAGCGCTAGGCCTAACATGTTTAGTTTCACCACTTGTTTGAGCACTCCTTAACTTAATATCAAGTTTCGTAGTTAACTTCCAAGTTTCTGCCCAATATGATGGTACTTGAAGAATCGAATGATTGTAAACTTTTCTTTTCAACGACAATGGTGAGCTCCCGGTCACGATTACGTAAAGCCAGCCGTATGCACTGTGACTCCTTTCCGATTTCCGCAAATTTCCGTCTCATGATCAGGGTTCCTTGTGAGTAATTGACCAACATAATCTTACTCCTATACACACTCTATACGTTGACTGCCAATCATGAACCTTGCCAACCTTTTTCGCTTGACAGGTTATTCAACATTGCCTTAGTCTTGTTCATATTATTCTCCTACATGTTATTTTTCTATCACCCTTACACTTTCTCCGTTACGGACCTCTATCAATTGTTGCAATGGGTCCCCAGCGTTGCTGAACAGGTCAATGTCATTGGCAAGCTGAAGGTTGTGGAGATATTCGCCCTTGATCGTTGCCCTTAATCCTTCCCAGGCTAACAGTTGGGATACTTGTAAGCATGCCGTGAATATAGTATGAGGTATGACTTCTTGCACGATCGCTTTCTCGATAAGTGTTTTTCCGTTTTTCTTACGGGCAATTAAAGGACATGAAGCCGGAAATATTACTGAGGCCGAGTCGACGCCTGAGAAGTTGCGGATACGTGCACTTTGGATAAACATAAGCGAAATAATTATTACACAAAAGCCTATTAAAGATTTCTTAAGTAAGACGAGGTAACTATAAAAAGAACATCGCATGAAGCGACTGAAAGACGGCGAGTGGCATCATTTCGCCCAGGATTGACGTTAGCATGGCGTTTAGGATAAGCACTTTGAGCCAACCATAAGTCGTCGTTCTATAGTTTCCTCTCGTTAAGAAAACCTTCATAGACGTTTGGGAATTCAGGGTGAGAATTATCTTCCAGCCGGCGACAGTCTTAGGGTGCTCCCCGTCTGCTGCGCAGCAGTCACGTCAGCAATATGGGATCACAAAAGCCGGTCACAGTGGCCTAGTATCGCGAAATGAACGATGTGAAGCGTGCGCTACGCTAAGCGTGTTCATGAAAACGCGGCGTATCAGCAAGATGAGCATTTACGTCGCTCAAATGAGGATTTATACTGCGCTCTCCCAGCGGCGCGCTGTTCAATTGCTTGAGTGCTTTTCAACGAAGCTACGACATATGTGTGTAATTAGCGGTGTAACAGCATATCGTATGAATTATACTGAAGGACTGAATAAAATTCACATCAAGTCCATTGTGCTCGCAGAATACAGCTGACAACTCAATAATTATTTTGCTTATGTACAACTTCCATATTTGCGTTCAGCCAAAGCGCACGTATCCGAAACTTCTCAAGCTTTGATTCTGCCTCACTGACAGTTATGGCTTCACATGCTTTAATTGCCTGTAAGAAAAGTGGAAAAACACGTAACGAGAAAGCGATCATCCAAGGAGACATAATATCTCCATTTATATTCACTGCATGCTTAGAAGAAGTATACAAGCTATTACACTGGGAAGGATTATGGGCAACGATCAACGAGGAATATCTCCACGACCTTCAGCTTGCCAATGACATTTTCCTGTTCAGCAGCACTGGAGACACATTGAAACAATTGAGGACCTTAACTGAGAAAGTGTAACAGTAGGTTGAAGAATAATATGCAGAAGACCAAGGCAATGTTGAATAACCTGTCATGCGAAGAAGAATTCATGATTGACAGTCAGTGTCTAGAATGTCTACAGGAGTAGGATAGTGTAGGTCAATTACTGACAGGGAACCCTGATCATGAGAAGGAAATTTGCACATGAATGAAAGGGAGTCGCAGTGCATACGGATGGTTTTACCGAATTGTGACCGGGAGCTCACTTCTGTCGTTGAAAGGTGTACAATAATTTGATACTTCTAGCACAATAATATAGGGCAGAAACTTGGAAGGTCAAAACGAAGCCTGATAATCAGTTGAGGGGTACTCAAACAAGCAATGAAACGAAAACTGTTAGGCCTAGCGTTAAGAGTTAGGAAGAGAGCAGTGGGGATGAGAGGACAGACGGAGATAGCGGTAGTTGAAATTAGGAGGAAAAGTAGGAGCTGCGCAGGCCGCGTAATTCATAGGGCATATAATCGGTCATCGATTGGAAGTACAGAGTGAGTGCTGGCGGAAAAGAAGCGCTGTCGAAGACGACGGGCAATAAGGTGAAATGAAATCAGACAGTTTGAAGATGTAACTTCGAATCAGCTAGCGCAGGTCAGGTATTCACGAAGCAGTGCTTCTCGTACGCAATTTCTTAGCCAGAAAGTTATTACGCTGAGCTAAAGGTGCAGGCCAAGTTACACATCGATGTATGAGAGCGAGCAGGGATCAAGGCTCGGATTAAACGACAAGAAGGAGTGCCTCCAGCTGATAGCATGATCGCACATCACGCATACGTAGTTGAGGCTACGTATGCTTAGTAAAGTTTCATCGGAAAAATGGATGATAACGCACCATCGAACAAATTACATTGTGCAAACCCTGACCTACAACGTACCCACGCAATTAAATCAACTGTAGGATGGCGTAAATGAAGATGCGATTCTATGGCGCACGCTATTGCGCGATATTTTTGTCTTTGCTAAATTTCCCCTGGCTGTTTGACATTTGTAAATTAGTTTGTGTCCATACCTGTTCAGAAAGTACTCATCACATGTATATTCCTTTCATTTCTTGTAAACGTGCACATTCTTTACTGTTGCCTAACCCTGGTTCCGGACAGGCCGCCATTGGAATCTGAACCTGGCAACGTTTAACGCTAGAACGTTATCTAGTGAGGCGAGTCTAGCAGTGCTATTGGAAGAATTAGAGGGCAGTAAATGGGATATAATAGGGCTTAGTGAAGGTAGGAGGACGAAAGAAGCATATACAGTGCTAAAAAGCGGGCTCGTCCTGAGCTACCGGGGCTTAGCGGAGAAACGAGAAGTAGGAGTCGGATTCCTGATTAATAAGGATATAGCTGGTAACTAACAGGAATTCTACAGCATTAGCAAGAGGGTGGCAGGTCTTGTGAAACTTAATAACACGTAAAAATTGAAGGTCGTATAAGTCTACGCCCCCACATCCAGTCATGATGACCAGGAAGTCAAAAGCTTCTATGAAGACGTGGAATCGGCGATGGGTAAAGTCATAACAAAATACACTATTCTGATGGGCGACTTCAATACCAGGGTAGGCAAGAAGCAGGCTGGAGACAAGTCAGTGGGGGAATATGGCATAGGCTCTAGGAATAGCAGGGGAGAGTTTTTGTAGAGTTTGCAGAACAGAATAATATGCTGATAATGAATAACTTCTTCCGCAAGCGGGATAGCCGAAAGTGGACGTGGAGGAGCCCGAATGGCGAGACCAGAAATGAAATAGACTTGATAGATAGACTTGATAGACGCTGACCCTGGCATCATAAAGGATGTGGACGTGCTCGGCAAGGTGCGCTGCAGTGACCATAGAATGGTAAGAACTCGAATGAGCCTAGACATGAGGAGGGAACGGAAGAAACTGGTACATAAGAAGCCGATCAATGAGTTAGCGGTAAGAGGGAAAATAGAGGAATTCCAGATCAAGCTACAGAACAGGTATTCAGCCTTAACTCAGGAAGAGGGCCTTAGTGTTGAAGATATGAACGACAATCTTATGGGCATCATTAAGAAGTGTGCAATAGAAGTCGGTGGCAACTCCGTTAGTCAGAATGCCAGTAAGCTATCGCAGGAGACGAAAGATGTGATCAAGAAACGCCAATGTATGAAAGCCTCTAACCCTGTGCTAGAATAGAACTGGCAGAACTAGAAATGAAATAGACTTCATACTGACCCTGGCATCATAAAAGATGTGGACGTGCTCGGAAAGGTGCACTGCAGTGACCATAGAATGGTAACAACCCGAATTAGCCTAGACATGAGGAGGGAACGTAAGAAACCCCCGCAGGGGCGTCTGCGCAAGCAGGCGTTTGGTGTGTTGCGACACCACGTACCCGAGCACACGAGGGTTGGACCCTCCCGCGTGTAGCCGTGAGCGGCTTAGCCGTGTCTGGGGAAAAGGGTATCCTGGCGGTTGAGCCGATGCTGGGTGTTTGGACCTTTAAGGCCCCCCGGCGGAGGCAACACACCTCTTTGGCCTCTGCTTCACATAGACGGCACCTCCAGGTTGACCCACCTGGAGGAAATCGGCAGTCGCCTTTTCCTGTCCTCCTCTCCAATCTTCGTCTTTCTCTCCCACTTTTCCATCTTTCCTGTCTTCTCTTCACTTCTTATTACTTCCGTATTTCCTGGCGGCAAGGGTTAACCGTGTGTAATATATCCTGCCTTGGGTATATATATATTAGGTTATAGCGGCGATGCATGGCTGGCGTCTGCAGGTATTCTTCCGACCTTGTAGCGTCCCCTTGTTGGGCTCGGTGGTGGGTGGCCACCATCGCCGCCGAAATTTCCGATGCTATATGGCAAGCAACTTTCCACCATTACCTGATCGCTCCCTCAAGAGGGGGCGCACCGATGAGACTTTCACCTTTTTCATGCAAACAAAGCAATCTTTTCCCAAGTACCACGTTGTACACAGTCAGCACAATAGCAAAACAGTCAGAATGATCTCACCATTTCTTGTAGCAAAATGCCTCACGGAAGCAATTGGCCCAGGCTATAAAGTAACGAAGATGGGAAGTGGTGATCTTCTTCTCGAACTTCGCGACAAAGCACAGTATGACAAGCTCTCGAAACTTGTAGCATTTGGGGAAATTCCAGTCTCAGTGGGCCCACACAGATCCATGAACACAGTGCGCGGGGTCGTCTCAGAAGACGACCTTCTCGAACTGAGTGAAAGCGAACTACTAGAAGGATGGCAAGACCAGAACGTAGTAAAAGTGCAAATAATCACAATAAGGCGAGATGACAAACGAATACCGACCAAACACATAATCATTACTTTCGGAACCAGCGACCTGCCTGAAACAATAGAAACCGGCTACTGCAAGCTACGTGTTCGACCATACATCCCAAATCCGCGTCGATGCTTCAAGTGTCAGCGTTTTGGGCATGGATCTCAAACCTGCAGAGGACATGCTACTTGTGCTAAGTGTAGTTCGTCTGAACACGCTTCTGACATCTGCACTTCACCAAACCACTGTGCCAACTGTGAAGGAGATCACCCCGCCTATTCGCGATCGTGCCCCTCGTGGAAAAAGGAGAAACAAATAATAGAACTGAAAGTCAAACTAAACCTATCTTTTCCAGAGGCACGTAAACGTTTCGCTCTCCACAACCACTCTAGTCCTTCCTACACTGATGTGGCGCGCCGGGGGGCAGCGCTACATCCTTCGGCGGCCGTCCAAGTCACACGGAGTGTGACGACGGTTACGCCATCAGCCCCCCTGGCGGGAGCAGCCACTGCGCTTCCGCCTTCTACCACGAAGGACCAGCAGACCTCCGAGCCTGCCGGTCCCAGGGCCACTTCCCGTGCAGACAGGCCCGAAAAACTCCCGAGAGTGCCCGCTGAGCGGGCGTCATCCAGCGCCTCTGACGAGGCGATGGATGTAACAAAAACTTCGCCGGCGTCTCAGACGCCGAAGGAACGGCGTTGCTCCCTGGAGCGCGCCAAGAAAAAAGAAATACCCCGCATCAAGGGGCCTGGAAAGGTCCCTTGAGCCAACCTAATTCATATCTCTTGACACACAGCACATAAACACAAAAAATATGGATACACAAATATTACACTGGAACGGGAGAGGTCTGATCCACAACCTCGATGATATCAAAGAACTCTTACACAAACACAATCCTAAGGTGCTGTGTGTTCAGGAGACACATCTTAAATCTACGCAAACAAACTTTCTTAGGCAATACACTATTTTCCGGAAGGACCTAGATGATGCTGTTGCATCGTCCGGCGGCGTAGCAATAGTAGTAGACAGAGGCGTTGCTTGTCGGCAACTGCAACTCCGAACTCCCCTTGAGGCAGTTGCTATCCAAGCAGTACTATTCAATAAACTAGTTACTATCACGTCCGTATACATCCCCCAAGTTGTCAACTCTCTAGCACAACATTTCAAAGCTTTATTGATGAGCTGCCTCACCCTTACATAGTCGTCGGTGATCTAAACGCGCATAGCCCACTTTGGGGCGACTCTCGCTGTGATGCGAGAGGACGGCTTATAGAAAACATCCTATTCACCTAACGGATATGGAAGATTATGCTGGGTTCCAAGCCATGTCGGGATACCAGGGAATGAAGCAGCAGATAGATGCGCGTTCATGGTAGCACACAAAGGTATAACGCAAACAACACTTCCATACCAAGACAGTATCCGCGCTATTCATAAGGCCCTGACATTAAAGTGGCAACTAGAATGGGACACATGCACAAATAACAAGTTACACACAATAAAACCCGTGCTTAGAGAATGGAAGTCGTGCTGTCACCAGCAACGCTTCTATGAGGTGATCCTATGTAGACTCCGAATCGGGCATACACACCTGACACACAATTTTCTACTCCAAAACGAAAACCCGCCAACTTGCGAGAAGTGCCATGAACCACTCACCGTAATGCACATTATTATGACATGTCCAAATATTGAAACACAGAGACACAAGCTTTTACAGAATCTCTATAACTTACACATACCTTTACACCCCGCCTCAATAGTCGGAGATGAACCGCTAGTACCTTTCGGTGACTTGTTCAGCTTTCTAGAAGAAACCGGTTTTTTACACAGACTCTAAAATAACGCTGCTTCCACTGTTTAACATTTGAATCCTTAATATCTTGTGGCTGGCGCAGCATCGCCTTAGTTGCTTTTGCGCCATAAAACCCGAATTAACTAACTTCAAGTTCCTGCTTGCTTAACAAGAAAAAGCCAACATTTTACAGCTCTACACATAAAACGTTTTCTTCGATAGATCTAAGCATAGCGTCAAGTACAATTGTGCCATATCTCCAGTGGGATGTCATTAATAACCCTTATGGCAGTGATCACTTCCCAATCGTCCTAAACCTTAAAAAACAAAGTGAGTGTCCTGCACATGTTCCTCCATGGAAAGTTGATTCAGCCGACTGGACGAAGTTTCGCGAACTAACGCAGCTGCCCTGGAATAATATCTGTGAACTTAGCCTAGACGACGCAGTAGCATACATAACAGCGTTCATTATTGATGCTGCATCAGTGTGTATCCCCCAAACAAAAGGGTCGCCCTCGAAACGACGTATTCCATGGTGGAATGAGGAGTGTAGGGAAGCCAGGAAAAAACAAAACAAGGCTTGGAATCTCCTCCGTAACTCACCAACCACAGAGAATCTAATCAATTTCAAGGCGATCAAGTCGCAAGGGAGAAGAACACGCCGCCGCGCTAAACGGGAAAGTTGGAAAAACTACATAAGCAGCATCAATTCATATACAGACGAACAAAAAGCCTGGAACAGGGTTACCAAAATAAAAGGCCGCGAAACTCATCCCTTACCTTTATTAAATACACAAGGAGACACCCTGGAGGATCAGGCAGATTGTCTAGGAGCACATTTCGAGCACATTTCCAGTACATCTCACTACACAGATACATTCGTAAAATACCAGCGACTAGCAGAACAGATGAATTTGGATCGGAAAAGCACATCCAACGAAGTATACAATCGTCCATTTGGAATGGCTGAGTTCCAGGCCTCACTGAACTGTTGCAACAAGTCCGCTCCAGGAAGTGACAGGATAATGTATGAGATGATCAGACACTTACACCCCGAAACCCAAAAAACACTACTGTCACTCTTTAATTCCTTGTTCTCTGCAGGCTACATTCCTTCTGTTTGGAAAGAAGCAATCGTAATCCCTATCCTCAAAGAGGGCAAGGACCCTTCCTCACCCAACAATTATAGGCCCATAGCTCTGACAAGTTGTATATGCAAATTATTTGAGAAAACGATTAACCGTCGCCTCATCTATTTTCTTGAAAGCAGCAAGATACTCGATCCCTTCCAGTGCGGCTTTAGAGAGGGTAGATCCACAACAGATCACCTTGTCCGCATCGAAACAAATATCCGTGATGCCTTCGTCCACAAACAGTTTTTCCTGTGCGTATTTTTAGATATGGAGAAGGCATACGACACAACCTGGCGCTTTGGAATCCTCCGCGATCTGTCTGAAATGGGAGTTCGAGGCAATTTGCTACACATCATTCAGAGTTACCTCTCCAATCGCACGTTCCGTGTTAGAGTCGGTAACGTTCTGTCTCGTCCATTTACACAGGAGGCTGGTGTTCCACAAGGAGGTGTGCTGAGCTGCACTCTCTTTATTGTCAAAATGAACCCCATCCAGACTGCCATACCACGTAGTATGTTTTATTCTGTATATGTAGATGATATCCAGATAGGTTTTAAATCATGTAATCTAAGTATCTGTGAGCGACATGTACAGCTTTGCATAAATAAATTGTCTCAGTGGGCGGACGAAAATGGTTTTAGGCTAAATCCGAGAAAAAGTACGTGTGTCCTGTTCTCTAATAAAAGAAGGATACTGGCGGAACCCGTAATCAGTCTCAATGGAGAACGGTTATCTGTGAGCCATGAACACAAATTCTTAGGGATCCTTCTAGACAGTAAGCTAACTTTTGTGCCACACCTGAAGTATCTTAAGGCAAAGTGCCTCAAGACTATGAATCTTCTGAAGCTGTTGTCACGTACAGCTCGGGGAAGCGACAGGAGGTGCCTAATAAAGCTGTACAAAAGTCTAATATTAACACGCCTTGACTATGGCGCCATAGTCTATAATTCTGCAGGACCTAGTACTCTAAAAATGCTAGATCCTGTCCACCACTTAGGCATCCGCCTTGCTACAGGCGCCTTTAGGACTAGCCCTGTGCAAAGCCTCTACGTCGAATCAAACGAATGGTCATTGCACTACCAAAGGACATATTTAACTTTCTCCTACGCCCTAAAAGTTAACTCAGATGTTGAACATCCTTGTCATTCCACTATATGCGACTTGTCCACTGCTAGGCTGTTTCGTAACCGCCCAGCCACTAGGCCTCCTCTGTCCCTCCGGTTGGAAGCACTCTCAGAAAAAACAGGGGTCCCTCTTTTACACAATGTCCTAATGGCTCCTACATGGCTTCCACCGCCTTGGGAGTGGCAGACTATCCAATGCGACATCTCTTTCTTAGAAATATCGAAACGAGCCCCGGAGGCGCACATATATTCACATTTTCTGGAACTCAAGGAGAAGTACTCATGTGATGAATTTTACACAGATGCTTCGAAGTCTCCAGCTGGTGTTGCTTATGCAGCTGTGGGACCGTCACTTTCAACATCAGGACCACTAAACCCACACACCAGTATCTTTACAGCGGAAGAATACGCCATTCTTAAGGCTATTCAACACATACGGCTCACAAATATCGTCTTCACAGCCTCATTAGGTGTAGTGAGAGCCCTAATTAGCTTACGAAAGCATAAGAACTCGGTTTTTAATGAGCTGTATAGCTTGTTATGCTCCGCATATATGTGCAGTCAAGCGATTATACTATGCTGGGTACCTGGCCATAAAGGCATAAAAGGCAACGTAGATGCTGACGAAAAAGCTACGTCAGTGAATTTTAGCACCACAGATGGAAATATCCCCATTCCTGCCACAGAACTAAAGCCCTTTCTGCGCCGTAAATTGAGGAATCATTGGCAAGAAGAGTGGGATACACAAACATTGAATAAGTTACACATTATAAAACCAAAATTGCGGAATTGGATAAGTGACAAAACAGCACGGTACAAGGAAGTACTTCTATGCCGATTAAGAATAGGACACACTTACAGTATTCACTCCTACCTCTTGACTGGCGGGGATCCTCCTACCTGTAGTAGGTGTGGCGATAGCCTGACTTTCCTCCATGTTCTTATCCAGTGCCCTGCAACAGAAACAGAGAGGAAAAAGTATTTCCCTTCTGCATATCGCGAAAATATACCTCTCCATCCTGCATTTTTTCTTAGTGACGAATTGTTTTTCAAACTGCAAACAGTCTTAGGTTTTTTAGACGAAACTGACATCCTGAAAATCATTTGGCCAGGCAATTTTTAGCACGTGACTAACAGCCCTGCATTCAAGGGCTTGCTTGAAACTCTGGTGTCAGTGTTATGTTTTATTTCATATTGTTTTAACGAAAGCCCATTGCCATAGCCTACATCACTGCCTAGTCACCGTCATTATTTTAGCAACTATATATTCTACGCCATTTACAGCTACAGATTTTAGGCCCTTTTACAGGCATGTCACATATACCATGAGGAATTCATTGTGCACGCCATCCGTAATACATCGTCATCATTACCATTTTTCATGGCGCTCTTTGGCCAAACCTGGCCCTTGCGCCATAAAACACCACACATCAATCAACGTAAGAAACTGGCAGAAGGTTAAAGGGACACTAAAGGTTACTATTAGGTCAATGTGGACTGTTGAAATACCATCCCAGAAACCTCGAAACGCTTGTTTCGTGCCAAGGAGAGACTTATTTTAAGAGAAAATGCGTTCTGAAGCGTCCGCGTACATCTAGCGCAGTTCAAATCGCCCGCCCTCCGATCGAGGAGTACTGACATCATGGTCTCATAGTGACGTTGCGCCGTCAGTGAGTAAAACGGCGTCCGCAGACAGCGCTACGGCTTTTCCGCGCAAAACGACAACGCGCGGCCAGAAACAGAGCCAAGCCAGAGCCGACAGCAGAGCGAAAGCGGGAGTATGGTGGCTAGCGGAAGGAGAAACGAATTACGTCCCACGGCACACGGAGAGTCCGTTTTCGTTAAACTATAGGCTGCGGCGAGCTCGCAGCGTGGTCGGCGTGGTCTTTCAGAAGCGACGAGCCTTTTCGCACTCGCAACAGGGCATAAAAATGTGCGAATCGACGCAAAACTCGGCCTAGAAACGTGCTTCGCCACAGCCAGGGCTCAATACGACCCAAGCTGGCACGACCCAGATGTCGTTTCCCGCACCGCCACCAGGCGCCGCTACTATAACTCAAACTCCAGCGCAAGACGCCCATAAGCTGGTACTTCATTCTATGACGCAAACTTCGACGCTCGTCGCGATGGACCCTGACAACGTCAGATTGGCTCGCGATGCTGGGCTCAACTTCAGCGATTTGAGCACTGACGAGAGCGACCTGCTGCTGAGGGCTCGCGCTGCCGGCGTCGATGCGTACTACGACGGCGGCCTCGACACCGGCTCTCCGGAGCGGGAAAGCAACGAGGGCTTCCCACGACATCACATGGACGTGGCATTCTCGCTGCTTGTTCCAAATGAAAGTTTCGCGAGCCAGCAGAACCCGCACAGCACGACGCGATAACGAAACTACTGAAACTCCAAAGCGTGCGCGGCGCAGAGTCGAGCGCGCAGAGTCTAGCGAAAACGAAACCTTTCGACCACCCATACTACTGAAGGGTGACGTCAAAATGTTAGTTTTTCTTAGAATCAAATAGACGTAGTCAAGTAGCATTTTCTTCCGTCTTATAATCGAATGAAATTATATTTTTAATACGAGTAGTATTAAATTATTAATTAAAGTAGTAACACAAATTATGAGGAGTGCTTTCGTCATCGGGCTAGTACCGGAATGTCGCTGGAGGGTCTCAAATCGCGTCATGCATTTGCCTCAATTTCTCGGTAACTAAAGTTCTGTTTGCGAGTATATTGACGCCTTAGACGTTCTAGAACATTGCTCTACCACTTTAACTTGACTTTCTGCTAACCTTTAGTGTCCCTTTAATCTACAAGCGTAAGACAGCTGACATAAGGAAGTATAATATGGATAGAATTGAACATACTGTCAGGAACGGAGGATGCCTAAAAGCTGTGGAGAAAAAACTAGGAATAGGCAAGAATCAGATGTATGCGTTAAGAGACAAAGCCATCATCATCATCATCATCATTTATTGGTCCTTAAAGACCCCTGGGGGGTGGGGGGAACATTGAACACAACAACGTAGGTCACTGTCAAACAGTGTCACAATCAGTGATCAGCAGGATATATACAGAAAAAAAGTACAAGAACAGTTTAAATTAGCATTAACAAATATAAAAATAGCAACAGGAAAGTAAACAGAGGCAAACAGATGCAGGCAAGAATTTTCACATCATGTTTTCAAATAGGATGTCAGCATTTGCCGGAACTTATATGGATCGCGTTCTATTACAATATGGTCTGGTAATGAATTCCATTCTTCAATTGCAAGAGGCAGGAATGACTTGTTAAATGCGCTAGAGGAGCCGTGCAGACGTAGAATGCTCATGGAGTTCAAAAGACGGCGTGACGTTCGGAGAGGTGGAAGCTGAAGAGAGCCCCGAAGCGAAGGAAAACAGAAGTATAACTTATGAAATAATGACAAACGGGCAATTTTTCGTCTGTGTGTCAGAGGCTCGATGTCAAGCGATTATATTAAATTGGTAACACTGGAGTGAGTGTCGTAGTCGGATGAAATATATCTGGCTGAACGGTTTTTAATGGCTTCTAGGCTATCGATTAGGTAAGCCTGATGTGGATTCCAAATTGGGGAGCCAAATTCCAGGTTGGTTCGGACAAAAGTTTTCTAAGCTAGCCTGCGATTAGAGGGAGGGGAGAAGCTGAGGTGCCACCTGATGAATCCAAGTGATTTTGATTCATCAGCTGCAATCTTCGGGATGTGCTCGGACCACGTGAGTTTGCTGGTGATGTGAATTCCAAGATAACGATAAGATTCAACTTGGGAAAGGCTGGTTGAGTACAACGAATATGCGTAGCTGAGGTTAGTGCGCTTGCGTGTTACCTGCATGTACTTGCACTTTGATACATTCAGCTTCATTAGCCATGTCGAACACCAGTCTTCATTTCTGTCTAAGTCATTTTGAAGCAATAACTGATCATTGGATGTGGTTATGCGACGGTACAAGACGCAGTCATCTGCGAAAAGACGAATGTACGAAGAAATGCTGGAAGGAAGATCATTAATTAAGATTAAAATTAAAAGTGGGCCGAGCACCGAGCCCTGCGGGACACCAGAAAGAACTTCAGTTGTGGGCGAATGATCCTTATCGATAACAGTGAATTGACAACCACCGGATAGAAAACAACGAATCCATGTTAATATCAGCGGATCAAGACACAAGCATGAAAGTTTGGCTAAAAGGCGCTGCTGGGGTACACGATCGAAAGCTTTCGAGAAGTCGAGATATATAACGACCGTCTGAAATGAGGAATCTAAATTTATGTGAAGATCGGTTGTGAAATGGAAAGTTGGGCTTCGCATGAGTAACCGTGTCTGATGCCGTGCTGGATGGGAAAAAAGAAGCCGTTGGAATGAAGGTGAGATGCAACTCGTGAATATATTATATGCTCCAGTAGATTGCGAGAAATGCATGTTAGTGAAATCGGTCGGTAGTTGGAAGGATCAGAAAGGTTAGCTGCCTTAAAAACCGGTACTACCTTGCTCAGCTTCCAGTCGTCTGGAAGTGAGCCGGTAGCAATCGATTGCACGAATATTATTTGCATAAACTGGCTTGATATGTACTTGGTGCATTTCAGTATCTTAGATGATATATTATCCGGTCCAGGGGCGCTTGAAAGTTTGAGCCTTTCAATAAGTTTTATGATACGATGTGTAGTGATGATAACGGTCGGCATCTGGGAAAACGGAAACTTAGATAGGGGAAGGATATCTAAGGTCAGTTCATTAGTAAAAACTGCGGAAAAGTAAGAATTCATTACATCACTGCGTTTGTCTGGTGAAACTTGAGAACCGTTATTGCTAACCAATGAGATATTATGTGATGACTTAATGGCGGGGGTTAAAAGTTTCCAGAATTTTTTTGGATTGGAGCGAATAATGTCCTGTAAATCCAGATGATAAAATTTTCTTTTTGAGCATCGCAAAAGTTTCGTGTAATCGCGAAGACAACAGAAATACCTTTCCCAACGCAAAGCGCTAGCCGGATGTTTTGCTGCCCGGAAGAGTCGTTTCTTTTTATTTGAGAGTTTTCTGAGGGCATTAGAAAACCAGGGTCTGCTCGCATCGCCTCGAATGCAAACAAGAGGTACATATCGGTCAACGAGTGATAACAATTTTTGTTTGAAAAGGAGCCACTTTTCATTTACTGTTCTGGGAGTGGAGGACATGCGGAAGTAATGAAAGAACTTGTTCAGCTCGATGATAATATTCTGAATGTCAGCCTTCTTATAGTCTCGCATATATTTGACGGATGGTTGACGAGTAGGGATGGGTACGGATAGCTTGAACAATAAGGAGCAATGATCGCTGAAACCGGGAATACATGATAATGACTGAATGGATTCAGGGTTCGAAGCAAGAACAAGGTCAAGAGTATTGTTTTGGCGGGTTGGCATATCAACTGTTTGTGTAAGATTAAAGGTAAGAACTAAATTAATAAACTCTTTCGGTTGGCCACTGTGCGCCGATAAGTCAAGCCACTTAATGTGAGGGAAGTTGAAATCGCCACAAAGTAAGCACCTCGCGCGGGGATAGCGGGTCTGAAGGTCCAGTAGGATTGAATACAAATGGTTAACAAATGAAATGTAGGCGTCCGGGGCACGATAGCATGCAAGTAAAATGATTGTACTGGAAGGCAGCGTTAATTTCAGAGCAACAATTTCATGATTACTGATTGGTAAGACACAGAAAGAGGGCACACTCGACCTCACGAAAACAAGCGCACCGCCACCCCTCCGTCCCATTCTGTCGCGCCTGTACACCGTGAAAGGTCGCACATCGTGTAGCAACTCATCATTTGAGATATCAGAAGTTAGCCAGGAGTCAGTAAATATTGCTATGTCTGTACTGCTATCATTTAGGAAGGCTTCAACAGCGTCTTTCTTCGGCAAATAGCTGCGAATATTGGCTAGAAGAACCGCCAAAATATGATAAGTCGGTGCGAAGTATCTCCCGCAGGGTGGCTGCGGCCGGGGGCGTGGCGACGATCCGTAAGCGGGTGACGGTTGCTATAATTGGACTTCCTCGACAGAATTTGTTTCGGAATTGTATATGAATTGTCTGCCATTCATGGTGAGCTTGTCGAATCGGATATTAAAGTTAGTGCTCCTTTCTCGGGCGTAATTGAAAAGCATTTTCTGGGCAGTTCGCACGCGTGTTGAATAATCATCATGAATTGCGTAAGACGTATATTTAAGTTTGGGTCCCGCTGATAGAATGTTTGATTGAACTTTTAAACGCCCGAATTTCACAGCTATGTGGCACTATTTGTCTGCCTGGAATCGCCCCAGCTGGTGCGCTCGCTCAATGTCGCCCGGATTTACGTTAATGCCAAGTTTCTCTGAGCAAAAGGAAATAATCTGGGTCTCGGACTCTGCCCAGATTTCGCCTTTATTATCCTTTATTCCGAAAAAAAATCAAATTTGACCCGCGAAGGCGATTCTCGGCGTCATCACATTTGTTGGTGCGAGCTTTGATTTCCGTGAAGAATTTCTCAATGCTTGTTTTCAAGGCGCAAGAAGACGAGTCGTTTGATTGATTATTCTCGGCAACTTTTTCCAGTGCGTCGACACGTGAAGACAGGCGGCCGACCAAACCTTCTATATTAGTTTGGGCAGCACGGATTAGCGAAAGTTCTGCGAGAACAGTGGTTTGGGACTGCTCCAGGCGGAACAGTGTGTGTGAAATAGAAACAAGCGATACAAGTTCGTAACCATTCGAAGGTCAGGGATTCAGTTCCACATCTCCTGACATGACAAGCAAGAGCGATACCAAATTGACATTGAGGCAAAAATAACATGAAAAACACAATATGCGGTAACAATCAAGCAGGTCAGAGGGGCACGACACTGCGACCAAAAAAGGACTACTGGTTCGGAGGCAACTAGCGAGAGCGAGGTAACTACCCTGCGCGAAAATGAGCGGTTGCATGACCACGTTCGTCGCAGCGGCGTGCCCCGAATGGCCCCAGAACAGAAGCGGTATTTAGAGGCAAAGCAAAGCTGCTGAGGTGGCAGTACTGCGTGGTTGCCAGGCGAAGAACTCGACTGTAGCTGGATGCGGAGCATTCAACCTGTCTTCTGCACCTCGGTCGCTATCCACAGGAGGCTGTGTAGTAGCGTCATTGGGTTGACCAGCGGTGGCGGGATCGATGAGGCAGAAAACCGGAATGTAGTGGAGTAAGGGTGCATAGCACGAATTCCTGTGCAAAAAGGAGCGGTTGCGGCAATATCATTACTAATATCGATGAGATAGTTCAAGTGGCTGAGGTGTTCTATAGAGATTTATACAGTACCAGTGGCACCCACGTCAATAATGGACAAGAGAATAGTCTAGAGGAATTTGAAATCCCACAAGTAACGCCGGAAGAAGTAAAGAAAGCCTTGGGAGATATGCAAAGGGGGAAGGCAGCTGGGGAGGATAAGGTAACAGCAGATTTGTTGAACAATGGTGGGCAGATTGTTCTAGAGAAACTGGCCACCCTGTATACAGAATGCCTCATGACTTCGAGCGTACCGGAATCTTGGAATAACGCTAAGATAATCCTAAACCATAAAAAAGGGGACGCCAAAGACTTGAAAAATTATACCGATCAGCTTACTGTCAGTTGCCTACAAAGTATTTACTAAGGTAATCGCAAATAGAATCAGGAACACCTGAGAGTTCTGTCAACCAAAGGACCAGGCAGGATTCCGTAAAGGCTGCTCAACAATGAACCCTATTCACACTATAAATCAGGTGATAGAGAAATGTGCGGAATATAAATAACCCTTATATATAGCTTTCATCGATTACGAGAAAGCGCTTGATTCAGTCGAAACCTCAGCAGTCATGTAGGCATTACGAATCAGGGTGTAGACGAGCCGTATGTAAAAATACTGAAAGATATCTATAGCGGCTCCACAGCCACCGTAGTCCTCCATTAAGAAAGCAACAAAATCCCAATAAAGAAAGGCGTCAGGCAGGGGGATACTATCTCTCCAATGCTATTCACAGCGTGTTTATAGGACGTATTCTGAGACCTGGTTTGGGAAGAATTGGGGATAAGAGTTAAAGGAGAATACCTTAGCAACTTGCGATTCGCTGATGATATTGGCTTGCTTAGTACCTCAGGGGACAAACTGCAATGCATGCTCACTGACCTGGAGAGGCAAAGCAGAAGGGTGGGTCTAAAAACTAATCTGCAAGAAACGAAAGTAATGTTTACCAGTCTCGGAAGAGAACAGCGGTTTACGATAGGTAGCGAGGCACTGGAAGTGGTAAGGGAATACATCTACTTAGGACAGGTAGTGACCGCGGATCCGGATTATGAGATTGAAATAATCAGAAGAATAAGAATGGGCTGGGGTGCGTTTGGTCGGCATTCTCAGATCAAGAACAGCAGATTGCCATTATCCCTCAAAAGAAAAGTGCATAGCAGCTGTGCCTTACCAGTACTCACGTACGGGGCAGAAACCTGGAGGCTTACGAAAAGCGTTCTGCTTAAGTTGAGGACGACGCAACGAGCTATGGAAAAAATAATGATAGGTGTAACGTTAAGCGATGAGAAAAGAGCAGATTGGGTGAGGGAAGAAACACGAGTTAATGACATCTTAGTTGTAATAAAAAAGTAAATGGGCACGATCTGGACATGTAATGAGGAGGGAAGATGACCGAGGGTCATTAAGGGTTACGGACTAGATTCCATGGGAACGGAAGCGTAGCAGGAGGCAGCAAAAAGTCAGGTTGGCGGATGAGGTTAGGAAGTTTGCAGGGACAACATGGCCACAATTAGTACATGATTGGGGTAGTTGGAGAAGTATGGCAGAGACCTTTACCCTAAAGTGGGCGTAACCAGGCTGATGATGATGATGATGAACGTATTTTTAAGTATCGATTTTAATAATGTTCATTTTAAAAATGTAACACTATATATTGACCCGGCGCTAATGTTATTTACCCGAATTTCAATGCGCTCATAATGAGTATACATGTAGGGAGATGTATTTATGCCCAGGGAAGTGGATATACACCACGTGTTGCATTAATGAAGCTACTCACGAAAGCTTATTGTTTGCATTACGGATGTGTGCGATGCTAATGTTGCCTGCTAGTGGCCCCCTGGCCTCGTCAAGCTGTATGTTTACAGCTTTCTTGGCCAGGGCGGCCTTCAACGCTGTACTTTGTGCATGTTGTAAATAAACTTGACTTGAAGACTTAAAGGCTATTTTCTTACAGCAAGTCATTGCGCGACCTCATTCAACAGCTTCCTTCTCCGGGCGTCTGCTACAGCACCGAGAAACGCAACCGCGCTCGCCCGTTCACTGCACTACCGTCAAAACGATTCCAGTGTAAGTATTACGCATTCTTGTCACATTTCTGGAAGAGATAGGACTGATGGACACATATTTGGTGCAGCAGTATACGCTCTGTAGGAGCAATTGCCGGCCAGGTCTGCCGGGCTAACACCACCTGTATACATCACCACCGCCACCACCACGGTATTACAAAGCGACTAGATGGCTCTAGTTCAATACTAATTACACAAATTTTAAAAAAAAGTACTCCATAATATATAGTTCGCACGGCTCAAGGCAAGGGACCCGGCACCCGTACGATCACCGGTACGGTATGTGATCGCGCTGCACACGTTTGCAGGTGCCGTTCTAACGGCGCGCACAGGGTTAATATCAGCTCCCTCGGCAGCCCATACCGTCTATAAGGCGCTGGTCTACGATGTCACCGACCACAAACCCACGACGAAGCTCGCGCTCGCTTCGCATAGTCTCACCGTCGAGGGCACGGAGAACTAGGAAAGCAGCCCTAAAAAAGAAGTTCAGAAAGAAGTCGTGGCTACCGACACTCCCAATTTATGACAGAAAACTGCACTACTTAACATCCGAAATTGGAAGCTTTCCTGCCTATCACACGTTGTTATCGTATCAGCGTTTATGGCTCCTTCTTGAGTTCTTCTCAACTGATAAAACACGATTATGCACTTCACCAGGTCAAGCCTTGATTTTTCAGGTTCAGGCGGCTAACTCGGCGGCACACTTATGTCTGTGTGATAACTTTTTGGTTAAAAAATTGTGTACGAACAACGCCATTTAGTGAATTCCGCCCCGAGTTTTTAGAACTTGTAGGAAAGCTAAAATATACCCGCCTGCCGTTTCATGCCATGACACCTACTGTTCCCCGTTAAAAAATCCATATGTCCCATAACTCCATTGTCCAATTATCCAAAATTAAACATAAAATTCCATATAACAACCCGTTTCCTCCATGTATCACATGGTGCTATTGCATATAGGATTTATGGGGAACACGAGGTCTTGTTCAGTAGGGTTGTGGCCCTTTCATAGTTCGCGTCATGCTTTTCACTGAGGTGCTGCCGTACTGAATGAATTTGCCAGCCGTGGTTAAGCGAAATGTTTTTTTCTTCTTCTAGCGTTTCCTGCATTTTCGTGGACTTTATTAGTTCATGTTTGATCCTTTACATTGCGACTATAGATATTAGCTCGAAAAAGTGGTTCGATTATGATCGTCAACTAAATACGCAGCAGGATTAAGAGCTTCTGCAGCTGTGACGGCTCTATTGTTTTGCGTCGACACACTACCATCTTATGCCCACAAAATTCCTAATTTCAGCAGACAATATCATTCTGAGCCTGCTTCAGTTGTGTGTGCTTTTCTTGGCACCAATTTTGTGAGTCTTTTAGGCATACAGTTATCGACCCTACGCGCATAAATGGTCTGCTAAACTGAATTTTTTCGTAAAAGTAAGCAAAACTGGAGTCACAAAGCTTTGACAGATCCTATTGGTTGCAGCGGTGCTGTCGTTTATTCACCCACATTTCTCGTTTTCTAAATAAAAAAAACGGTGTGACACGTCTTTATGGATTACCTTATTAGAAGTCAATAGACTTCTTGGAAATTTCTTTTTGAAAACTTCTTTTTGGAAGAGGGTCTACCAACCGTTGGTTACTTATCAGGCAATCATTCGGCGCTACAGGCCAGGTCGTAAAACGTACGCTTCGGGGCACAGCTTCCTCACCAAAGAGCAGGAGACGATCCATCACGACACAGCTTCAGACTTTTCCACACCCGACGCGCCTAGCCGTATTGTTCTTCACCCTTTACATTACTGTAGGGAGCCCCTCATACTACACCATATGGTATGGACCTGTCAAAGTAATCCCCACCCTAGGTGTACTGCTTAATCTCTCTTACGACCAGTGACATAGAGAGCTGACTAGTTCTCGCCCTGAGAAGTTACGGCTGGTCGACCGCGCGAAGACGGCAGGAACATCGACCGGGTTTCTAGACTGAAGAGAGCGCCCTCAACGCAAATTTCCTAGGATGAATAAAAGTGTATTCCTTCTCCTTTTCGACCAGAAACACTGTCGCATTTCCGCAGCGAATTCTGAGCAAATCATACCGATGATGGGCCTAATGCAGGCATCACAGTTTTCAACAGCAGATTCAACAAACTGGCAAATCTCTGTCTTTTTCGAGAACAGTTCACCCGTTAGGCTTTATTCTTTCCTTATTTATTGTCTAATTTATTCGTACATTATGGGTTCCGATTGACAAAAACCTAACCACGTCGGCAAGCTTTCCTTTTAGAGTGCATATGTACATTTTTAGAACACATGTGTATTCGGGACGATTTGAATGGCTTCCTACAATTCGAGAATCTGCTTCCAAGAGAAGCTTCTTTGCTACATTTCGTGAAATCGTTTCTCTTGTTCTATCATAACGAAAAAAGGATGTTCCATATATCTGCACAGATTCAAATTCATTTTTACCCGCAAAGCTCATAAATACGGGCTTAATAACTGCAACTGCAGATGTTTCACTTATAGTGGGCTTGTTCTGTTAAGTTCTTTAGTCAAAGCGCTTTTTACTGATATCGCTGATTTTCTTCGTATTACATACAACGCTCATTCATCGAAGCATCGCCAAAAATGAAAACGACAAGCAACGAGAACATTAAAATACTCGCGCCTTTCGCATTCTCGCGCGAGCGAGTCCAGAACAAATGACGCCATTTCCATTGTTTCGAAACTGGGGCACGCGTTGGGCGCTTCTACGCGATCTTTCACGTCGAAAGCCGCTTCACGTACAAGGAACGCCTCAGAGACATCGCGAAATGAGCATTTTCAATGCCCGCGGCACGCGGGATGATTCGCTGTTCTTGCTTTGCGCTAAGTTGTGCCGGAAATCGCAAGTGTGATAGATATGTATCTTCCCGCTCCAAGCGGCAGCGGCAGAATCGACCGTTGCACTGAGCCGGGCGGCTTGCTATGGTAGCGAGGATGGAGTCAGACACAAAATACTTTAGGACTGGGGCGAAGGGGTGAGATTAACGACCACGACACTCTTTGTCTTTGAGTAGCGGCGCCAATATTTTGGCGCCAGCCGTGTGGATGTTGGCGGCGCGTTGACAAACGGATGCTTTTTTCGATTAACCTCTCCAGCCTGGGCCCGTTTTGTTATCTCTCTCTCTCTCTCTCTCTCTCTCTCTCTCTCTCTCCTATCGATCGGCGCTACACTGCTTGTTGCAGTTTCATTTCGTCGTCCTCGTTGTCCTTTACGAGTGCAAACGTATTGTTAGAGCGACTTGTACCGTCGTTGTTGCTGTGCAGAGTTCGCTTGCAGGCGCCAATAGCAAAGCTATAAACGAGTATATAATTAAATGTAACAATTTATGCTTCTTGTTTTCAAATCACTTGAACATCACTCTTTCCCACTTTCGGCTGCAGCGAACTTGAGGCACAATGTTTTTGTTCTTCAAGTGCACACTTTGTACGGAAGCGAAGTTATCGTAGAAACGTGTCACATATTCACAAGTGTCCAGTTTCCCTTTTGTTGTTGAACACACAGTGAAATAAATAAAGTGATTTAAAATTCCTTGCCCCCTAAAAATATTTCCTTAATGACAACACTCCTATGGAGACTCGTCACTCTCTATTTTTCCAGATGCTATAGCAGCTGGTGAACGGAGCGCCATCAGGAGCGTTCCATGCCGTGATTCAACCGCCGCCTGTGGGGTTGCTGCACTAACGCCCCCAAGAATTTGTACTATGTCCCGTCTGCACGCATGGCTAAAATACAAGCGACACGCATTGTAGGTGTGCTACAATGGAACATAAATAATGAAAACCGAGTACACCAGCTGTAAAACACAAAACAGAGAGAGATAAATTGTTCCAGACGCCATCCAAGGTGAGCTATAGATGATGCAAATAACTTAGGCGTACCGTGGAAAGTGAATGCATGCGGTAGGAATACTACCGATCTACACATCTGGCGTTGATAAACGTGTTCAATTAGGCACTCTAAAAAATAAAGGAGTCATGGTAGAGTAGATGCACCATCGACTCTACGAAAATGCAATTACTGTTTTACAACCCTTTTCAAGCAATTGAGCGCAGTGTCGAGTATTTGGAGCAAGTCCTCTATGAAGCACGCAAATCCTCTCTACATCGGTGGCGATAACTACGCGATAGTTTCTGGGATTAGATTTGTTTCGGGGTCGCAAAGTCATTGACCGATACTGTGTCATAAAACGACTTCTAAAATTGCACTCTTTGCTCATCACTTCGCTCTATCTGATTCACTAGTTACGTTCATTCGACAGATGCACTAGAGAATGCGTTGTGAGTTTGAATTCACAGAGCCTATGTAAACATGTCCACCACGCATCGACGCCCCCCCCCCACCTGCATATCTTCTACTATAGTCGCGGACAAATAACTATTTGTGGATATGAAGGGAAAGCTACGGAGGTAAGGCGCCCACAAGTGAGAGCGATTCTTAAAAGTGCCCATCGTTTTCATCCTGGTTAGTTTAGATTGGGGAAAAGAAAACATACACACCTTATTAGAAACAATTAAATAAGACAAAGCACACCATTGAATGTAGAGGTTTACTTATGCCGTGGGTTTTCCCTTCCGCGTCTGGACAAACACGGAACCGGGGCACTTAGAATCCGCGTCGATTCAGCATGTGTTCCGAGCAACCAAATGCACTGTCAAACGCTGACGAAATACTTAGCGCAGTAACACATGTGCAGAAGTTCCGCCCCCGTAGCTTTCGCTTCATAACCACAGAAAGTTGTGCGCGAGTATACTACTAAAATCTCCAATTAAAGCGCCGTTTATTCTCTCTGCCAAGGTACACCTGCCTTCTTTTAGAGCGCAGCACTTTGGCGTCCATTCCTGCCTTTCGCGTCGCCGTCGTGCCTCGCCGTTGTCCCTCGCCGTATCCAGCTCTGTAGCCCGGGCTAGCGCGCTGCCCTAGAGGCGCGCGCTACTGGCGCCATCCATCGCGCATGGCGTGAAACCTTGCTCTCTTCGCTCCTCCTCCAATGCCACTCCTGTGCAGCGACAATCGGATAGCCGGCTCGGAGGCGGCTGATCTCGTTGATGCGCTGCTGCCCAAGCTGTAACCTACAGCTGCGGCCGTTCGCCACTGCGTGTACCCCTTCCACCCGCCTCTTCCGCGATGGCGACCACGCGAGAGTGCGCGGTGTTCTCCGGTTGCCGAAGCGCCGGCTCGGTATGAGCGGATCCCAGTGCGCGCTTCCCAAGCCGATACGTAGAGCCACCTCCAGTTTACTCGGTAGCAGCGTCAGCAGCGTCAGCAGCTATCAGTCAGTCACTTCCATCTCTTCCACCGCGCAATGTTCCTATGCGCCTACGTGTTGCCTCTCGCGACCTTGAGATAAGCGAGGCAGTAGCGCCAAGCTACGCTCCGTTTGCGGCGGCTGGTGCGAAATGTTCCACACGAGACGGACTGTCCGGGGCTCACAGACGGTTTATGTTATAATATATTCCGTCTGCCTATATAAATAGTTTATTCTCAGCCAGTTCTTTCTTAGCCATGAGCGAGGCAACCGGTGGAAGTCCTTCGTCTGCTGCTGCTGCTAAAGGAGCTGCCCGAGGAAAAGCCAAAGCGCCGTCGCCGCCAGAATCCAGAGGTGCGCAACGCCGAACCCGGCAATGGTGCACTAACTCGAGCATATATCCATCTATTTCTCGGATCACAAAGCTTCCTTCATGACAATCAAGAACTAGGAGGGGACTATTTCTTGAACACGCAATATGTGTTGTCTGTAACTGTACATACATGCCTGGCTCGAATTCTTTGCCTCGATAAATATATCGAAAAGCCGAAACAGCTGAAGAGCTGCTTTCAAATATCGCATTAGGAAGCAACGCAATCGTCGGCAATTTTTTTCTTTGTTTTATTGCTATAACAATTATATGGACACTCCAGGCGCATTTTTGCCGTTGGCGTCGCCGTGAAGTTCTGTATGAGGCAAAGCGTGTGAAAGTGAGCCGGCGAATGGCATTAAATCTCACGTGTCACGTGCGCAAGCGCCGAACGCGGCCCAGACGCGCGCCCTCTCCTGCTGCGTGCGAGGTAGTAAGTCGTAAGTCGAGGCCACGAGTCCGTAAGGACGCGTTTCCCGTGCTCGTGGGTATTGAAAGCGATCTGCCACGTGGCCAAAGTGCGGGCCCACGCGGGCCTCATCTTCATTGCGATCTGGGAGGTTTGCAGAGTGTGCGTAGTGCCGGTAGCTTCGTATGCGCTGTCCTTCCGACGTTTCGTTCGCTCTGAAGCGAGGGATGCATGAAGGTCAAAGAGACGCGGCGTTCCTCCAGCGTTACGGGACGTGCTCTGCATGGGCTCTCGCTTTCCAACTGATTTTCGGCGGTCGAAACGATTCGGCACCCTGACTGCTGCCTTCAAACGAGGAAGCAAGTCAGCGGGATCATTTTGACACCACCTCGGCCCCAGTCAGTCATATTTTCACCGTTTGTCGTCTAAGTGAACAAACCGCCTCCCCCCCCCCCTTCGAGCTCTTTGCGACAACAGCAGCTGCGAGCGCCCAATGCAATCGCTACGCCTGGGCGTGGCCGAAGCTTCGGCCTGCCGACGGCTTGGTCCGGGAGCTCTTACTGAGGACAGTGACGCATTTTCAGCAAACATGCATGAATCTACATCGCATCCAGTGAGAACTTATGTCCTTCACACACGTTCTGTTACATTTAACGTTTTTTCTTCCGTGAACGCCGCCACCGCCCACAAGCCCTCCATTTCCAGATGGAGGGCGCTCCGGCCGAGAAAGTTGCGATGGACGCTGTGATCGCGCCTGCTGCAGGGGCGATGGACATGACTCCGGCCACGACCACGACTAGTGTCGAAACTTCCCGATTTAACTACGACGGCTGTGTATGTGTGCTGGTCCAAAGGAAGCGCCGCACGCAAGCGGACCTTCGCGTCCGGACGCTAAAGCAAGACGCGAAGACCAGCCAATTTGAGGGTCCCCAACTGCGTCGGCCCGTCATGTTGCGGCCACCCCCATTGCCCCTCCGTGATTACAAGGCGATCCTGTGTCCACATGGATGGCTTCGTTTGGACCAGTGGAATTGTCCAACCCTGACCAGCGCCATTAGGGAGGCCGCAGGTTCGCCCGCGACGGAAGTCGATCGGCTTGTTTTTCACCTACGCCCGGAACATAAGCTTGCTATTATAAGCACGCCGCATGAACACATCGCCTTGAAGCTGTACAGCGCCCAACACCTTCGCCTGGGCCGGCACACCTATCCCATTTCGGTCTGCATAGCGGCGCCCGACAACTCGTGTAAAGGGATAATCTCCGGTGTGGACGCGGGATGACCTCATCCGAACTTATGGATCATCTGGTTACGCCGGGCTTCACCGTCCTGCAAGCACGTATGAGGGGCAAATCGAACACAGACCTCCTCACCTTCGAAGGACTCCGGGTTTCCCACTACGTTCGCTACTACGCTGCTGAATAGCGCTGGTACGCACATCACACCGCCAACAAGTCTACACAGTTTGCCTCTATTTGGAACATCGTTCTGACAACTGCCCCACACCAGACCGCATCGTATGCGAGATATGCGGCGGTGATAACCCGATACAGGGGCACTCCTGTTCATCAAAGTTTCGCTCGTACGCGGTGATCACCCCCGCACACACGTGGGCTTCCCCGCCCGTGTTCGGCCCCCCTTCAACAAGGAACGGGTTCAGAAGGTGCTTCAGCAGGAGCAGGCGCAGCAGCAGCAACAACACCAAGTGAATTATCAGCCTACACCTTCATCCTTAACCCTGGTCGAGTAAACACTGGCAGGCCCGAACCCAGGTAGGAAGACTCGATCAAGGTCCCAGTCCCGAATGAAGTCACGAAACAAGGCCCGCTCTCGCACTCGCTCCAGGACTGTGTCACGCCCGCCACCAGCAAAACGGATGACCACTTGACAGAACGCTACCCCATCAAAGACACCTCGGGTGGCTGATGGGGTAGCGTTTGGCTGCAGAGAGAACAAGGCCTGCAACCAAATGCTCCCAAGGCCGAGCACAACTCGCCGCAACCTTTGGAGCCAAGCTGACCGAAGGGTCCTTCCCTGTTCTCACTCTCCTCTCCTTGTCCGTCCCCCAACTCCACTTCTCCCTCACAGACGACACAGAGCTCCCCCATGAATGCGCTTCAGCAGCTTCGTTCTGAACTGAAGGCTAAGATGCAGGCTTTGGATACCCGCCTTATAGGCGAGATGCAGACCGCATGTGCCAACATTCGACAGGAGTTCCGCGAAATTCTTATGGGGAATTCCATTGAGAGAAGAGGAGTAGAGCGCGCGCCGTGCGCAGCCGGGTGGCAGCGCAGTGAGAGCCAGAACACTGGACCCGCTGCTGCAATGCGGCATATACACCGGAGAGCAGTTGGGAGGAGGACGTATGAGGAGAAATGTAGCATCTGGCACAAGTAATCGACGTCCCAGCATTCTCTGTGGTAGAGCGGCAAAACACGTGTAACCGCGTTGGGATCGTCGGGCATTCACCGGTTCGCCGCAGCGTACAACGTCCATTTGTGCAACGCCGACGACTCCCGCAACCTTTCAACTTGCGAAGATTATCTGAAATCATAGATTCTGAAGCTCAGCGCATCCTGCATTCAGGGCAATTCAGCTGCCAAGAGGTCCGCCACTGGCCGCATGATGCAGAAATTTCTTTTGAACTAGAAAGAAAGAAACGGGCACTTTAGCGATCTCACCAGCCTTAGAAGCTGAACAACGCACCTCGTCGTCGAAGTAGGAAAAGACTGTCTTCGCAATGTGTGAGTCCACTCTCGGTCTTTTCTCCGTCAACGAAAATAGCTGTTGAGACATCGCTGCATGCATTCCGTAGTCGAGTACTGTCCTCCGTCGAACTGCAACTCGAATCCGAAGTTCAGCTCCAGCAGCTTTCGCTGCTCTCACCATCGATCGTCTCAAGTACTTCAGCAAGGCGATAGCGCTTTGCTGCCGCTGTCCCCCGCGCATCCGACGAGAAACAAGTTGGACTAGAAGGGCCAGTATCTGTCACCGAATCGTTGCAAAGCTCGTTAGTATAAACAGCGTAAAAATAACTGGGGCCAAAACAGCAACTATGCTTGGCTGCCGCCATTGCCATTGCCACCGCGCTCTCTGGCTGAAGGAAAATAAATACAAATTAGGAGAATTTGACGGCTTTAATCACGTGACTTTCTCCGTACTCGGCTTTTCATGCGAAAGCAGTGCAAACTGCTCCCGGCTGCTCTCGGCGCCGCGAAACTGCACTTGTTCGACTACTGAAACACGCCGCGCCTAGACAGAGCACTTTCTGCGTGCTTTTGAGTGCTCCTGTTCTCCCAATGGGATTCGCCAATAATGATGTGGTGTCTGCACTAAAAGACACAATCAACAAAACGATGACCGCACTACACGACCTGATAACAAGCAGCTTCACCGCTCTATACACCGAAATACAGCAGAAAACCCAGCGGAACATATACCAAATCCATCAGGAGCTCGCTCCCGTCCCAGACAACTACCCCGAGCACAAAAAGCTCTCATACACTACGCACCCATCGGGGCTTAAAACCGATGATGGGGACGCGTAACACGGATCAACTTGTCGTATGGCAATGGAACTGCAGGGTGTTCCCCCGCAAGCGGGGCCCACTGCAGTAATACATTGCCACGACCACAGTGGCCACATCCACCATGGTGGCTCCTGATATCATTCTGCTTCAGGAACACAACTCCCCCTGTCTGGCGCGATACGAAGCGCACAGCAGCGACTCGCAACTCGTGGGGGCCCTCGTGTCCAACCGCTTAACGGTCCTTACTCATTCCGTGGGATAACGATATCCCTAATCAAAGTTTAGAAGTCATCACATACCATAAACGCAGCGAAAGTCTCTTTATTCTAAATCTAAAGAACTACAGTTCTCTCCGTGCCCGCACCGGTAACTTCCACTACCTATTTACTGAGTTTAGCAAGCGCTGGGGCAAATCGTTAATCTGCGGAGTCTACAATGCACCGCGCCCGGTCTGGGGGTACCCCAAGGCAACAGTGAAAGGTACAAAATTGAGGGATATGATGTGCAACTTGCTCTTCACATTGCTTTCTGATCCCGCGCAACCCACCCGCATCGCGAACAGTTTCACGAAAGATACGTGACCCGACCCCATAATGATCCACGGCACTGGAGCGGTCGTGGCGCTTAGACGAGAATTTAGGTAACGAACACTACATCTGCGCAACCACCGTTCTTCTCAGCAACTCTTGTCGACCCGAGAGCCGGGTTCGTATAACGGATGGGGCACAATATCAGGAGCGTCGGACCGCCTCTCAAAAACGGGTGGGTACGAGGACTGGCTCGCAGCCTTCACAGCAGACCTCGAGACAACCACACGCACCATCACTACGACGTCTGCCAATCCCGACGTTCATCCATTTCTGCTTCTTCTGTGAGACGCCAGGAGGCGGCTGATGAAGCGATGGAGGAGGC
Source organism: Dermacentor variabilis (assembly GCF_050947875.1). Taxonomy (NCBI): domain Eukaryota; kingdom Metazoa; phylum Arthropoda; class Arachnida; order Ixodida; family Ixodidae; genus Dermacentor; species Dermacentor variabilis. The sequence goes on along the minus strand of NC_134577.1, from coordinate 112,386,421 downwards.
AGCGTCTGAGTCGCAAGCTGCAACTACGAGTTGCCTGTTTTACGCGAGGACCCAGAAGTACGTTCAGACTCCTACCAGTGACAAATGGACATGATTCTGTAACCGTCTGTCTGGCACACTGTGCCCGGCTTAGACGTGGGCCATTCTCCGAGCACTGAAATATCCACCGGGTACCAAGCGCGGACACACAAGCGCTTACACGTTCTTACTCACTCGCTCCTGGACAATCCCGACCACGTCCATGCGGATCTCGAGACGCGCTTTATCCCGTCAGGCTCGAGCCCTCACCCAGTTGAATATGACATCAGAGGTTGCCTTCAGTACTACAGAAATTTTTGTTGTACAACAGAATTTTTCTGTAGTAACTGCATACTCTTGATGGAGCTACATACTTTTCCGATGTGTAACAAACATTTCTTGTTGTGACTACAGAAGTACACGCTGTCGTATGTCTGTTGTTACAACAGAAAGCTGAAGCTCTACAACAACTTTTTGTAATACTACAGCAAAATTTGTAGTCACAACAGGCAGCCTGTTTTCCCAGCAGAAAGGTTCCTGATGTAACCCGACAAACTTCTGTAGTGCTACAGAGAGCTGTTGAAATACTACAGAAACCTACTGTGGCAACAGGCTCCCAATTGTCACAACAGAAGTGTTCCTGAAGTAATGCGACCAACTTCTGTTCTACTACAGAAAAATGTTGTTGTACGACAGAAACCTATCATTGCAACAGGCCCCCAATTGCCATAACAGAAGTGTTCCTGAAGTAATGCGACAAACTTCTGTTGTTCTACAGAGAACTGTTGTACGATGGAAACCTATCGTCGTAACATGTACCCAATGATGACAACAGAAGTGCTCTGAAATTATGCGATGCGACAAGCTTCTGTAGCACCGTCCATACCCGTATATCACAGAGCCGCCCACCGCGGTAGACGCAGAAATCACTATTCAGGAGCTCCGTGCCGTGTTGCAAGACATCAGCAAGAACTCGGCACCGGGAGCGGACCACATCCGGTATGCGACTCTCTGCAATCTCGATAACGAGCGTCTTGAGCGGTTGGTGGACATGTTTAACGAGCATTGGCTGAATGGCACCCTGCCCCGGACAGGTTGCCGTTCCTCGAGCGCCAATACTTTTTCCCGCATACGCACTTCGGTTTTTATCGCACCTGTCGACACAGGACGTGCTACTACAAATAAAGCAGGAGGTCCTTCTTCCTCGGCAGGGAGTCCAAACCCGCGATTTGCTCGCGCTCGACCTTAAGTCGGCCTTCGATAATGTGGAGCATGACCTCGTCCTCTACAACCTCGCTGAATCGCGTTGCGGCATCCGGGTATACAACCACATCCGAGCCTTCCTCCGCGACCGCACAGCAATGATCGGAATTGGTCCTCACTGCTCGGGTTTCATCCAACTAACGGGACGTGCCACCCCGAAGAATCGCTGATCTCACCAGTCCTCTTTAACATCGCTATGGCAGGTCTCCCCAAACAACTGCACCAAGTCGAGCGTCTGCACCATGCGCTCTGTGCCGACGATTTCACGTTGTTCGGAGCTCTGACAGAGCCATCAAGACCGTTTCCAAAAGGTGGTCAAAATCGTGTCAGACTGCGTCCGAAAGGGCGGCCTAAGTTACGCACCCCACAAGTCCGAACTCGTCCTCTTCCGTCCACGCGGCAAGTAAGTAAGTAAGTTTATTTTATTTCGACCATCACGTCATACATGATGATGCAGGGGGACCGAAGTAAAAGCTGTCTTTCAACAGCTTGACAGAGCAACGGCCCCCCTTATTTGGCAGTAGCATACAAAGTCAGAAAAAAGAAAATACACAAAAAGAAGCACTGCCCACGGCGGTCACATTACACTACAGAGCAACATATAAACATATTACATAAAGGCTGCATCTGGTATATAACTTAAAAAAAAAAAAGAAGAAGGCTTTTAATGGTTTACACAATGCAATGACATGGCAAAGGCACTTTAACAGAAAAAACAGAAATAACACCGAGTAACACCATACTTCTGTAAAACGATTTGGCTTTAGTTGCGTAAAGAAATAACAAGAAAAGGTTTAGGAAAGAAAGTAAGCCAAGAGTGTCTGAAATGTGGCATATTGAAGTGTTATATCCTGTCTCAATAGGTCATTAAGAAGTTGTGGAAGCCGGTGTTCTAACGTTTGTAGCCCATATGTTGTTCGAAATGTTTTAATTTCCCACATATCCTCATTTCTTGTGTTGTAGCTTTGTTCACGCCTTCTCAGGCCCGAAAGAGCTTGAATAAAAGATGTTTTGTTTAAATGTTCTTGTTTAAGGGTTTGGCTGAGGCGATAGTCGTAGATTTTTGTTACTGGTACTATTTTGTGTTGTAAAAATATTTCTCTTGTATGATGCAACCTCGGTAACCTCTTAACAATCCGCATTGGTTTCTTTTGTAATACAAGTAATTTGTTCAGGTTTGCCTGTGTTGTAGTTCCCCAGATAAGGCTACAATAGTTAAGGCGAGAATTAAATAAAGAGTAATAAACTAACATCATAACACAAGAGGGTAAGATTTCACGGTTGCGATAGAGCAGACCAATTATTTGTGATAATTTAGAAGTAATGTGGGCCACATGATCGTCCCAGGACATCTGCTGGTTAAACACAACGCCTAGAGTTTTAAACTGGGGTACTATTTCTAGCGGACAAGATTTAAAGTATATTTCTTTTGTCAGAGTAATTTGTTTATTCTTGGCCCGACCGGACCCACCGGACCCCACCGGACCCCATCACAATCCACGTCGATGGGACAGCGGTACCACGGGTGTCGCAAGCGCGCGTCCTCGGACTTTGCCTTCAGGACGATGGCAGGGCTGGACACACTGTCACCCTACTTTCGCGCCAGGCGGAGCAGATCATCGCTATGCGGCGCCGCGTTAGCAATCGTCGCTCGGGACTGAAGGAAAAGGACATGCTCTGATTAGTAGACGCATGCATTCTTAGCCGCTTCAATTATCATATCCCGTTTCACCGCCTAAAAGCTGTTTCACATGGCGCGATTTTCAGTCAGCGACACAGCGAATTCTGTCGCTCAGCGACCGCCGCGACGTCGTGGGCTCCCCGCGACTGCATTCAAACAAGTTGGTCGCGCCGTCGCTGAGTCGCAGCGATCAGCGCGATAGGTGCGGGGCAATGTGTGACTAAGCAAAGCGCCCTCAATATAGGCGCTTTCCTTTTTTGCTCTTTCTTCTTTTGTTGGCAGCTCTGTGGAGCAATGTCGTTCGCCAGTTTTAGTTCTGTTAATTCGTACCCACCCGCGCCTGCGGCTCATAAGGAAGCTCCACAGACATTTATTTTCTTCCGCTTACACAATTCGTTTAAAAGGAGAAGCTGCACGCTATCCAGGTCGGGAGAAGGACCTCTTCATCCTTCACCTCTTCAACCTCTTCATCGCTACAAATTGAGCCTGCTGCGTATGCATGCACACTCAACAGTAGCTTGTTCTTGTGCAAAAGCGAATACTCATCCAGGCAAAAAGTTGTGGCCCCCTAGTAACAACGAAACTAGAGTGCGCTAAATGAAACCACCCCACCGACGCCGCGCAATCCGCACGCTCATAGTTGCGGTGTTGTACAGCGTCTCACTCACCGCATCTGCAAGCTGTCGTAAAGTCTCAATGCTTCTAAACTTTAAAAAATCGTGTGCTTATTTAAATATTGAATATTAATAGAAAAATTCGAATATTTGACCAGTTTCAATTTTTTTTATTTAACAATGCGGGCATGGATACTTCGTGCGTAGGGGGCAACCTTGCGCATCGCTTCGACGGAAATCGCTCTGCCGCAAACGCATGTCGCAAATCGCTCTGCCACGTGCGCGGCAGAACGATTTTCGCTGACCGCTTTCACATGCGTTTGCGGCAGCGCGATTTCCGTCGCAGCGATGCGCAAGGTTGCCCCCTACGCACGAAGTATCCATGCCCGCATTGTTAACTAAAAAAAATTGAAACTGGTCAAATATTCGAATTTTCCTATTATTATTCGATATTTAAATAAGTAGACGATTTTTTAAAGTTTAGAAACGTTGAGACTTTATGACAGCTTGCAGATGCGGTGAGTGAGACGCTGTACAACACCGCAACTATGAGCGTGCGGATTGCGCGGCGCGCCATGTCAAACAGCCTTAACGCGGTCACAGCACGACAGCGTGGACACGCTCATCCGCAAAGCCATCAATGTCGCATTCGGGGTTCCACACTATAGCTAGAATCAGCGTCTTTTATCACTCGGGGTACACAATAACCTCGACGAACTGCTCGAGGCCCAGTGGATCAGCCCGCGTCAACGTCTTCTCCTCACTCCGACGGGTAGACAGCTCCTCGCTCGCCTGGGCCACCCGCTTCCGCCCGCATCCCCGGACATGCAAGGGATTTCCGTACGGGACGGGATCACTTGGATGCTTCGGGTACATACCATGCAGCGTAACATGCATCCCGAGCACAATGTCGGTCTACGGCGGGCATGGGTGAGATACCTCACTCGCACTCTTGGCAAACTTAAGGAGAACAGATTCCTCTACACGGAAGCGGCTTGTATGACCCAAGGGCATACAACGTTGGTGGCCGACGGCACTCACGAGGTCGTGAGCGCTGCCTCTGTCATCTCTCACCCTTCAGCTGCTGACTCGGGAGAGATCGTGGCGGTTACCCTCGCCATCAAATACATCTCGAGCCTCCCGGGTGAAACGTACTACATAATCCCCGATTCAAAAGCGGTATGTAAGACTTTTCTGACAGGTCGTGGTGTTCCAAAAAACTGCGCACGGCATTCTTTCACATGCATCCGAATTAACAGCAAACCTCACTCACGACATTCACCTGCTCTGGATGTCTGGCCATGCCTCACAGCCGGGTAATGAACGCCCTCATGCGGCCGCTCAGGAATTCACCCTCTAAACAGACCTGCGCAGGGATGCGGCAAACACAGAGCACAGTTCCCTCCTCCTCACAGAACACTTAGTTGCACAGCACTACCACGCCAGTGTCGGCTGCACCAACCTCCACCGGAGTCTTTCACTCGGGAGGAGGCGATCGCACTTCACCGACTGCGGACCCACACATTTCCCAATCTCCACTTCCTGCACATCATATACCCCACGCGCTACACCGACGCTTCTCAAGGATGTGGCGTTTCCCCATCCACCTTGCACGTTAAGGTACAATGCCCTTTTCTGGAACACAGCCTTCGTTATCTGCGAAATCGTGTGACCGACCACGACCAGGAAAACAACAAAAAACACCAAGCCTTTGGCTCCGTATTCTTGCTCCCCGTATCCTTCTCGCAACCCGCACTACAGACCAGTGGGAAGGCGCCCTTCGCGACAGCACTTGCGGGGTCCGCCGGGCACTGATCCAACTAGCACGGGCATCGCCGAAGACGTCACAGGAGCCCCGGACTAGGGCCCCCTTCCCAATTTCCCATTACCTGTCAATAAAAATGTTTTCATCATTATGAAGGTCAATTCGCTTGCTGCTGCCGCGATTCCTCACTCCAAAATTTTGAAAGCGAGTTTCCGCGCTCGTCGTGCGAAATGTGTTCTTGCTTACCTGTGGGCACGTGACAGCGCGGTTGTTAATCTAGCTAAACACGTTGACGGGCTAATTGGTTTGAATCCACGGGCGCTGTAACGTAAAACTATTCCAAACTTTTCTATTCCAATTCTGGAATCAGCCCACCGTGATCGGTGCAAAACGTTTTTAGACCATCCCCACTTCACCTCTCTGTCGCGCGACATCACGAAACCCGCGATGGCTCCCCATCTGATATGACGTGTACGCACTCATTATGTATAATTTGCCAGAACAAGACAAAAATAGTTATTTCTGATTGGACGCCTATTTGCCATTAGGCCTCGGCTATTGGTCCAGAGTTTCAGGGCTGCACCCACTTCACCTGCCTCTCACGCGACGTAACAGAACCGCAAAGCTTACCGCGTCAATGTGAAGCGTACATGTTAAAGATGCTTTAATATGCCGAACAAAACTGAATTTTTTTCTGAATAGCCGCAGGCTGCCCCGTTCTGAAAGGAATAAAAGATGGCTGCCGCCGATTGCTGCGGCACTGGCTACTCGCCCCTGCCGGAGAACATGGGTTTTATTGCGTGTAATAAAACTTTTTGCCTGGCCGTGTAACGTTTTCGAGAACTTTCGGCACGTTTACGACCTCGTTCTGCCAAGTCTTCTTTGCTGAGGATCCGTTTTAGCGTCATTCTTAAGCTTCCGTTGCATGCCGTCGCGATTGTCGACGAACCACTGCAAGCTAAATAAGAGAAATTAAGCGGACCAATTGCAGACCCCGGCAGCACCCTCTTCATCCGGTTATCGTTATTCAGTGCAGTGGCACGGCCGCATCGAATCCCTCTCCACTTGAGCATGCTGCTCGCCTCTTGTGAGCCAATTAGATAAGACAAGCCGCTCAGTGCAGGCAATGTTATTCGTTTTTCAAGCAAACAAAAGTGACCTCCCATGAAAGAGGGGAGCATTTGACTGGTTTGTTGAGACAACCCTGCGGGTGACCGCCCGATGTTGCGTCGGCGGTTACGCAAATTTGACGTCACGAGACTGGAATGAAAACCTATTGGAATTGTTTTACGTTATGCAGCCCCACGATAGAATGTGTATGCGCTACTGAACAAGGCCGTAGAAAGACGCAGATACACAAAGACAGCGCTGTCTCTATGTGTCGTTATCTTTCCACGTCATCGTTGAGTCACGCTTACACATTTATTCATTGTTAAATTAGTTAGTAAGCGAAAGTTTACAAGTTTATACGGCCGATATAGATCCAATCCTTACTTCGTACAGCTATCTACTAATTTGTTATCACAATCACTTCTTAGTCTCTCGGGCGGAACTGCGAATTTTTTTATTCAAGGACGCTCGAGGCGCGAAAAAGCAGCCGTCGTCGCCCTTCTTGTGCGTTCGCGCTATGGGGCAGATGCGCGGCACGCGCACCCAGTGTTAGAGGGCACGAAGCAACGCAGAGTGCGTTTGGCTGAAACAACGGCGAAGCTAAGTGGACGCACCACATGGAACCACCAACACTACACGCAATCACAACGGTGGCAGAGCGCGCTAGCGAAACAAGCGCCGCGCATTCTGCTGTCGACTGCTTACGTGAGCGTTGTGTGCACTACACTAGCGTTCCTACTGAGCTGCTGCGTATATACACTGCTCTGAGCGGAACGGGCAGTAAACATCCAGCTACCGTTTTCGACTGTCTCACTGGGCGCTGACTAAGGCAGACGGTTATTCGCTCCGGTCTAAACTCGTGGGCGTACGAAGTGCGATCGCTGCAATGCCATTCGCGTCGCTCGCCGTCCCCTCTGCATTGTAAGGCGCCTGGTATAGTTACCAGGATGCTATTCCTATTACCCAGCATGCACTGCCTTGTGCACCTCTTCGCGCCGAAATCTAGGCACCCACATTCCGCACAGTTCAAGTTGAATCCCAACGCTTAACCTTTCTGTCTTTGTCGAAGTCTTGCGTCGGGCGTCGGTTAGCGAAAATTAATTCCAAACCACAACCACCGAAGCCCTCCACGTGGCGCAGAGGCGTTACTGAACTCCATGTAATACCATCCCCGTGAGGGCTTTTAGGGGTAAAATAACTAAATAACTAAATAAATAAATAAATAAATGGATACCTCAAAGAAGTGTCAGCCAAATGGTAAAGAACAACCTAAGTGCAACCTACGGGTCTGATAGCATTGGATTATAATTTGAATATACCAGAACACATAATTCTATTATGCGCAAACTCAAACACAAAGAACTGTTCCTGCGTTTCGAGCATTCACAGAGCAACGTCTGTGTTCGTTCCACGCAACAACAGCATCCAGATGGCGCTCGCCTCCACGCATATTCGTTTCTACCAGAAAGCTCGCCCGCTCGCCTTCGTACATAGAGTTCGCCGCCAGCGTTTCCCGGTAGACACTATGGTTACACAAACTGCAGTTGCCGGGGAGCGAGAGAAGCAATCAGGTTCCACGCTCAAAGGCAAAGCTTAGGCATCCTTCAAATTTTGTTTCTTAGTGGCTCGAGTTCGTTTGCCTATCTCCTGAAGGTGGCTTCTGCGCCATTATCCTAGGCGATCATCATCGTCATCATCATTTTCAGCAGCGGCGCGAGCCGGTGCTGCACATAGATACGTTTCACTAAAAAATGGAGCACATGCTGAGACAAGACGGTGGTAGCGCTGCGCAGCTGCGGCGTCTTTTGCCACAGATGGACGGCAGAATGTAATTTACGTTCAACTTAGGGCTTGTTATGCAAGAAGGGGACACATCGCTCCAGAAAACCGCATCTCATTGCCCCGGGCATAGCCTCGACTTTAAACGTACTTGCTCATTATCAAGCATACGACATCTTTATTTTAAAGATGAGCTACAACAGTTTAAGGTTTATGCTTCTGATGTTATAACAGTAAATCGAACAGAGCAGTTCGATTCTTTAAAGCGAAGCTTTCTTTGCGCAGCTGCCAAAGGCTTGGTGTTTTTTGTTGTTTTCCTGGTCGTGGTCGGTCACAAGATTTCGCAGATAACGAAGGCTGTGTTCCAGAAAGAGTGTAAGAGCAAATTGCACCGTCCTCAAAGGCAGCGTCGCGGGAAATTTGATGATCTCTTAGATGGTGCAATAAAAACTGGGTCTGTTCCTGGAGCTTGTACAGCAAAAACTGGTGATTCGATAGGTCGATGCTGCACAATGTGTGTCTTTGCTAGGGTTTCGATGTTGTTCGTAACGGGGACTGATCCTGCAGGCACTTCTAACAAAGCCTGGCGCTATTCGATTCTTAAATTCCTTATCATGATATCCTGGTAAAAACCTGACACAACCGTCCCACAGGTGAGGGATTTGGACTTCGCTCCTTTGCCGCTGTCTTGATGTTTGTCGTCTGTATCTCGCCGAGTAGGCGGAGCGGGCGGCCTCTCAGACTGGCGTAGTATTTTGTTGGGCTAGCTGGTGCTTGCCGACAGGTTCGGCCAGCTTAACGTTACACAGGATTGACTGAAAGGAAACGAAAACATCGCTTACTAAGTGCTGATATTTCTTGAAGGGAAGCAGTAGCTCATACGGTGTGCATGTGTGCGCGTGTGTTATCATGAACCAGAAATTTTCAAGATCTTCCGCCATATGTAGCACAGTCCGACTTCTTGAGCGGGATTATTCAGCGATTGGGGCATGATTCTCACTAAAAATAATATAATGACTTGAATAAATAGCAAAGTTTTGCACAGTGACTTTATTTTAAAAATTATATTTTATGGCACGTATTGAGTAGTTCATGAATTGTAGCTTGCTACTTGGAACGCCATATCCACTTCAACCAATTCTGAGGTGAGCATTAGTTTCGAGATATGCGTTCCTCAAGTTTGAGATGAAATACATTCTTGTTCCGTTACTTTTGGAGCTTCAATGCATAAAAAGGTGTCTTGATAACAAAAGTAATTGGAACAACACTGTATTTATCTTGCTGTACTGACAGCGCTTATCTCAAAACTGGCTCTCGTTTCAATTTTTTTTTTGCAGGCGGATGCGCCTTGCGAGATCCCTCCCTTAATTTCTTACATTGCAATATCTATGCTAAAGTAATTAGTCATACATATGATAAGAGATATTTAGTTAAAAACCCAAATATGCATTTGGATTTGCAGTGGGACTAATGTCCGCCTGCTTGAGTCATTCAGCAGAGTGAGTCCATTTGCGCTTAAGCCATTGGGCTTTTCGAAACTTCTTTTAACGTTAAAAAAAGAAAAAGAAAGAACACCCGGTATGCTGACAGAAAAAAAAATCGTCTGTTGAAAAATAACGTAGCATTCTTACTAAAACCCCTTTTACCCTATCGTCCAGGCGATGCTTGGTGAAGGTAATAACAAAAATCAGGTCCGACACTGTTACGCTGAAATAAACGAGAAGAAAGGGGGGTTAACCGAGGGGCCCGATTTTTATTAATCGCATCTTAGGAGCCAACAAATTATCCAATAATTGTTTCAAATAATTTATAATTTATTTATTTAGTTATTAACTACAAGTAATTTCCCCTATGTTTTCTTTGGTGTTAATGTTTGTTGGCTCCTTATGTCATGTTACCGTGAAAGAGATTGCGAAAGCAAGCACTCATGCAATGGTGCTATTTTATGCGTCCCATATAGTGTTCGTATAACCCGGTGCAACTGGAGAAAAATATTTGCCAATTTCCTGATTAGGAGGCGCATTTGATTACCGTATATAATATAGCAAGAATAATTCCCTTTGTCGAATAATAGAAAGCAAGACACCTTATTCATCCTAGTGTTCTGCTTCAATACAAGATATTCTAACGAAGCCAACTCATTCCGAGAGAAACATTCTGCTTAGAGAAAATTACGAAGACGGGCGGTGTACAAGCCATCTACCATTTTAGTTGCTGCTTTGTACCTCGCTGTAAATACACTGTAAATAGTCACACCTCGTGTTGTTTTACGTAAATCTTTATGGTGGAGGTGGCGGTTATTCCCTGTACCCATCATCGAGCTCCGCAACGTCCGCCTCATCAAGGTTCCTACAATGCCACTCGGTGCCGGAACATCGTCTTTGTCCGCTGTCCCTCCCGTGGCTTCCACCTACATAGTTCTCCCTCCTGATCGGTATCCTGGCATGTTTTTCGGCCGGGATGGGGTTGACGTTGACAAATGGCTCAACTTTTACGAGCGGATCAACGTCAGCTATAACTAGGACCCGACCTCACCAACGTGCTGTTTTAGCTCGATGGCCCACCACAGGTGAGGTTCAAGACGCACGATGCTGACATTACAAGCTGGTACTTTTTCAAGGAGAAGATCCGTGACCTTTTTGGTGGCAGCACTGGTCAGCACCTTACTGCGCGGAATGAACTGGCGACTCGTGCACAGACGTCTACCGAATTATAGGCCGCTTACATTTAGGACGTTATCGCTCTTTGCCGCCGGGTTGACGAGAACACGTCTGAGTCCGAGAAGGTTTCTCATGCGCTCAAAGGTATTGCCGAGGATGCTTTTAATTCGCTCGTTTATACCAACGTTGATACCATCGACAGCATCATCAAAGTGTGCCGGTGGTTTGTCAAAGCCAAGAGCCGTCGTATTTCCCATCGATTCACACGGCTGCCCAACACGGCCGCAACTTCATCGTGTAATGCCACCGTGATGGCTGTCCAACCAAGAACAGATGCAGCGGAACTTCTGACCTGTGTCCGTGAAGTAGCGATGCGTACGCCGGCGGACAAAAGTGATTCGTGCGTGTCCCAGGGAGTGAATGTTCTCTTAAACAGGAGCGTGGACAGGAGCGTGTGGACAGGAGCGTCCTGATGTGCGAATGAAACGAGTGGTGTCTTCCCTTCGGGAGCACGGCCTGTGTGTACTGCCAGCGGATAAAGAGGGTGGGTTTGCAATCCTGAGGCACGAGGTGTTCCGTTCAAAGGCATACGAAGCCGTCCATGCTGTCTTTAAGGCAACTCCACACGTTTCGCTGAGGAAGGTCAAGTCGCGAGCGAAGAAGTTGTGCGAGCAGCTCAACCTGATGAAATTTCAGAAGCAAATGAAGGCTAGCGACTTTGATTGTCTGGAAATGTTTTTTACTGGGAGTATGTCCGTTGAAATTACTAGGAGTATGTCCGTTTTATAATTGTCGAATTTTATTATTAGCCGCAGCTAATTGTTGTTGGAGTAATTTCATTTGCTCCGCCAGCTCCCTTCCCTGCAGGTTTCGGGGCAGCTTCTTCCGGGGCTTCGGATGAGGCTTGGCTGTTCCCCAGGCGACTTGTGTGCTCTTGCAGCTCGAGCGGTCTCCAGGTGGCCGAGACGCCGACCGGTGCCTCACGCTCGCGCTCCGGCCTCGAAGAGGTGGAAAGGACTCGGTTCGGCTCTGGCCGCTCACCTGACCCCGTTCCTGCGGTCTGGACGTTCTCGTCGACGCCTTCTTGCTGGTTTCGTCTCGTCCACATGGCGACGGCGTGGTGTTAGCGTTGGCTGGCTTGGCGGGCTGCTTTTTTCGGATAAACCGATATTTGCAACTTCTGCTGCCGGTCGGGTGGCCTCCATCGCATACTACGCAGGAGGGAGAGCAGGTTGGCTTTTCTCCGTTAGGTGGCGAAGGGTGTTCTTCGCCGCACCGCCGGCATCTCGGTTCTCTTGGTCGGGGTTGAGGGTACACGTCTGCTCGGTGCCCCAGCTTCCAACAGTTGAAGCAGGCCTCCGGCCGTTCTCGGAACGGGAAGACTTCAAACGTGAAAGCCAGGTAACGTACGAACTTCGGGAGCGGAAGGTCCCGCCGCGGTACCCGTGGAAAACGTCGCCGCACCGGACCCCCGAATTTCAAAACTGGAACGCGTGATTGAGAGCATGCTTGCTGAGCAAGCCGCCCAAAACAAACAGCTGGTAGAGAGCGTTGCCGCTCTTAGCTCCGCCACGACTGCAGTTATGTCCCACATTGGATTAACCGTGGCTCAACCACAATCCCAACCTCAACCTCACCTACAGCCTCAGGTGTTAATTCCGCCTGCGCCAACACCAGAACCAAACATGCTGCGCAATTCTGTGGCTCAACGCGCTTCGGGAGTGCTAACAAAAACACCTAGCACGGTTTCATCGTGCATGGAACCGCACAAACAAACGTGATGGCCAAAGCACCAATCGTAATCTGGCAGTGGAATTGCAGGGGCGTCCGCCGTAAACGCAGGTCTCTGGAATACAGGCTTCAAAATCACCAAACCAAACCTGACATAGTTGCCCTCTAGGAAACTGTGATAGCGGCAAAACTATCACGTTTTGCGACTTACGACGAAATTACCGCTCCAGATATCTCTCCGGCCACGGCAATCGTGGTGAACATAAATCTGACCGCCAACCAATTAAACCTAGAATTTACGGCGGTGTAATACCCCTTCGTTGAAATCCTGCCAAAATGACGATCGGACCAAACGCTCTACATCCTGAATGTTTATAGCCCCCCTAGAGATGAAAGCCTAGCAGTAGCTACACTAATAAGCAAAGCATATAAAGCTGCAAAGCATGCCCAACTCGTGCTGCTGGGAAATTTTAACGCGCGCCATTCGGCCTAGGGCTATCAAAAATTTCAAAAGAAAGGCACTAAACTCTGGAACACTACTCAAGACCTTGGTTTTACTCTTCTTGTTGACTCTGAAAGACCAACCCGCATAGGCAATAGCGTGAATCAAAACAGCCCGCCTGAATTGACCTTCACCAGGAACATAGGCAATGCCATCTGGGAGAATACCGAACTAAACGTTGGTAGCGACCATTACATTCTCTCCATTACGGTACCATCCAGAGGCTGCAAGCGAAATAAGCTGAATATTAAGCACACTAAATGGGACGCCTTCAGGTATGTTCGCAATGGACCGGAAGCCGCAACCTTTACAAACCTTGAAGAATGGATATCCACTCTTCTGAAAGACGCAGCTAACTCGAACACGGAGGTAGACCAGGAGGAGGGCGGCCCGGCTCCTGATGCTAAACGGGTCCACCTGCGGTCTGCGCAGCAGAGCTTGCAGAAGCGCTGGTTTGTGCAGAAACACAACCGTGGCCTACGCAGACGCATCGCGCAACTCGAACGGGATATAGAGAAATACTCACAACAGCTCAGTCAGGAACACTGGCACCAGCTATGCGACCGCCTTAATGGCCAGCTAGGGCGCAAAGACAGCTGGTGAGTGCTTAAAAACCTACTTGACCCCAGTCTGGCTAAAACAGCATCACAAAAGAACCTTCAGAGGATCATACACTCTTTCCCGGGAGATAATAATGCCCTTTTCGAAGCTCTTAAAAACCGCTACTTTAATACAAGCACCAATATGCATCTACCCGTAGCTTATACCGGAAAAGAAAACAGGGAATTAGACAGCGAAATTATGGAATCTGAAGTACGCGCTGTCGTAAACAACCTCAACACTACAGCGGCGACTGGCGAGGATCGCATCACTAATAAAATGCTACGGAACCTAGACGATCAGTCGGTTACCAAAATCACCAATCTTTTCAACATCCACTGGAAAGAGGAAACTATACCCACCAGCTGGAAACATGCAAACGTAATTTTCATACACAAAACAGGCAAGAAGCTGGAGCTAGAGAATCTCCGCCCGATCTCCTTAACCTCTTGCCTGGGGAAGGTTATGGAACACGTGATGCTATGGGGGCTGCTGCCCCATACGTTGATAGGCTTCAGATCAAATCTGTCAACTCAAGACATTATGTGGCAAATTCAGCAAGATATCCTACACCCGGGCTCTGTAAGCGCCACCCGTACAATTCTAGGGCTGGACGTGAGTAAAGCGTTTGACAATGGGTCACATGCTTCTATACTCACAAATCTAGCCCAAAGGAATGTCGGTAAGCGCACTTATAGCTATATTACAAGCTTTGTCAAGGATCGCACTGCAGAAATACATTTTGGGGACATTAAAAGCGGACAATTTCGATTGGGTACAAGGGGAACCCCTCAGGGTGCGGTCCTCTCCCCCTTCCTTTTTAATGTGACTATGCGAAACCTGCCTCCATTACTGGAAAGGATCCCGCATATCAAACACTCCATTTATGCCGATGATATCACCATCTGGACCAATAGCGGTTCCGATGGAGAAATCACGGAAGCATTACAAGCGGCCGTGGATACCGTACAAAATTTTGTGCGACGGAATGGTCTAACGTGCTCGCCGACAAAATTGGAGCTTCTCGTCATCCGAGATAAATCAACCAAACACGCCAACGAAAGGGACGCCACCTCACCTATACGAGTCAGTATGGAAGACAGCCCAGTTCCGCCCGTACTGACTATAAGAGTTCTGGCTATGCTAATTCAACATAACACACATAATTCTGAGGCGATTGCCCGATTACAGACGACAGCCTGCCAAATATGTGGCCTAATCAGACGAGTAGCCACACGACACCGCGGTATGAAGGAGGCCGATATCTGCATCTGACAAAGGCTTTCTTCATCAGTCGAATCGTGTATTCCTTCCCTTACTACCACCTACGCCTTTCTGACAAGGAAAAGGTTAACAGCGCCATTCGCACCGCTAATAAAGCTGCCCTTGGTCTCCCGAGGTACGCGAACACTGAACGATTACTTGAGCTAGGTTTATACAATACCCTAGACGAACTCGTGGAGGCCCATAAAACAGCCCAACGTGAACTACTCTCCAGCACCGCAACTGGCAGGGTCATTCTAAGTAAACTCGGGCTGAATCCCGTAATGAATTCAGCAGGAAGAACAACATTACTCGGTGCGGTCAAACGCCATTTGGTTATAAAACTGTTACCCAAGAACATGCTCCCTGGGAGACACAAGAGACGGTCTGCCAGAGCTAAGGCCCTTCAAGAAACGTACAAAAGCAACCAGCACACCGCTTATGTCGATGCAGCAAAGCAAAATTGCCAAACTTACGTAGTGAGCGTCTTGGCCGGAGAGGGAAGTACCCTCAACGCCGCGACCACAAAGACAGTGTCCACCGTGGAAGCGGAAGACGCTGCCATTGCTTTGGCCATCATGAATCCCTCCGTGCAAACTATCATAAGCGACTCAAAAGGGCAATAGCCAACTTTTCGAGAGGCAGCATAGGCGTCTGTGTAGCACGAGTCCTACGTGACCTTACAAATGAAAATACTGTAGAAATCGTATGGGTCCCTGCCGATTCGGGGAATCAAGGGAATGAGGAGGCGCACTGGGTAGACCAAGGTCTAATCAACCGGGAGGTGTGCCCCTCAGACTCGGATCCCATGGATGAGGCACCCACGACATACCACGAGATAACAAACTACAGTAAACTCTCAGTTGTACGAACGTCGGTTTATCGAATATTTCAGAATAACGAACTTTTTTAATATCACCGGCAGTTTTCTTATAGATTCTATGCAAAAATGTTTCACTTAAACGAATTCCGGAACTGTCAACATTTCAAATTAACGAACTCGCTCAGAGGAACAACGCTTATTTTTACGTTATTTTTACGATCGGCAATGTAACGTCGCTGGCGCTACAGCGCCCCTGGGGCTAAGCGGCGGCGCGGAAAACCAACGGCAACGAGGCATGGCCTCCGAGATTGCCCGCACAAAACGAGCAAGCACGTAATCTCGGAGGCCATGAACAAATAACTTTGCCGAGCCAGTTTCAAGGCCTATAACTCTAGCTGAGGTTGTAGGGTACATTGGAAAGTTGAGAGACTTTGTGTCTCAACAGCAAGCTGTGCCAGAAGTGTACAGAAACAGTCACTCCTTGCACAGTTATTTTACTTCTTGTGCTTTAAATGTACCAGTGCAGAAGAAGATTACAGATTTTTTTTCTAAGTGAGAAAGGCAGCATTATAACTGTTATGAACCTTGTACTTGTTGATATGTACAAATTTCATTTCACACATTTCTAACACTATGGATGCCATGTCTTTTGCTCCATGAATTACACTTCAAACTTTCGACTCTGTATGCCACGTCTTATGTTGGTCTACTGAATATTCAGTTTAGTGAACTTTCAGTTAAGTTAACTATTCCCTTCGGTCCCTTGAAGTTCACTCAAGTGAGAGTTCACTGTACTACAAACAAAAAAGGCGAATTCACCCGCCTCCAAACGCAAGCCTCACGCGAGCGCATGCCACAATCCTGCGTCGAATCCAAACTAAGTCGTTCCCCAGCCCACATTGGCTGGCCATAATTACCAACGGGCAATGGAACCCAATATGTCAAAATTGCACAAATCAAACATTGGCTACCCCAAATCACATTCTTTGGGGGTGCGAGGGCTTACCCCCCCCCCCCCCAGGTCGCTCGTGCCAGCTTCCTCACAACAGACGTGGGAGGAGCTGCTCAGAACGCCAGATGAAAAACTACAAAAAGCCCTCGTTGCCTGGGCCGAAAGGGTGGCTCCTCGTGAGGGGCCATCCTAGGACTCGGGCCTGCCAGATAACTGAGCAGAATCTCAATAAAGTTGTTACCACCTCGCGAGTTTTTTGCAAGAGCACCTAAAATTGCTTAGTCTGGTTGATCCTTTCTTGACAAAAGATTCTTCAGCCGTTATTGACTTTATCGAATCTAGTGACCACAAAAATATCAAAGCTTATTCTGTTGATATCAAGGACTTCTTTTATTCATTGCCGCAAGATGGTCTGCTGTCCTGTGTTGAGGCCGCAATTGATGAATGTGGTGCCGTCGATTTCCAGAACGCCTTTGGTATGAGTACGGCGGGCTTTCTAGAGCTGTTTATTATCCTTGTATTTGACGTCAACTTTTGTTGCCTTTGACAATAGCATTTACCTGCAAAAGTAGAGTGCTTGCATAGGATCATGTACTGTACCGGTTTTAAGCGATTTCTTTTTAGCTCTTTGTGGAAAGGCTCTTCTTGAACGGCTAGATGATCTTAGGCTTTTAAAAATTTTTCGGTATGCTGATGAACTTTTAGTTGTTTTAAATGGACCAGTTTTTTCAGACCCTATTGTCGCTAGTATTTTAGACTCTTTTATCGCATGTATTAGACAGCTTACGTTTGCTCATGAGTTACCCGTGCAGGAACGCATTATGTTTTTAGATGTGCGGCTTCGTTTTAACAACGATGATGTTTCCTGAGTGTATGAGCCTAGGGCTAACAAGCCTCCTTTGACGTTCAGCTCTGCTCACTCAAAGCTCGTAAAGAGAACCATTGTTATTTCCTTCTTGTCGAGCGCGATCTGCAAGTCATGCGAATATGCCGTCGAGGAAAGTGTACAAAAGCAAGTAGAGCGTTTGGAGGCGGCAGATTATCTCTAATGTATCATTGTTTCCGTCGCCCAAGGCTTGCATCGCTAAACGAAAATTGCATCACGCATGAATGACGAGCAGAGAGCGGAAGAGAAAAAGATAACGGAAGAAAAAGGAAGAAAGAAAAAGTAGCCGTGATACCTTACCTGCATAAGGTGCCTCACAATCTAAGCAAGGTAGGACAACGTTCTTGCGTAAAAGTGGTAAAAGTGGTACCTATGACAACGTCACGCGCATTTTTCCTCGCGAGATTGAAGCTGCCTCTCCTGTACCTTTTCAACATACTGTATTCACAGCGCCCGCCAGTGGTCCATTTCCACCATCGGTGTCCCTCATCCAGGCTGTAATCAAGCAGGAGTTTGCAAATCTAGGCATTCCATCAGCGTTCCCACTGACTAGTCCTGATCCTCGGCCTTATTCCACGAGTACTGCTCGACGATCCTACCCTTTACTTTTTCCCTTTAACGATCCTACAGAATAGAAAACGCCCGACGATCAGCCCATCTGCTTCTTGTGTCATCAGACCGGACACGTTGCTCATTATTGCCATCGCCGTTGAACCTACACTCCTCGCCAGATCTTCTCGACCTCCATGCACCCTGCTCCCACAAGCAGTTCAGCCGCTGCTTCCCCTGCTTTACTATTCGTCGTCTACCCACGTGCCTTTTACCTCTCGCGCCACGCCGCTTCTCCCGCTCCCCGTCGCCTGAACGCCATCAATCCCGCTCACCACATCTTTGTCGGTTTTCCTCACCTACCCTCTCTGGACGCTCGCACCAGGAAGACTAGATCTTGCAGCTCATGGAGGTGAAGCTGCAATGCCATCGCCCCTACTAATCCTCTACTGATGCTCCCCAGTCACCGTAACCTCCTAGAAGTAAAAGTTGAAAATGTTCCGGTAAACACCCTTATATATACTATAGCACACCTATGTAATATGAGCGCCCCTTTACGCCGCCGCTTGCAGAAGATTATGACGCCGTATACGACGCAGGCAATCCGTGTTGCCGATAGGCGTGCTGTTCAAGTGATAGGGATGTCAGCATCGCCCATCGTCACACTGTTGCTATTTTTGCTGTCCTTGCTAGCTGCACACATGACTTCATACTTGGCTTTGACTTTCTTTGAGCACACTTGGCCTTAACCGATTCTTCTGATACACTCTGCCTCGATCTTCCACTCCTGTCAGATGTCTGCGACACGCCCGTCAGCCGCTTGAGCCCCACCACTTTTGTTCACTTGCCGCCTCGAGCCACCACGTGCATCTGTTCGTCAACAATTCTTTCCGTTCATGATGGCAATTATATCATCACTCCGATTGCGGAATTCGAACCATGTTCTAGTCCTTGGCCGTCCCCCGTCGTCTTAGTAAAGAAGAAAGATGGCCCTCCTTGCGTTTCTGCATTGATTACCGTCACCTTAAAAAATGACCAAGAAGGACGTGTACCCTCTTCCACATATTGAAGACGCCCTCGGCTGCCTCCATGGTGCCACCTTCTTTTCATCTATGGACCTTCACTCAAGCTACTGGCAAATTGATATAGACGACATGGATCATGATGCGACCACCTTCGTGAGTCCTGACGGCCTTTACCAATTCAAGATCGTGCCTTTCGGTTCGTGCAACGCACCAGCTACCTTTGAGGGTATGACGGACACACTGATTCAAGTATTTAAATGGTCGATGTGCTTATGTTACGTAGACGACGTTATAATCTTCTCACCTACTTTCACAACACACTTTGAGCAGCTTTCGGTCATTCTAGCAATATTCCGACGAGCTGGCCATCAGGTAAATTCCTCGAAGTGCCACTTCGATATTCGTCAAATGACTGTGCTGAGACACCTTGTTGATGCTTCCGGTGTCCGACCAGATCCAGATAAAGCACGCGCTGTCGGGAACTTCCCCGTTCCACCAACTGTTCATGATGTTTGTAGCTCCTTGGGGCTGTGCTCATGCTTTCGCCATTTGCGGCACTCGCAACTGGATCGCGAGACGACCACCTTCGGGACCCCTGACGGCCTTTACGAATTCAAGATCATGCCTTTCGGTCTGTGCAACGCGCCAGCTGCCTCTGAGGGTATGACGGACACGCTGCTTCAAGTATTTAAGTGGTAGACATGTTTAGGTTACCTAGACGACCCACTGCCCTCAAACAAGACGACCCATTTTCTTGGGGTCCTCGACAAGCTGACGCCTTCTCTCAACTAATCACCGCTCTAACCACTGCACCTATTCTTGCACATTTTGGCCGAGCGGCTCCGAAAGAAGTGCGCACGGACGTTAGTGACCTCGGCATCAGTGCGGTTTCGTCCCAAAACCAGAGTCATCGATAGCGTTGTTGCATGCGCCAGACGTCTCCTTTCGAAATCTAAATGCACATACACAATCTGAATGCACAATCTGAATGCATATTACAGAGCGGCAATACCTTGCCCTTGTCTGGGTGGTTTCGAAATTCCATCCTTGCATGGCCGACCTTTCCTTGTTGTCACTGACGGGTCACGCTCTCTGCTGGCCTTCTTCACTGAAGGATCCTACTGGACGACTTGGTCGTTGGGCGCTGCGCCTTCAAGAGCATTCTTATTCAGTCGCCTACAACTCTGGCCACATCCATCTGGACGAGCACTGCTTGTTCCACTAACCTGTTCACCCGCCAGATGTATCATACATCGAGCCAAGCCCTTCTATCATGTCTATGTCTAAGTTTCTCTACATTGTGACGAACTACATCGTGATGTTTCTTTGCGATCGCTCATTGACCATCTTGAATCTACACCTAACGACGCGTCACTGCGCATATTCGTCCTCTCGAATCCTTTACTGCACTTTACCGCCGTAACGTTCAGCCAGATGGCCCTGGACTACTTCTCGTTGTACCTAAACACCTACGTTCCACGGTCTTGCGTGAGCTTCACGACAAACCGATTGCTGGTCACCTTGGCAAATGGCGCACGTACGACCATGCCCGGCGCCGCTTCTTTTGGCGTGGTATCTCCCTGTCTGTGCAACGTTACGTGGCCTGCTGCGGTAACATCCAACGTCGGAAACAACCTGCCGAACTCCCTGCTTGGCTGCTTCAACCTACTTCATCCCGAGCGAACCTTTCTTCCGTGTTGGTTTAGAGCTTCTCGGTCCATTTCCTGATTCAAAATCCGGCCACACGTGGGTCGCCATGGGTCGCTGGTCGATTAGGCGACCAGGTATGCAATCGCTTGAGCATTCCCCACCAAGACCGCCACTGACGTTGCCGATTTTTTCATACACAGTGTTATTCTACACCACGGCGGCACTCGTCAATTGCTCACAGATCGAAGCCGCGCATTTCTATCCCCTGTAATCGACGATCTTTTGCGCTCCTCCTCAACGCAGCACAAGTTGACCACTTCCTACCATCCCCAAATAAGTAGCGTCACCGAGCGCCTAAATCGCACTCTCATGAACATGCTCTCAATGTATGTTTCCCCTGACAACCGTGACTGAGACTTTGCGCTACCTTACGCTACCTTCGCCTACAATTCGTCGCGGCGAGGCACGGGCGATTATTCACCGTTTTATATGCTCTTTGGCCATGAACCAACGTTACCACTTGCTTCTGGCTGCTGCAGCGCCGCCTATCTAATATGGACGTGATGCCATCGCTCGTGGCGATCACGTGCGGCAGATCACCCACACTTAGATGTCGGCCTCGCAAGCGACCCAGAAGCGCCTTTATGACAGTCGGTGCCTTAGTTCTACTGTGGTGTCCATTCCGTCGTGTTGGTTTGTTATAGAAGTTGTTATTTCGGTACAATTCAGGTATGACTGTTCATTATTTTGTACACAAATCACATTCAATATTTCTGTTACGTATTTCATCTATTTTCATTTTTTATGCATCCAGTTTGTGTACCACGCTTGCCCCGTGTGCTTGAGCGTTTTGTGCACTGGGAACGGGTCGGGGAAGGTGACTGACAAAAAATCGGCGGTCAGGCATTCCTGCCTTTCTGTCAAAATCTTTGACAGAGATTCTTTGTATTTTTCTGTCAAAATAAAGATTAATTAATTCATTCATACACGGGCCCTTACCGGATTGTCCGCCAGGTCACGGACGTCTCCTACGAGATTGTTCCCGTCTCGCCGACTGTGCCACCTACCATCGCTCCCACTGACATAGTTCACGTCAGCAGACTGGCATCATAACGCTCTGCTTCTAACATCACTTACGGCAATCTTACCGCTGGGGGTAATCTTACGAAGCCAACTTATTCCGAGAGAGACATTCTGCTTGGAATAGACGACAAAGAAGACGGGTCTGTCTGGTGCGTAGGCTGTCTACCATCTTTGTCGCTGCTGTGCACTTCGCTGTACATGCACTGTTCATAGTCACGCCTAGCGTGGTTTCATGTAACAATAGAGCATCAAGGGCACAACATGGTACTAATCGTAAAAGTACCATCTATTTAACGCAAGATTGCATCTACGTTCTTGCAAATTTACGTGTATACACCTATATAGTAACAACACGAACACCTACGCCGAAGCCCCATCTTCGCCTCCACCAATATCCCACTGAGTGTGGGATCCATCTAAATTTGAAAGGTAATGGGTTCTATGGTTACCGTTCACGAATGTTAACGGTCGGTATTTAACCCGAGTGCACGTGCCCTGGCACGAGAGGTGTCTAGTCAAGTTGCGGGGGGCGCGTTTGTCGCCGAACACTAACTAGCTTTTCGAAACGCACACGCTCTTGCTAGAGGCATTTGTCGCTTAGTAATAGTAGGTTTACAAAAAATTACAGCAAAAACTTTTTAGTGGGACTTGATAGATAGTGCGTATGCGTTCCTTCTAGTCTAGCGAGGCGGGTTGAAGTGAGGACACTGAGCGACGGCGTGGGGAATGTAAGCAGCGCCGAGATGAGCGGTAGGTGGGTAGCGGTATGGGATGCGTATGGGGGAGACGGTGAATGGGGCAAAGAAGGTGGTTACGTCATCGGCTGGTAAGGTATAGGTAGACGGGTATGGAAGCGTTTCTGAGGAACAGAAGCATGCTTCTATTCCTGATGGCGCCATTGGCAGAACCGGAAAATGAGCCATCGGCAGCCGCAGTAATATTAAAGAGGACGGCTGGGACCCCAAGAAGGGTTGGAATATTGAGCACGAGGCCGCGCCGATGCATAAACCACGGGGGTGCTTACTGACGGTGTGGTCCCAGGAGTGGCCGTAAGGGGAGACATCGCGGCGATATCGGCATGTTTTATTACAGTAGGAGCGTTGGTAGAGTCAGATCACATGGCACTGCAAGTGAACGCAAGCTCTTATTTAATGATTGCGTGCAAGCCAGTCGCAGAAGGAGAAGGCGACGATGCTAGACGCACAAGAAGAGCATTGCGCGCAATTGCTCACGTATGATGGTACGGATCAAAGTGTGCAAGTCCCTAGCCTCGGGAAGACGACCGTCATACGTATCTGTGTGAACGCGAATGGATTACAGTTCCTCAAATTGCTGAGACACGGCGATGACATGTGGCACGGTGGTAGAGTTCTCAGTAGCCAGTGCGTGGAAGAAAATAGTGTTCATGCCCTTCACGATGGGACGGATGCGGTTGCTTTAGGATATAGTGGAGTAAATTTGCACGCCTGCAATAGGGTGAGGACATCTTCAATGTAAGACGTGTACGACTCCCAGCAGTATTGAACACGCTGGTTGAGCTTGTTTTTGCCATTTCAGTGCGAACAGCAGAAACTGCAAAAAAAGGTGATGGCAAACATGTGTAACTTCAGCTGCTCGAGGCCCCCAAAAGTAAGAAAGCAAGTGCAGAATGAGCTGTCGTTCACTGAAAGGATGCCCATAAAAATCAACAAATAGCTTTAAGAACTCCCAGATATCATGCAGAAACTAGATGTCGTTTTCTAGGTCAAAGAAACTGTGGATAGTATGCAAAAGTCTATCCAGCATCTTTCAGATCAGTACGATCAGGTACTAGCAAACTGAAGCTTCAGTCAACTGAGATTGTTGCCTAAAAAAAAAAGAGTTGAAAAGACTAAGCCACTGAACACTGATCAGGAAGTCGTGGAACAGCGAAAATAAAAAAAAATTATTTGGAACATCATCATCATCATCATCATCACAATCAGCCTATTTTATGTCCCCTGCGGGACGAAGGCTTCTCCCCGCGATCTCCAATTACCCATGTCCTGCGCCAACCGATTCCAACTAGCACCCGCAAATTTCCTAATGTCATCGTCCCACCTAGCTTTCTGTCGTGCTCTACTGCGCTTCCCTTCTCTTGGTACCCATTCTGTCACCCTAATGGTACAACGGTTATCTACTCTACACATTACATGACATGCCCAGCTCCATATTGTCCCATCATGTAAATTAGAATGTCGTCTATAAACGTCTGATCTCTGATCTAAACCGCTCTCTTTCTGTCTATAAAAGTTAAGAATAGCATTCTTCGTTCTATCGCTCTTTGCGCAGTGCTTAACTTGTTCTCAAGCTTCTTTGTCAGTCTCCAAGTCTCTGGCCCATATGTCAGCACCGGTAAAATGCACTGATTGTATACGTTCCTTTTCAATGATAACGGTAAGCTCCCAGTCAGGAGCTCACGCTGCCTGTCGTAGGTGATCCAATACATCTTTATTCTTCTGCTGATTTCCTTCTCATGGTCAGAGCTCCCTGTGATTAGTTGACCTAGGCGAACGTACTCCTTCAGAGACTCTAGAGGGTGACTTGACATCTTGAACTCTTGTTCCCTTGCCCGCCTATTTATCATTTCCTTTGTGTGCATACTAATCTTCAACCCCACCCTCACACTCTCCCTGTTAAGGTCCTCACTCATATGTTGTATCTCATATGCCGTGTTGCTGAACAGGACACTGGCATCGGCAAACCGAAGGTTGCTGAGGTATTCGCCGTCGATCCTTACTCTTAAACCTTCCCAGCTTAATAGGTTGAATGCTTCTTTCAAGCACGCAGTGAATAGCATTGGAGAGATTGTGTTTCCTTGTCTGACCCCTTTCTTTATAGTTATCTTCCTACTTGTCGTGTTTAGTATTAAGGTGGCTGTGGAATATTTGTAGACATTTTCCAGGGTATGTGCGTAAGCGGTGTATAATCCTTGATTACGCAATGCCTCTATGACTGCTGGTATCTCTACTGAATCAAATGCTTTTTTCGTAATATATGAAAGCCATAGAGAGAGGCCTATTGTACTCAGCGAATTTCTCGATAACCTGATCAATCACATGGATATGATGCATTGTAGAGTATCCCTTTCCTGAAGCCAGCCTGTTCCCTTAGTTGACTAAAGTCCAGTGTTGCCCTTATCCTATTTGAGATTATTTTGGTAAATATATTATATATTACTGGGAGTAAGGTAATCGGCCTATAATTCTTCAGTTCTTTAACGTCTTCCTTTTTGTGGAGTTGTATAATGTTTGCATTCTTCCAGTTTTCTGGGGCCCTTGCTGTCGATAGACACTTACAGAGAGCCGCCAGTTTTTCTAGCAATATATATCCTCCATCTTTGATCAAATTGACTCCTATTCCATCCTCTCCTGCCGCTTTTCCCCCGTTGCATGCTTTGCAAGGCCCTTCTAACCTCATCTCTTGTTACAGGTGGATTTTCTGTATACTTTTCATTATTGTGTCGAATAGAATACTCCTCAGTGTTCAGGGTGCTGTACAGGTCAGTATAGAATTCTTCCGCTGCTTTTATTATACCTTCGAGATTGCTGATGATATTACCCTGCTTATCTTTCAGTACATACATCTTACTTTTTCCTATGCCATGTTTCTTTGTCACTGATTTCAGGCTGCGTCCATTTTTTACGGCTTCTTCAGTCATTCTCAGAATATAACTTTGAATATCACTTATTTTCGCTTTGTTGATCAGTTTTCACTGTTCCGCGAATTCTATCCTATCTCTTGAGTTGGACACTTTCATTCTTTCTCGTTTCTTTATTATGTCCTTTGTACTTGGGAGAGCTTCTCTGCTGGTTACCTTGGTGCGTTGCCTGCCACTTCAATTGCTGCCTCTGAAGCCAGCCTCGTTACGGTTTCATTCATTACCTCTACGTCATCATCATCATCTCGCTGTTCTAAGGCTGCATATTTGTTTACAAGTATCAGCCTAGATTTGTCTGCTTTTACCCTTACAGCCTCTAAGTTGGCCTGCTTTTTCTTGTCCAATTTTGCTCTTTCTCTGTTCAAGTTCAGGTGGTTCCTAGCCCTCACTAACCTGCGATTACTGCACTTTACCCTACCTATCGCTTCTATATCCTACACTGTGCTGGGATCGGCGGAATGTGTGAAATCAATTTCATTTCTTGTTTCACCAGTAGGCCTTTTGCAGGTTCACTTTCTGTTGCTACGTTTCATGAAAAAGGTGTTCTCAGCTTATTGCTTTCTGCGAATTCTGCCAGCATCTCTCCTCTAGCGTTTCGAGAATCGCCGCCGTAGTTGCCAATTCCCTGTTCACCCACCTGTATTTTCCCTTTTGCATTCAAGTCACCCATTACTAATTCATAGCGAGTTTTCACTTTTTTCCTCGCTAATTCAACATCCTCTTAAAACTGATCTACTTCCTCATCGTCGTGACTCGATGTTCGAGCATAGGCTTGTACTACCTTTATTCTATGCCTCTTATTAAGTTTGATTACGACTATTGCTACCTTCTCGTTAATGCTGTAGAATTCCTCAATGTTAACCTCTATGTACTTCTGGATCAAGGATCCAACCCCGTATTCCTTCTCATCAGGGTACCTCTATAGCAGAGGACATGGCAGGTATTCAGTAAAGTGTGGGCCTCACCAGTTCTAATCTCACTAAGGCCGATAATATCCCAAACAATGTCTGATAGTTCGTCGAAGAGCCCTGCTAAGCTAGCCTCAGTCGAGAGGGTTCGGGTGTTCAACATTGCAAGGGTAAGTGTCCATTGGCGGCCTGTCCGAGTCCAGAGATTCTTAGCACCCTCTGCGGCGTTACAGGTCTGACCGCCACCTCGGTCAGGTGCTCCGCAGCTGCTGGGGACTAAGGGTCATTGGTTAATTGAAGATATCATCAGGGAGGTTGTGGCCGAATAGTGCACCAAGGGAGCCCATTCCTATTCTGGTGAGGGAATGTTTTGTTCAGCTTAGTGGGCCTTCCCAATTTGGTTGTACCTGGATTCGTATAGCTCCACTCGCTTTCGGCATCTTTCGTCGGTGTCTGGCGTCACTCCAAGCCTGCAGATTGAGTGCAATGGAGAATGAGTAAAAAGAAAGAACGGAGGGGCTATTTGAACTTCCGACTACCGTAACCGAGCATTCGACATAGCTCTGCAAGATAATCTTGCGGGTGGTTAGGCTACGTTGTCGCCGAAAAGTACGGCCCAAAGGGCCCTCCATGCTTCAGAGATCGGCTCATTTGTCTGCCCTTTCCGGTTTTGCTGATCATCATAGGTTGCACGATATATTGTCAATTCTCGGTGGCACTAACCTCTTGTTTCCCGAATCTCATGCATGCACGCGGTCTTGAGCACGTCTAGGTACACGATATATTTTCGCTGAACTTGAACAGCTCTTAACGCTTGTGGGTAAAAACTAAAAGGGGAAAGTATATGCATGGCATAGTAATGGGAAGCTGGGAAGCGGCAATACCGATTGCATGTGATGCCGACCTGGAAAAGATAATCTATACGCACACCGCTCTTCCTGCGTCTTGCTTATCTGTTTCGCTTGCCTTTTCTTTATGGCATCGCAGACCAGGCCTTTCTACTACGACGCTTTATCCTTTAATTCTGCAGTGCGCAGTTCGCTTCTTCAAGAAAATGACAAGATGTCAGTTCTTCACGCGAATATTAGCAGCCTAAACAAACATTTTGAAATAAAGACGGCATTGGGTTCCCTAAACCATAGATTTGATATACTAGCATACGCAGAAACACGGTTTACAAGTGAAAATGGCGTTGCATCCTTCCCTGGGTACGAATTTGAAGGGGTGTTCAGAGAAAACCGTAGAGGCGGTGGCGTAGCATGGTACGTTAAAAAAATCATCAGTCAGATTTTTTTTTCAGTTTTCTTTTGTTCGTACACACTGCGAATCGATTGCTGTGAAATGTTTTGGAAACCTGGTTGCCGGCATTTATCGACCCCTATCTAGTGCAATCTCCGAATTTCTTCAGTTTGTACGTAATCTGCTTCAATATGCATGTATGCTAAATATACGTGTTGTTTTACTTTGAGATTTCAATATTGACACGTGTATTTATCTTTATCGGGCGACCACGTTTGGCCGCCTAACAAATGTTATCACGCAGCACAGGACGCGCCTGCATGTAAAAGAAGTTTCTGGAATGTTATCGATGGTTCCGTACACTGTCTTTCACCGCAACTTGTGTAATCTGATTGCATGTACGCGCGATGCGAATAGTGTAGAACTTTGTGGAAGACACGCGGGTCCCATCGGTTAAACTGGAACATTCGACGACTGATCTATAAAAGCCGACGCGCTTGACCCGCTGATCAGATTTCCGACGATCGCCGACCGTGTTCGCCGCTATCGCTGGGCTATAAGTGTAGCCTGCATTTGTGGGCACAGGTTCGCCCAATAAAAGTTAGTTTTGTCTTTCACAGTATTGCTACTGTGTTCTTCAACGTCACCACCACGTGAAAACTTTGGTATTTCGACAAACAGCTGCCAGCGGCTTTTTTTATGAAGCCATTGATATATTTCATGGCACCAATATTATGCAGTCACCAACAAGAATAGCCTTAGAGAGCGACTCGGTATTAGATCTGTGTGTCACAAACCATGACTTGTCTAGTGTGTGCGCACACTTGATTGATCTGGTGTGTTCACACTTGATTTAAGCGACCTATACTGCCTTTTCTGCTATATTCTCCTTTTTGTCCAGTTATTAAGGAAACGAAAGAAACTGCCAGCTCCACAAATCGGGTACCGCAGTTTCAATCAAGATAATCTGGCTACGTTTAGACCTATGATAAGAAGCATTGAATGGAGCGATAACTACAATGAGAAAAATCCTAGTATAGCGTAAAATATCTTCCTTGAGTTATTAAAACGCAAATATGATAGTGGATTTTCTTTTTTAGTAGCAAGAACCTATAAAAAGTCCCGAAAGCCATGTGCAACACGGGAATTGTATAAACGAATTGTACACGGTGACAAGCTTATTGAGAAATCCATCCGATTAAAAGACCCACCAATACTTAAGGAATATAAATAATTATGAAGTAAGTTAAATTCTGAAATAAAGCACGGAAGGAATACTACAAGAAGAAATATGCATCTTCATAATATACATATCGAGGCTAATCCATGGCTACAAGAATTATTATTGTGGTTGAATATAAATAAACTCGAACTAAATGGCAATAAAGCAAAGGTTATTGTATTTAGAGCACGCAACAAACCTGATGATTCAGAACTTCACCTTCCATTGGAAAACAATGCAATTGAACGTGTTTCATTGTACAAGTTTTTAGGCGTACTTTTTGAAGAAAACTTGAGCTGGTCCCAGCATATTAAAGTTCATGCCACGGTATATATATATATATATATATATATATATATATATATATATATATATATATATATATATATATATATATGTATATCAGAATAAACGTTTGTGGATCCGGGCAAATATATATAGTGAAGTAGACGCACGTATGCAGCGATTTATTGACGGTTCAGCCGGGGTCCGGCGTTCAACAGACTACAATGCATGGCATAGGTACAGTTTATATACATACGTCTATGGAACAGACGACGATATGTTTACATAAAAACCGAAGAACATCCGCGAACAGAATGCATGTCAATATATATATATATATATATATATATATATATATATATATATATATATATATATATATATATATATATATTGCAAGGCAGAAGAAGAGGAAATGGCGGGACGTGAGGACGAAGAAGTGGGAATAAATAAGGATGGCTACCTTGTCAACTTGACGTATCTCAGTTTTATTACTAATTAGGCGCAGTCAAGGACAGGATGCGAACCTATGCTGTGCACCTCCTCCGCATCGTTTCACCAAGGACTATTTGCTCGGACGTTATGGAAATCTGCGCGGATGGTGACAGACACACGAGCGTGGCAAGCCTTTCCCACGGATGATGATGATGATGATGATGATGATGATGATGATGATGATGATGAAAAACGTTTATTGAATAGATGAGAGTGTGCAGGCCAGAAATGGCCCTTTACATAGGTGGAGTCCTTAGCCTGGGACCCCACTGGACGAAGCTGCTATCCGCGCCCGTTGGACTAGAGCCCTTTGAGACTCCAGCGCCGAGCAATTGAGTAGGGCTGCCTCCCATGCCTCTCTAGCGTGGGAAGGGTTTGGGGGAAGGTACGGATTCATCTGACATGCCCACACCAGGTGAAAGTTATTGGAGACTTCCCCACAGTGAGGGCATCGCCCGTCAACTTTCGGGTCAAAATGTTTTGCTATTGCAGGACACAACAGGGTGTTCGTCTGCAGGTACCGCAGGGTTCGTTCATCGGCCTTTCTCAGGCCTTTAGCAGTGACCGGGTAAGCCGATGACGTTCGCAATAGTCTGCCAGAATTCCCCTGAACCGCAGAAGCGGTTGTCTAATGTCTGAGCTGGAAGAGTCTGGTTGAGGTGCCCGGTAGGTAAGCGCTCGGGTGGCCGGGTCCGTAGCCTCGTTACCTCTAAGGCCCTGGTGGCCCGGAGTCCAAATAATGCGTTTGGATGAGGGGTCCAATTCCCTCACGGCTC
Source organism: Dermacentor variabilis (assembly GCF_050947875.1). Lineage (NCBI taxonomy): Eukaryota > Metazoa > Arthropoda > Arachnida > Ixodida > Ixodidae > Dermacentor > Dermacentor variabilis. Next base: position 112,355,863 of record NC_134577.1, on the reverse strand, counting down.
GCTTTAAAATGCGGTAGGGCAAAGGTGATACCTCGCCCGCTAGGTAGTGCTCAAAGGCCCTGGGTGAATCTGTGATGATTACCTTCGAATTCGGGTCCGAGGCGGCAGGTGCTATAGCAACCTCCACGGCCTGCGCGGAGTTGAAAGCGCGGTAGGAAAGTCCGTTAACACTTTGGTCCTAGTCAACTACGGCAGCCGTGCAGAATCCAGTGGCCGACGGCTCTGCCACATCAACGTAGTATACACCCTGCTTTAATCCATATTCGTCTTCGAGAGCCCGAGCGCGCGCCTTTCGTCTGCCTTCATGTGTCTTGCTGTCCATGTTGCGCGGGAATGGAGGAACCCAGAGCTTGTAACGCCAGAGCTCCGGAAGCCTTCATGTCTCCTCTAAAATGCACTTGTGTTGTATGTGCAAGCGGTCTAGCAGGTGGCGCCGGGCACCATCGGCGAGGGTCGCGTGTATTGGTTCACAAGGTGGGCCTCCTTCAACTCCTGGTAGGAGTTAAGCACACCTAGAGCCAACAACTTAGCGTTGCATGTAGCCACCGGGAGGTCCAAAACTCGCTTTGTAACCTTCCTTATGATGGCGTCGCTGCATTCATCGTGTTTCCTTGTAGTATAGGATTCTGCTGGTTACGAAGGCATGGGCGAGCCGAGGCGCGTCCCTGCCCCGCAACCCACCGGGTTTGTTGGAAACGCGGCGGATCATACGTCCTACCTGTTCGCCTACGCGTTTGAGTTTGTTGATAGTGGATTCCGGGCTGAGTATGTGATGGATGAACAGACCCCGGATCCGGATCTCCTCGACCTCTTTAATAGGACCTCCCATTAGAAAGAGACGCAAACTCGTGTTGTCTTTGGGATTGGTTCTGATATGAAGTTCCGATTTCGCAGGAGCGCATTGGAGACCACAGTGGATAGCATAGCTATCGACGATGGAGGCGGCCCGCTGGAGGCGGTCCTCCATTTCCCCAACGCTCCCTTCGGTAGTCCAAATTGCTATGTCATCCGAGTAAAGTGCGTGTTGGATGCCTTCTACCAGTGCCAATTGTTGTGGAAGCTGCATCATTGCCATACTGAAAAGGAGTGGCGACAAGACCGCTCCCTGGGGAGTGCCCCGTGTGCCCATGGTGTATGGGCCATATTCCTCATCTTCTATCTTAAGGAGGGCCTGACGCTTCCAGAGGAAATCTCTGACGTAGGCGAATGCCTTGTGCCCGCAATCCATGGTGCTCAGGTTTGCCAGAATGCTGCCGTGACGAACGTTGTCAAAGGCCCCCCTAAGATCGAGGGCAAGGATGGCCTTGTCGTTGTGGCCCATGGTTGTGGGTCGTATTATGTCGCAATGTAGTTGGAGGAGGACGTCCTGTGCAGACATATGCGGGCGGAAGCGTTGCAGTTTGGGCGAGTTGGTATGTCACGATTGTTTTAGGCTTGTAACGCAGCTCAGAAAGAGCAAAAAAGGAAGGAGGTAGGGGTAATTAAAGGGAACGGAAAAGAGAGCGCTCACTCTGTTTTCTGTTCCCTTTGATTACCCCTACCTCCTTCCTTTTTTGCTCTTTCTGAGCTGCGCTACACCGTAAAACAGATATGCGGGCGGAAACCAAACATAGTGTCTGCAAAGAGGCCCTTAGCCTCCATGTACGGAGAGAGGCGATCCCGAACCATCTTCTCCATAAGTTTGCCCGCACACGAAGTCAGTGAGATGGGCTTTAGGTTGTCGGTATTTACGGTCTTGCCTGGCTTAGGGATGAAAGTGACCAAGGAGGTCTTCCAATTGGGAGGGAGTGGAAACCCGTCTCAGATCTGAGTAACGTACTCTAGCAAGTGAAGGCAGGGTGAGCCCGGAAGATTCGCCAATAGTTTCACTGTTATGCGATTGCGGCCCGGAGCCGTACCTTTGCGCATCTTAGCTAAAGCCACCCTAAGGTCGTGGAATGTAAAAGGGGCATCAAGATCTGGATTAGGCTTGCCCGCGTACTCGTACTCGGGCCCAATCGGGTCCTCTATGCGACCGAGGTAGCTGTCATATGCGAGTCCACGAGTTGAGCTGTCGTGCCTTGGTACCCGTGCAAAGCTCGCAGAAGTTGTCGTTGCTTCTCCCCTCTTGTCTGAGTGGGGTCAATGAGGTTGCGAAAGAGACGCCACGTCTCTCTCGAGCTCATCTGACGCGCTGCCGAATTGCACTTTTTCATCCTATTTGAGTCCGTGAACTGGGCAGCATACGCTGCGGCTTGCTCCGTGAGTTCGGTAATGCGAGCCTTAAGCTTCCGATTCAGCTTTTGCTTCTTCCAAAGTTTGGTAAAGCTTCGGCACGCCTCCCACAGGTGCATTAGGTGATTGTCCACTGCGGGGATGTCTTCGGAAGTCTGAACTGTCGTAACGTGCTGTTGCTGTATTGTGTGTAATTGCTTTGCCCACTAAGCGTAACCGCTGGAGAAGAGCACGGGAGGTACCTCCTGCATTCTGAACTTATGCCAATCGATCAATTTGGCCTTGCCCCAATTTTTGCGAGCTGCCTTCGCCAGAAAAGTGATCCGGAGAAGGCAGTGATCGCTACCAAAACAGTCCCCCAGGTTCCCCCAGGCGGCATCTTTAGCGTTCTTAGCGAGAGATAGGTCAGGGCATGTGTCACGCGTTACCGAATTGCCCACGCGTGTGGGCCATGCCGGATCTGTTAGCAGCGTGAGACGAAGTGTGGATATTAACTCCGCCAGTTTGCGTCCTCTGGCCTTCTCAAAGCGGTATCCGCAATAAAGGCTGGTAGCGTTGAAGTCCCCAACAATCACGAGAGGTTCCTCGTCAGCCGATTAGTGCGCGCGGTAGAAGATTTCGTTGAAAGTTACGCGTTGCATGTGCGGGTGGCAGTAAATATTAAGAATACGTATTGACGGGCAATGGCGTTTAAGTGGCAGGACCTTGACCATGGAGTATTCCTGTTCAATCTCCAAGTCCAGATCGACCGGGACTGCGGTGTATACATTGTTCTCCAGGGTGCACGTTGTAGGACATCTCTGAAATGAGATAAACCCAGTGAATTTAGCTTCCGCGCCGGGTTCCTGTAGAGCCAGGACCGCCGGTACGGAACCGAGGGACTGCAGGTAGAGCTGAAGGTGCGACAAATTCTTTCAACTCCGAAAACCCCTGCAGTTCCACTGTATCATCTCGAATTTCTCTTCAACGGCTTTATTATGGACTTTCCGCTGGGGTCGGATACCCATAGTGAAAGTTCTTTTTAATTGTGAGGGGCATGCCCACTCCCCGAAGGCGATGGCACCTCACACAGAGGCACCACCATCTCCAGGGAGGTGGCACCCGGACTGTGTTCCTGGGAGCGCATGGTCTGATGAGTGACCACGTTTCGCCTACGCGAATCCGGTCGCGGGGAACGAGAGCGAGCGGCTGTTCCTAAATTAGACGCTAGCCCGTTCCTGTACTGTGGACAGGACAGTGCCAATCACGACTGGAGTTGCTGTTCCCAAAGTTTCCGGAAGGTAGCCCTGATGTCTGCTGAAATTTTACCTGGCATGTCCGCAATTCTGCATTCTAAATTTTCCAAACGGTGCTCCATAATGGGCATGCGCTCGACTGTTGTGCTGCCCGAGCGCTGCGAGACCCTAGATAGTCGTGACGTGACCGAGGCGCTGTCATCTTGTTCTGCCACCTGAGCTTGCTGCATGGGCTCCGAAGGCCCGTCCTGTTCCCGAGGCTCCGTGAGCCTGGCCAATTTTGCCTCTAGCTCTTGTATTTTGTTAGCTAGAATTTCGGTTTGGCGCCTGAGTTCAGCATTCTGCCGCTGTAGGGCGGCTTCGGTTGGGGAGGGGGAGGGAGGCCCGGAGACAGCCCTAACCCAACCGCTCACCTCGGTTTGGGTGTTTTCCATGGACGGGAAATCCCCAGCGTTGAAAGTCGGTGCCTTCGTCCTGGTCCCGTACTTCACGTTCGTCTTGACTTGTCCGGACTTGCCCGTCGTAGTGGCAGATTTCCTGTTGTTGACTTTGGTGGGCGGAGCCTGGTTGGGAGCCGACTTCCATCTGGCGTTGGTCGGTGGAGTCCTCGCTCTGATAGGCTTCCGGCACTGGCTGATACAGCCGGCAGCACCGGTGAGGTGGTTGCCCCCGCAGATGAGGCAACGAGGGGTGCACTCATGTTCTGCAGGGCCCTCGGAAGTCGTCGTCATCATCATCATCATCATCATCATCATCATCATCATCATCATCATCAGCCTGGTTACGCCCACTGCAGGGCAAAGGCCTCTCCCATACTTCTCCAACAACCCAGGTCATGTACTAATTGTGGCCATGCCATGCCTGCAAACTTCTTAATCTCATCCGCCCACCTAACGTTCTGCCGCCCCCTGCTACGCTTCCCTTCCCTTGGGATCCAGTCCGTAACCCTTAATGACCATCGGTTATCTTCCCTCCTCATTACATGTCCTGCCCATGCCCATTTCTTTTTCTTGATTTCAACTAAGATGTCATTAACTCGCGTTTGTTCCCTCACCCAATCTGCTCTTTTCTTATCCCTTAACGTTACACCTATCATTCTTCTTTCCATAGAGCGTTGCGTCGTCCTCAATTTGAGTAGAACCCTTTTCGTAAACCTCCAGGTTTCTGCCCCGTAGGTGAGTACTGGTAAGACACAGCTATTATATACTTTTCCCTTGAGGGATAATGGCAACCTGCTGTTCATGATCTGAGAATGCCTGCCAAACGCACCCCAGCCCATTCTTATTCTTCTGATTATTTCCGTCTCATGATCCGGATCCGCCGTCACTACCTGCCCTAAGTAGATGTATTCCCTTACGACTTCCAGTGCCTCGCTGCCTATTGTAAATTGCTGTTCTCTTCCGAGACCGTTAACCATTACTTTAGTTTTGTGCAGGTTAATTTTTAGACACACTCTTCTGCTTTGCCTCTCCAGGTCAGTGAGCATGCATTGCAATTGGTCCCCTGAGTTACTAAGCAAGGCAATATCATCGGCGAATCGCAAGTTACTAAGGTATTCTCCATTAACTTTTATCCCCAATTCTTCCCAATCCAGGTCTGAATACCTCCTGTAAACACGCTGTGAATAGCATTGGAGATATCGTATCTCCCTGCCTGACGCCTTTCTTTATTGGGATTTTGTTGCTTGCTTTATGGAGGACTACGGTGGCTGTGGAGCCGCTATAGATATCTTTCAGTATTTTTACATACGGCTCGTCTACACCCTGATTCCGTAATGCCTCTATGACTGCTGAGGTTTCGACAGAATCAAACGCTTTCTCGTAATCAATGAAAGCTATATATAAGGGTTGGTTATATTCCGCACATTTCTCTGTCACCTGATTGATAATGTGAATATGATCTATGGTTGAGTAGCCTTTATGGAATCCTGCCTGGTCCTTTGCTTGACAGAAGTCTAAGGTGTTCCTGATTCTATTTGCGATTACATTAGTAAATAGTTTGTAGGCAACGGACAGTAAGCTGATCGGTCTATAATTTTTCAAGTCTTTTGAGTCCCCTTTCTTATGGATTAGGATTATGTTAGCCTTCTTCTAAGATTCCGGTACGCTCGAGGTCATGAGGCATTGCGTATACAGGGTGGCCAGAGTGTCTAGAACAATCTGTCCACCATCCTTCAACAAATCTGTTGTTACCTGATCCTCCCCAGCTGCTTTCCCCCTTTGCATATCTCACAAGGCTTTCTTTACTTCTTCCGGCGTTACCTTTGGGATTTCGAATTCCTCTGGACTAATTTCTCTTCCATTATCGTCGAGGCTGCCAATGGTACTGTATAAATCTCTATAGAAATCCTCAGCCACTTGAACTATCTCATCGATATTAGTAATGATATTGCCGGCTTTGTCTCTTAACGCATACATCTGATTCTTGCCAATTCCTAGTTTCTTCTTCACTGTTTTTAGGCTTCCTCCATTCCTGAGAGCATGTTCAATTCTATCCATATTATACTTCCTTATGTCAGCTGTCTTACGCTTGTTGATTAACTTCGAAAGTTCTGCCAATTCTATTCTAGCTGTAGGGTTAGACGCTTTCATACATTGGCGTTTCTTTATCAGATCTTTCGTCTCCTGCGATAGTTTGCTGGTGTCCTGCCTAACGGAGTTACCACCGACTTCCATTGCACACTCCTTAATGATGCCCACAAGATTGTCGTTCATTACTTCAACATTAAGGTCCTCTTCCGGAGTTAAAGCAGAATACCTTTTCTGTAGCTTGATCTGGAATTCCTCTATTTTCCCTCTTACCGCTAACTCATTAATCGGCTTCTTATGTACAAGTTTCTTCCGTTCCCTCCTCAGGTCTAGACTAATTCGAGTTCTTACCATCCTGTGGAAGTGATAGCCACTTGAGAGCCACAGCGGCCGCAGCGTCCTGATTGTGGACTCGGGCACACGTAAGTCCGGTGCCCCACCGTGCCACAGCAGTCACAGGCGGGGATCGTCTTCTTATACAGTCTCACAGGGATGCCCTGGTCGCTGCAGTAGATTTGACGGGGCACCCTCTTCCCTTCGAAGGTGACCACTGCGACGTTAGAGTCGCCCAGTTTCCTCACAGAGAGAATCTCGCCGTGCCTCCACCTCAGCTTTTGCTTGAGAGAGACCGATGTATCGTTGGGGTCAGTGTTGATGACCCCCTTGCAGACGTCCCCCGAGGCTTTGGTGTGTCCATGGAATGGGAGCTGGCGGCCCCCGACCACTAGCATTACGTCCCCGAGGAGCCTCTCGGCGGCAGGCACTGAGTTTAGTCCACACACTACCACATCTTGATCCCACACAGGCCATACAGAGCGGTCCACCACTCCACAGTCACGTATGAGGTTGCGCAGCGCAATTCCGGCTTGGCCTGGAACGAAGGTCGCCTTCAGATTCAATGTTGTGCATGGCTTGGGCACCACGATGAGTTCGTCGCGCCCAAAGCGCCGCGTTTGCTGCGGCCGCCATTGGGGCTTACGGGCTCCGCCTTTCAAGGTCGCGCTAGCCGCGTCCCCGTGCGCAGCATGCGCGGTGCGAGCCGGCGTCTGTTGCTGCTTGGCGGCACCGGCGACTTTAGGAACGTGAGGCTTCTGCTTGCGCCGCCATATGCAGACCATGTCTTCCAAATATTCTTCTTTGGATGGTGGAAGGTCGTCGAGTTGAGCAGTATGGATGCGTACGACTTGCATAGAAGCAGGATCATAGCCAGTCACAGTCTTCGGAGCCGCCATTGCCTGGCAATCTCCGGCCGGGGCTGGCGGACGCCGCGCCGCCGTTAGACCTAGCGGCGCGGCGGTCGGCGAAATCTTCGAGCACTCAGAAATTCGTCAAAAATGGGCCCACCATGATGAAAGTGTGTCCACTTGTGCCGCTGATCTTCACGGACCCGATGGTACCAAATTTGCGAGATCCGGGTTGAATGACCGCAATTAGAGACGATCATTGGCGGAGTCGTGTTGAAGCGCGTTCGTCGCCGCCGACGCGCCAAGAGCGTCTCCTTTCCACGGAGGACGGTTCGCTGTTGCGGGTGAGCACTGATTCTTTGTTCAAAACGCTCACGAACGACCTTTTGCTATCGGCGGTATAACGTAACCATGTACGACCAGCATGAGTGAACAAGGCCGAATATACGAGAGAGCGCAAGACATTTTTCATCATATAATGGAACTGGAGCAGGGATACAGTGTACACCTGCAACAACTACTAGAGCTCGTGACGAAAAATGTCCTCCAGCATTCTCGGAGCCCGTCGTTGGAACCGGTAAAATCGCATGTTTACGACGGTTTGTCACCTGCAAACGCACAAGCCTGACTGAGTTTTCTAGGAGTACACGTGCGACCAATATGGCTAGCGACATGACCTTGACAAGGTTATGAATATGTGCTTGTGCCTAGGAGGAATAGCAAAAACCTGGCATGACTTGAGAATCATCCAAAGAGCGCACCGGCCGTGGGCTGAGTGGAGAGACAGTTTTTTTACGTCTTTCTCCGAGAATAAGCTCCAGAAGGCTATAGCGCTGGGACAGCGCTATAGCCTTCAAATATAATCCCGGCACTCTGGTAGAATACTTTTTTGAGAAAAGAACGCTGCTACATATTGCTGACAGCACGTTATCGTACTCATCGCTCGTACCTCTGATTATATTAGGATTGCCGAAGAGCATGCAGCGCGAGGTACAATTACGAACTCCACATACTGTTGATGACTTGCTTACAAATGTGAAATATTTATGCACTTGGCAGCATCAAGAGAGTGCTTCTAACAGCTATACTAATTCATCCAATGAAGAACAAAAACTGCGGTGTAAAAACGGGACCAAGTAGATATAGAGAGGTCACCCTCTCTCATTTAAATACACCATCTTTCTTACCAATCGTGGCAAGCTTGTGTACATTTCTGTGCAAGCAAATAGGAGGGACGTCAAGGCTTTGGTAGATAGTGGAGCTTCGATAGCAGTTGTAAACAAGAGCGAAATTCCGGACCTTATCATCGTGGAAGATTATCCAGTGACAGTATGGTTACGACGGCAAGAAACAGACGTATAATGAGTGGGCGGAAGTGTTGATCACGTATAAAGGAAAAAAGGACCTTAACAAAGGCTCTCGTACTCAATGGAGTAAAATATCAGCTGCTCTTGTCTCACCCAGTCATGCAACAGCTATGACTTAACCTCTACTGGGATGGGGAAGTCAATGTAACGGCCTATCTTAGTACTTCTCCTCTGCACCTTGTATAGCCGCTTCCATGAAACGGTTACCTGGGCCCCGTCAAGCGTTTTTACGGCTTTCAGCCCAGCGGACCTTCTAGCATATTGTCTGGTAAATAAACTTTAATTTGAATTTGAATACTCGATATGACCGCCATATGTCTTCGGTTTCACTTACTGAACATCAACGGAAGCCCACTACAACGGCGGACATTATCAAGCTGTATCCAGAGCTAATATGCGTGGGGGGCAATACGAAGGCCACATCAAAGTTTGAAGTACCATTTGAACTTCGCGATAAGACTGTAGCGAAACGGAAGGCTTACAATATGTCGCGAGAGAAGAAGCATTGGTTGAAGGAAGAAATACAGAAGATGCTCGACGCCGGTGTAATACACCAATCAACCTCTGCCTTCGCTTCTCCAATCACTATTGCTCCCAAAGGAGATGGCACATTTTGTCTCTGTACTAATTACAGGCAGGTCAACAAACATATTGACTTATTTCCCTTTCCAATGCCACTTATCAACGAAATCATCACTGAAACCGGGGACTGTAAGATCTTTTCTCACTTGGACCTCTGCAAAGGCTTCTGGCAAGTGCCACTGTCAGAGGAGACTAAAAATTTTTCTTCTTCGTGACACCATTCCACATATACGAATATAACAGGCTACCTTTTGGCTGGAAGAACTCACCCGCATGGTTCCAGAATATAATGAGCAATGTTCTAAAGCCATATATAGGAATTTCTTGCAATGTTTACGTTGATGACATAATTGTGTATTCTAGGTCTGAGCAGGAGCACACCGAACACATGGCGAAGGTCTTACAAGCACTCAGCAATGCCGATCTGTAGATAAAAGAAAAAGAGAGTGATTTAGTTCAGCGGAAGGTCCTTTTTCTCGGTAGAGTGCTCGACGGTGCTACCAAAAGTACCAAGCAAGAGTCTGTACATCGGATTTCCACACTTAAGAAGCCAGGAGACCTTCAGTCGCTGCGAGTTTTCCTTAGACTAGCGGGCCACTTCAGGGCTTTCATCAAAGATTTTGCAAAGTTGGCAATGTGCCTGACCGAGTTGACAAAAAAGGATGTTCCTTTTGTTTTGTCCGATGATTTTGAAGTATCCTATTAAGAACTAGTGCGCCGCGTCTCGTCGGACCCAGTAGTAACTCTACCTGATTTCAGCCTGCCATTCGAAATGAACAGAGGCGCATCACATTATGGTACAGGGGTAGTGCTGTATCAGAGGGACTGCAGTTCTCCACTAAATCGACAACTTCATGTCGTAGTGTACTATTCGTACACCCTTAACACTTCTCAGCTCAACTACTCTACGACGCAGAAGGAGGCCTTTGCCGTCCTCATGGCAGTGCGAAAATTTAGGTCGTACATATACGGCAGAAAATCAAAACTGTATACGAACCATCAGGCTTTGACCTATCCCCTCAGTCAGTCGGAGCCAAGAGGAAAGCTGGAGCGCTAGATAAACGAACTGCAGCAGTATGATTTTGAGGCTATCCACAGGGCAGGCAGCGGTTTGACGGATGCACATGAGTTATCTAGACTGGCGGTCGAAGTTACTCATGAAGTGCTAAACATGACGAAACTATGGGAAGGATCCGAAAATCTACAGTTTGCCAATGGAAGGCTCGTGGTACCGAAGACTCTCGTTCTAAAAGTGCTCCACATGTACCATGACACTCCCGACTCGGGCGGTGATGATGGTTTCTGGCGCACCTATAATAATCTTCCACGAAGATTCACATGGAAGAATGTGAAGATATCCATCGACAAATATGTTTGGTCATATCACTTGTACCAAGTCCATAAGGCAAAGTACCGGCCATGGCCGGACTAACTCGTATTACCGTGTCACTTAGACGCACCTTTCGAAGTAGTGTATTCGTACTTTGCCGAGTTGAAAAATAAGAGCGAAGGTGTGCGCCAAACACAGTCATTTCTAGTGGCAATCGACCAATGCCCAAGAATGGTAGATGCACGCGCTGGGAAAGAAGATACAAATAGTGTTATTGCGCTTCTTGACCGAGCGATGTTTTCTAATTTGAAAGTCGGTCTCTCACAGTGGACGCGCATTCACGAGCGAGAACTTTCAGCATGGGCAGATAGTCGCGGGGTTCTGCTGCGGTGCTTCTCTCCGTATTACCCTGAAGCCAATTGATTGGCGGAGAGAGTTATCCGTGACATAAAGGAGTTTATGTTCATGTACCCAAATTTCCGAGGAGGATGGAAGTGCTGCCTAGAAACAGCCGTTGCACACCATGACCGGACACATACCACAACCCTTGGATGTAGCCCCCATTTTGCGGCGTATGGGGAAGTGCCGAACCTGTCCGCTGACCAGGAGCTTCGAATTTCCGACAAACTTCAGCTAACTGAACGAATCAAAATCACCAAGGAGCGCAGGAGGTATCGCGAAGCGTTGAAATGCCAGTTCGACAAGAGACATCGGGGACATATACCTGATATCAGTTAAGCGACTTCGTTCTTGTCCGAAAGAGGCTACCAGGAACCGACGTAAAAATTCTCGGTCCATTCCTGGTGGTGAAAACATGTGTGCAGCAAGGCGTACTCAAGACTGTTGGGTATATGAACAGTGGGCAATTAAGCCTCATGCAAGGAGGGGTGAGGCTTAAAGGAGGGGTAGTGTAAGGGAGAAAAAGAAGAGGAAAGGTGGGGGGACGAGAGCAAGAAGTGAGAATACACAACAGTGGCTACCTTCTCAAATTGACGTATGTCAGTTTGTTTATGCGTATATATATATATATATATATATATATATATATATATATATATATATATATATATAGGCCTTAAGCATAACCGCCGGAATAAAATGATCGCTTCGCACTTAGTGTGTAACACAATGGAAGTTGCGCGAAGGATAACAGAGCTGCGATGCGGAAACCACCGACCTTTCACGAACCGTAAAGACGCTAGTTTTTTGACAAAAGATGATTTTACGACTAACTTAGGCCACATGGAAAGCTTTGTCGGCCGCATATGCCAGACACGATCCGAGGGCTGGGGAACATTCATTGGCGACAGCAGGGAAGTAAGCGAGTCGTTGAAAGTTCCTTGCGCGAGCGAAACCCAAGCGAAACTATAATTTGCTCATTTTGTCGACAAATGTTTAATATCCCCCATCTACAATATGGCAGCGAGAAGAATTGAGCATTACTACGCAGTTAAGCGAAGAATCTTCGGACTGATCGCAGGTCGTATATCGAACGCCGAATCGTAAGAAGGAGATATTTCCCCATGCCCTTCACCTGCGGTACTCCCTCACGCAGCGATCACAGTCTCTGAAAGTCAATCTTTTATTGCTCGACCGGCATCGGGTATGCCGGACGTGAGGCGGCACACAACGAAGGGAGCGAAGGGAGCTTTGCCCAAGCCGGATTAGCTAACGGCAAGAGACTGCCATATTGTAATTAATCTTGGTTCGTGGTTAATCGTGGTTAATCGTGCGCATGAATTGACAACAAAGAGCTCGATCATCACACACGCTCATCCATGCCGGTCTGGGCACCGTGGTCGCGGATACGACATATAGCATTACAGAAAGGCATGCACAAACCATTGGAAAGGCCGCCATTGGAATATGAACCTGGCAACGTTTAACGCTAGAACGTTATCTAGTGAGGCGAGTCTAGCAGTGCTATTGGAGGAATTAGAGGGCAGTAAATTGGATATAATAGGGCTCAGTGAAGTTAGGAGGCCAAAAGAGGCATATACAGTGCTAAAAAGCGGGCACGTCCTGTGCTACCGGGGCTTAGCGGAGAGAAGAGAACTAGGCGTCGGATTCCTGATTAATAAGAACATAGCTGGTAACATACAAGAATTCTATAGCATTAACGAGAGGGTGGCAGGTCTTGTTGTCAAACTTAATAAGAGGTACAAAATGAAGATTGTACAGGTCTACGCCCCTACATCCAGTCACGATGACCAGGAAGTCGAAAGATTCTATGAAGACGTGGAATCGGCGATGGGTAGAGTGAAAACTAAATACACTATACTAATGGGGGACTTTAATGCCAAGGTAGGCAAGAAGCAGGCTGGAGACAAGGCAGTGGGGGAATATGGCATAGGCATTAGGAATATCAGGGGAGAGTTATTAGTAGAGTTTGCGGAACAGAATAATATGAGGATAATGAATACCTTCTTCCGCAAGCGAGATAGCCGAAAGTGGACGTGGAGGAGCCCGAACGGCGAGACTAAAAATGAAATAGATTTCATACTCTGCGCTAACCCTGGCATCATACAAGATGTGGACGTGCTCGGCAAGGTGCGCTGCAGTGACCACAGGATGGTAAGAACTCGAATTAGCCTAGACCTGAGAAGGGAACGGAAGAAACTGATACATAAGAAGCCGATCAATGAGTTAGCGGTAAGAGGGAAAATAGAGAAATTCCAGATCAAGCTACAGAACAGGTATTCGGCTTTAACTCAGGAAGAGGGCCTTAGTGTTGAAGCAATGAATGACAATCTTGTGGGCATCATTAAGGAGTGTGCAATGGAAGTCGGTGGTAACTCCGTTAGGCAGGATACCAGTAAACTATCGCAGGAGACGAAAGATCTGATCAAGAAACGCCAATGTATGAAAGCCTCTAACCCTACAGCTAGAATAGAACTGGCACAACTTTCGAAGTTAATCAACAAGCGTAAGACAGCAGACATAAGGAAGTATAATATGGATAGAATTGAACATGCTCTCAGGAACGGAGGAAGCCTAAAATCAGTCAAGAAGAAACTAGGAATTGGCAAGAATCAGATGTATGCGTTAAGAGACAAAACCGGCAATATCATTACTAATATGGATGAGATAGTTCAAGTGGCTGAGGAGTTCTATAGAGATTTATACAGTACCAGTGGCACCCACGACGATAATGGAAGAGAAAATAGTCTAGAGGAACTCGAAATCCCACAGGTAACGCCGGAAGAAGTAAAGAATGCCTTGGGAGATATGCAAAGGGGGAAGGCAGCTGGGGAGGATCAGGTAACAGCAGATTTGTTGAAGGATGGTGGGCAGATTGTTCTAGAGAAACTGACCACCCTGTATACGCAATGCCTCATGACGTCGAGCGTACCGCAATCTTGGAAAAACGCTAACATAATCCTAATCCATAAGAAAGGGGACGCCAAAGACTTGAAAAATTATAGACCGATCAGCTTACTGTCCGTTGCCTACAAACTATTTACTAAGGTAATCGCAAACAGAATCAGGAACACCTTAGACTTCTGTCAACCAAAGGACCAGGCAGGTTTCCGTAAAGGCTACTCAACAATAGATCATATTCACACTATCAATCAGGTGATAGAGAAATGTGCGGAATATAACCGACCCTTATATATAGCTTTCATTGATTACGAGAAAGCATTTGATTCTGTCGAAACTTCAGCAGTCATGGAGGCATTACGGAATCAGGGTGTAGACGAGCCGTATGTAAAAATACTGAAAGATATCTATAGCGGCTCCACAGCCACCATAGTCCTCCATAAAGAAAGCAACAAAATCCCAATAAAGAAAGGCGTCAGGCAGGGAGATACGATCTCTCCAATGCTATTCACAGCATGTTTACAGGAGGTATTCAGAGACATGGATTGGGAAGAAATGGGGATAAAAGTTAATGGAGAATACCTTAGTAACTTGCGATTCGCTGATGATATTGCCTTACTTAGTAACTCAGGGGACCAACTGCAATGCATGCTCACTGACCTGGAGAGGCAAAGCAGAGGAGTGGGTCTAAAAATTAATCTGCAGAAAACTAAAGTAATGTTTAACAGTCTCGGAAGAGAACAGCAATTTACAATAGGCAGCGAGGCACTGGAAGTCGTAAGGGAATACATCTACTTAGGGCAGGTAGTGACTGCGGATCCGGATCATGAGACGGAAATAATCAGAAGAATAAGAATGGGCTGGGCTGCGTTTGGCAGGCATTCTCAGATCATGAACAGCAGGTTGCCATTATCCCTCAAGAGAAAAGTGTATAATAGCTGTGTCTTACCAGTACTCACCTACGGGGCAGAAACATGGAGGCTTACGAAAAGGGTTCTACTCAAATTGAGGACGACGCAACGAGCTATGGAAAGAAGAATGATAGGTGTAACGTTAAGGGATAAGAAAAGAGCAGATTGGGTGAGGGAACAAACGCGAGTTAATGACATCTTAGTTGAAATCAAGAAAAAGAAATGGGCATGGGCAGGACATGTAATGAGGAGGGAAGATAACCGATGGTCATTAAGGGTTACGGACTGGATTCCAAGGGAAGGGAAGCGTAGCAGGGGGCGGCAGAAAGTTAGGTGGGCGGATGAGATTAAGAAGTTTGCAGGGACGGCATGGCCACAATTAGTACATGACCGGGGCTGTTGGAGAAATATGGGAGAGGCCTTTGCCCTGCAGTGGGCGTAACCAGGCTGATGATGATGATGATGATGATGATGATGATGATGATGATGATGCACAAACCATTAACCGCCCTGCTCATGTATTTATTAAAAAAATTACCGACGATTACGTTACTTCCTAATGCGAAATTTGAGCGCAGCAAATAAGCTGTTTCACCTTTTCGATAGATTGAGGCAAAGAAATCGAGCAACACATGTATGCGCTATCACAGAATTTTTTTTTATTTTTCACACGTATTCCTTTAACAAAGACTCCACTAACAGTTCTTGACAGTCATGAAGGAAGCTTTGTGGTCGGAGAAATAGACTGATATATGTTCGACTTGGTACACCAATGCTTGATTCTCAAAGACGAGATCTATACAAGTGCCTCGCGAGGTTGTCACAGCCGTGGGACGCGTTACGAGCAAGAGGAACGGGATGTTCTCCCGCATAAGTGTTAGGAAATTGCTGTTTGTCTTTATGTCAAGCCGCCACCGATCTGGCTCTCTGATTGCCACCGCACAGGGCGAACGGCAGCGGCAATTTCGGCTCGGGCGGTGCACATATACAGATCCGCCGCCACCGATCTGGCTCTCTGATTGCCACCGCACAGGGGTTGCATTGGAGGAGGAGCGAAGAAAGGAATTAAGTTCGAGCCGGCGCTTTGACAACCGGAGACTCGCAGGAAGAGGGGGGAGGGGGGCGGCGTGTACACCCAGCGGCAAACGATGGGGGCAGAAGCGCGCGCAGCAAGCGGACAACACGATAAAGGGAGGAGGGAAGAGATAGCAGCGACTGACTGATGCCGCTGACGCCGATAGTGAGTCAACCCCAGCTGCGGAGTTGGTTTCAGGGACAACGCCGCCGATGCCGACACAAACAATATGATACCCTCGCTTCCGCAACGCTAAGAACCAGGTCTAGCCGTGGGAAGGTGGTCACGTATTCGTCGACGTGCCGGGGCCTACGTGAAATAACCGGCGCGTCGGCAACTGAAGAGCACCCTATCCGCCACACAAGAACAGGGGGGGGGGACCCTTTCCTCCTCTTTCTGCATGGCGGCGACGGTGTTCTATGCAGTCACGTTATCTTGACTCTCTAGCGGCGTCAGCGGCATCCAGCGGTATCAGTCGGTCGCTGCTAGCGCTGGGGGGATGAAAGGGGGGCGGAGCTGGTTACGAGGCCGACGACAACGCCGACGACGACGCGAAACCCAGGAACGGACGCCAAAGAGCTGCGCTCTAAAATTTCAACTCGCCCTAGCTTTGCGCTGTTGCAAAAAGTACGATAAATCCTAACTAAATCACCCACTATGCTATCTTGCTGGAGCATTTCGTGTAATGAATATACACTGTATGACTAGTGAAAGTTCTAATGCATGCAGATATCGTATTCACGTGTGCATCTATTGGTTACTTCAGCATGAAGAGAAAATACTGCATCTGAATAATTTCACAATATAACATTTTCCTTTATTTTTCTTTTTTTACTCTCTTGAGCCTGCCGATAAGTCAAGGTGGATTGCGTACTATCTGTACGAATAATATACATGTCCTTCTTGCATACTCCATTGCTTAAATATAGCAAATTATATATTTGTTTTTTACTAATGCTTTAAAGCGTGTATTCAGTATGAGGCAGCTCACACTTAGTTCGCGTAGTTTTTAACAAACTCTTGGTCGACGGTGACATATATGTTTGGGACTCGGAGGCAAACTGTGCAGTGCGTGTCTCTCAACGTGTTTCGGAATGACAAGCCAAACTTTCATCTTCCGCAAGTAAGGAAACTAATAGCGTGTTTAACCACGTACGCGTAACACCTATACAAACCTGTCATTCTTATACACAAGAATCGAAGTGTGATGTGAAAGTATGTATCACTTTCATCACTCATTGATTTGTGCTCGGCAATTCTTCTTGTGACAACCAAGACGTGGTTAAAGGATACCATCTCCAATAACAAAATCTTTCTTTCCACATCTGCATACTACACCTTTAGTGGTGATTGACGCAACTGCTGAGAAGGTGGCGTTCTCTTAGCTTTAAAAAAATTATTTCTTGCTGTTTCAACAGGCATTTGTTGATTCATAGAGAACATTTTCTTTCATTTCAATGCTCAAGCAGAAATGTTATCATAGCTGCAGTTTACTGCCGTCCAGACGTAAAGGATGTATTCTCAAGCGAGTTTCAAAGCATTCTAAATGGAGTGCGCGTGCTATTTCGGCATTCTGCTATCATAATTAATGGAAACATTAATTTCCCTATTATTAACTGGACAATGGAGTCTGTTGCAGCTCCCCACGCTGAAGAGCATAATTTCTTTCAGGCCTCTCTAGACTTCACGTTATCTGAACTCATTCATCTCCGAACCTGCCCATCATGTGGGTCGGCCAATATTGCAGATCTCATCTTGACGAGCGATCCTCTAATCTATTCCGGCATCACTCACGTCGATGGGCTGTCTGATGATGCAGTTATACTAGGCCTGCCTTACCTCTCATTAACAAAAAAAGAACGCTGGTTAACACGTTAGGTGCTACAATACGGCCAACTTTACTCCGAATTATCTTCAATTAGCCACCTTTGCATACACTCTCATGGATATATACTCCACTTGAGCTATTGAAGAAAACTAGGTTACATTTGGAGGTCCCTTTGTAAGTCTTATCAAAGTGTTCATCCATGTTGTCAGCATTAGATGCAACGAAACATTCAATAAACTTACCACCTCAATGATAAAATAAAGTGTCTTTGTAGAATGGCGAATAAAATAAACAAAAAGTCCAAGACATGACAAAGATACATATGTGACGAAAAATACCAGTCGCTACTAAAATCTCCGCGTCGGCACTTTTACGGCCATAATTTGTCATGAATAAAAGTAAATGTGGTGAATAATGAACATCTGTTTTCAGCTTGACACATTAATATTTTTGTTGGTGACGTTGTTCCGAATTGATAGTGTTACAGTCACTAACAGACATGTTTTGTTGATGTCCACCTGCGAAGGCATCAGTGCATGCCCTGACTCAGCCACGCGATACGAAGTGTCTGAAGTTGGTATTAATGAGTCGGGCGTTTTTCCTTTACTAAACAGATAACAAACTTCATCTACGCCGTATCAGAACGAATTCAATGAGAAGCTGCTCAAGAATTCGTTGCAGTGTCTCTCTCGAGGACTGTCCACAATCTTTACGCAATCACTTTCTACTAACGGGGAGGGGGGGAGGTCTTCTGTAAGTGTGCAGCTAGTGGACATGTCCATTTCGTCTGTTGCTCAAGCTCTGAGTGGTTAGGCTGTGGTTTGTCTCAGTAGGAGAGAAGCGCTCCCATCAATCAGCACATTAGCCGCAGACGAAATGAACATGTCCACTAAGTGGACGCTACTTCCATTCATCAAGACTGGCGCGTGGCTAAAGTAATCCCATTCTATAAATCCGGAGAATGACTTTCACCTCCTAGCTCCCCATGAATATCATTAAACAGTACAATTTGCGAACTTATGGTACACATTATCAATTCACAAGTCATCGACTACTTCGAAAAGCACAGTTTAATATTTAACTACTAGCACAGCTTTAGAAAGTACTACTCTTGAGACACACAGCTCGCTGGAAATTTTCAGGGCTTGTATGCATCTATTCATGCTGGATTGCAGGTTGACGCCGTATTCCTGGACTTCTCCAAAGTGCTTGATCGTGTGATTGACTACAGACTCTTGGCTAAACTTCCAGGACCTAATATTTGTGCCCATTTTATAGAGTGCCTGACTGATTTTTTAGCATCTAGACTACATTACACCTCTGCTGACAACTCTTACTCTGATATAGTCTCGTCACGTCTGGAGTGCCTCAGGGGAGTGTGCTTGAGCCATTAGTGGTCCTTAATTGTGTATATTAAAAACTTGCCTAACTGTGATTCATGCCGCATTAGAGTTTTTGCCGGTGATTGTGTAATTTATCGTAACATATCTTGTGCCATCACGTAACTCTTCAAACTGGTTTAGATGCAATTAACGCATAATGCAAGTTATGGTTATTTCCCCTAAATTTTACTAATACTAAATTGACGTCGTGTGCTAACTGAGCTCTTTCGGTCTCCACACCATATAATTTAGAATAGAGTATTATGGAACTCGTCCCTCCAATAAGTATCTGGGTGCTCATTTACATTACGACTTAACGTGAAACGACCACATTTACTCCACCTCTGCTGCTGCTAATCGATCTCTTGGCATAATCAAACAAAATCTAAAGCATGCTCCTGGTAACATAGGTAAACATGCTCATAGTATACTAATACTTCCGAAGCTCAAATACGCATCGGTAAAATAGGACTCCGGCAGGCATACATTGACGACGAGATTGAATCTGTGCAAAATCGGGCTGCTTGCTTCATCTTTTCCGACTATTCATCTTACACCCACGTGTCATAATTAAAAGCACATATCGATATACGAGCACCTGTCATTGGCCACAAATTAGCGCGTATTTTCCTGCTTGCCAAACATTATCATCATGCTTTTCTTCACAACGATTTATTTTCGTCACAGCCTGTCTTCTTTTCGTGCCAGGATCACCATCTGAAATCCATGTGCATGCATATGTCACATGTTACGACATGCCTGCTCTTTTATGCCCGGCTCCATCACTGAATTGAACTGCTTGCCCTCTAATATTGTCCCAGAATCTGACCCTGTAAAATGTCCCAGCATGTTACGCACACGCAATTACTTGCCTTCATATTAGAATTTTGCTTAGTTGTTTTTGTGATTTACTAATAAATAATATTAATATTACCGTAGCCTATGTGAGCATGCATACTTTCACCGCTTTGTTGTGGTGTGTGCAGAACTTTCGTTTTGCAAGTTTTATTATTTCTTACACTCTGCTTAATAATAGCCAAACTCTGTTAGCATACTTTTGTTCTGTACTTTGTCCTATTATTTATTCCGACCATTACTTCGTAAACAATTTTATGTTTGTACTGACCCCTTCCTGTGTAATCCCCTCAACAGAATGCCTTTAAGGGTACCGTGCATCAAAGACAAAACAAAAACCTCCGTTGGTTTTGGGTGCTAAAAGAGACATACAAAGGGAAGTATAGGACATGATGAAGGGACGAAGTACATAATGACACGACATACGGAATGACATGTGCCATATTGCACCCTGAAACAACGCTAAGTAAAACCTGCCAATTTTCCCAAGAAGTTCTTTCAAAGGAAACAAATTTTTGTTTTGATTAGAAATGTATGACAGCGGAATCAAATGGGGTCCAAAATGGAAATATGAGTTATGTGAACAGAACTATGTGCACAAAGAAAAATGGCATACCTGCTTTCTGCCTGTGTGGTAGTGCAAGGAAGGCCAAACAATGATTAATGCACGAGTGTGAATGTATACAGCAACCACCATGGTGTCATGGTGGAGAGGCATGTCGCTGAGCATACACATCAGCAGTATGAGAGCAATGAACGTGAATATAATAAAGATGCGCGCAAACTGGACGTAAGACACTAATATAACATGTAATAAAAAATCTACCACATATATATTGTGAGCATCTGTTCAGCTCCTGTTCTGGTTGTGTATAGCTTTGCCATAAAAAGCTAAACACATCAACATGATGGAAATCCTGATTTCCCGAGCTTCAAGGTTCCCTGAAAGCAGCAGACCAAAACGGTTTGAATTTGATTGAATGACGGGGAATTTTCCTTTAGCAAATGCTTGCGTCTCTATTCTACTGCTGTTTGAGTGGGACAGCTCTAAGGACCATCTTGAGTCAACTTGGAACTTTTTTACAACTGATTAAGCTTGTATTGCGTGCCTTAAGCTCAAGAGCATATCATATGTTATTTGTGACTTTGCAAATCATCAAAACCTTCAGAATTAACTTTAGTAACTCTGAGGCCTAAATTACTGCATTTATTTACATAGGGTGACCTTCACTAAGTCATTTGCTTTCGGAATCGGATGGGCCGACGACTCCTCGTGTGATGACTGTGGTAGCGAGGAGATTCTTCAACACCTTCTCTGTGACTCTCCTCGCTACTATTTGCGGAAGCGATCGCTCGCAATCGCGATAGCGCGCTTTGACCAAAGACCTCTAACAAAGAAACTTATTTTAGACATGACATGACAGACAACGAAATACTGACTGATCTACCAAACTTTCAAGTTTCTCTGAAAGACCGTAAAGATTCACGGGGAGGGGGGGGGGTACTCATTGCCGTCAGCCAAGATTTATCATGTTCGCTAATACAAGATTCATCTGACCTCGAAATGTTGTGGCTAATCTTTCATGCAGCACCGAACACAGTCTTACTAGGCGTTTATTATAGGCCGCCACATAGTAGCCAGGATTTTTCCCGTCAGCTTAATAACGTACTCAGTAAACTGTCCACAAAGCATCCCAATTGACATATGTTCCTCTTCGGCGATTTTAACTTTCCGAATATTAACAGGCATAACCAGCCCGCATCTACACCTAACAATGGAGAAACAAGGGAATTCCTAGATTTTTGCAACAAACTCAACCTTACTCAGGTAATACTTGAACCTACCCGCGTAACACAGAACTGTGCAAAAATTCTAGATCTTTTATTAACCAATCACCCAGACAGCGTTCAGCCCATTACATACCTACCTGAAATAAGCGACCACAAAGTAATTCACGCTAACCTTCTCCTTGCGCCAAACCGGCGCCGCAAATACTATAAAACCATCCGTCTTTATGACAAAGAAATTATAACGCCATAAATAACGAACTTAACGCGTTTTTTCAAGTCTTCTCGTCACGTTTTCATTCACGCAGTGTTCAAGAAAATTGGTTACTGTTCAAAGACAAACTAGAAAGCCTAACTAATAGATTCATCCTCCAAGTTAGTTTTCACTCTAATTCCGAAAAGCCATGGTTTACTAGAACACTGAAACGTTTGGAGAGCAAAAAGAAGCGTATTTACCGTTCAGCCAAGTCTCATAGCGCATGGGCAAAATATCACGAAGCCGAAAGATCATATCTCGCCGCTATTTCTAAATCCAAGCATACCTTTTTTCACTCGGACTTGCCGAATATGCTAACTAGTAACCCCAGAAAGTTCTGGCAAGTTATCAATCCGCATCACGCACCAGAAATTACCCTCACAGATGAGTCAGGCACAGTTTTCACTGATGCTAAGTGCGCTACTATGTTTAACTCGGCCTTCTCATCCGTATTTACGAAAGAAACTGAAATACCGCCATCATTTTCAGCACCACCCTCAGTGACAAATCATGCTATTCCACCAGTTGTCTTCACGTCATCCGGCATTTGGTCCCTAATTGAAACCATGAAAATTTCATCTTCATCCGGTATTGACAATATTTATTTACTTATTTATTTACAGAGCACCTACATCGCCATAAAGGCATTACGTAGGGGGGAACAAAGTATAACCAGTGATACAGAAAAGCTTTTGGACAGATATACTCACGAACAGAAGCACTACAATAGCTGTTAGAGAAAGGCATACAAGCAACGTGAAACAAGCAGGTTTGAAGATATATAACACATACATTTGTTTTACAAGAGCGCCGTCACAGCATTGAATAGAATAGTTCGTTATTTGACACATTTACTATATCATTTGATAAACTGTTCCAATGTCTAATTGATTTGGGGTAAAAATAGTAGTAAAAAGTGTTTGTTCTGCAGTTATAGGCTGAGATCTTTTTGTTATCACAGCGAGTCGATATATAATCTGGTTCCAGGAGATAGTTATAGCGATTAATACCTGTCTGATTATTATATATTCGGTGCAATAGTTTAAGCCTTAACTTCTGCCTACGCATATGTAGTAGATCCCATCCTAAAGTGGCCTTCATTTCGGAAACGCTAGAGTACGGGCTGTAATTATTGCAAACAAACCTTACTGCTTGGTTCTGCAGTTTTTCCAGTCTATTAATGAGGTAATCTTGATAGGGATCCCATATTACACAAGCATAATCAAGTATTGTTCTAACATGTAAGAAGTATAAAGTTTCTTTAACTTCGCGTGTTGCCTGTTTAAAATTTCTGCGAATAAAATGTAACATCCTACTAGCTTTTGCTATGACAGTGTCAATCTGTTTATGCCAAGTGAGTGATTCGGTAAAATAGACTCCTAAATACTTATATTCCGACTGTATGTCGATAAGCGTGCCATTGATGTTTTATCGGTGATGAAATGTGGATAATTTTCTGGAAAAGCTAACGCTACTGCACTTTTTTATATTTAAATTCATGCTCCATTTTTTACATCAGATCGCTACCTTATCTAAATCTGTTTGCAATGTATCTACGTCATCTTCAGTGGTAATTTCTCTGTAAATCACACAGTCGTCATCAAATAGTTTTATGGGTGATGTAATTAGTTCGACAATGTCATTTATGTAGATTAAGAATAACAAGGGGCCCAGTACGCTTCCCTGAGGAACGACCTAAGAAACAGTTATTGGTGAAGATGCAGCGTTGTTTAGGACAACAGACTGAGTTCTTCCGTTTAGGTAGTTTCGTATCCAATTTTGAACGTTTTCGTTTATATTTAATGCAGCAAGCTTTACATCTAGGAGCTTATGGGACACAATATCGAAAGCTTTTTGAAAATCAATAAATACCACGTCTACCTGGCTATTGTTATCAATGGTTTTAGATGAGAAGTGCTGGAATTCTATTAGTTGTGTGTTGCAGGAATAACCTTTTCGGAATCCGTGCTGGGAAGGTGTAAAAAAAGCGTTTGAGTCAAGGAATGCAGATATGTTACTATATAAAATGTGTTCGAATATTTTGCAACATATTGACGTTAGTGAAATCGGCCCATAGTTTTCTTTGAGTTTTCTCTCGGCCGATTTAAAAACGGGTGTCACGCTTGCCGTTTTCCAATCTTGGGGAATGAGGCCTGTTTGAAGGGAAAGCTTATAAATGATCGTTAAATACGGAGAAATGATGCTATGACACTCTTTAAGGACAACTGGAGATATTCGATCAGGTCCAATTGCTTTTGTGTCATCTAAATGCCGTAATAAAGAGTCGGCGCCACCAACATCAAATTCAATGTCTGGCATCATATCGCCTTGATTGGCGTTGTTCAAAAGCGAAGTCTCCGCAGCAGGTAATAGCGAAAACACAGATTGGAAGTACTGGTTGATGCATTCCGCCCTCTGATAGTCCGACGTCACGGTTTTGCCGTCAACAGTTAAAGATGGTATTGATATGTCTTCTTTTCGATATTCTTTTACATATTTCCAAAAAGATTTTGGGTTTTCTCTCAAGTCCTTGTTTAATTTAACAAAGAAGGTGTCTTTGGCAGATTTAATTGTTGCTTTCAATAGCTTATTTATCTCTTGCAAGCGTTTCTGATTTGCCAGACTGGTGTCGGCAGAAAATGTTTTATACGTTTGTCTTGCTTTCCTTATAAGTTTACGTATTTCTACGTTAAACCAAGGTTTTGTTTTTTTTTCGTTGGCGCAGGTACCAGCATGGAACATGAATTTCGACTAGTTTAAGTATTTTGTCCCGAAATACTGACCACAAAGTTAATTGAAAGAGTGCGTTTGACATATATGGGAGAGTAGGAAAGAAATTTTCAAGTTCGGTCCTGATAGCAGCATAGTCTCCTCCGTCGTAGCTGTACACTTTTCCTTACGGAATTTGCGCCATCCGTACTCGCTGTATGTTCAGTTCTATGACATCTGCCCTGTGGTCACTAATACCTGGGCAAACAGTAACTTTTGATATTATGTTCGGCTCATTGCAAAGTACTAAGTGTAGAATTGCATTTTCTCGCGTAGGTTCCAGTACGTACTGCTGCAATCCATTTATTCCGAGCAGTTCTTCGAACTCTGTAAATACGGGACCTATTACCAGCCACACATCCGGCATTCCAGTTGAAGTCTGGCAAATTGAAATCTCCCCTTAGAAATACGCTATTAGGCAAAAGAGATAGCATCTCAGACAGCAATCCGAATGAGTCGCTGCTGCCGGGTAAGCGGTAGAATGTCCCGTACACTACATTGTTTCCGTTAGCAATTTCACAAGGCACCAGACAGACTCAGAATTGTTTTCAAATAAAATTTGTGTACTTGACAATGTATTTGATATCAAAATGAATATTCACCCGCCATGTTCATGCCTATCTTTCCGATAGACAGTAAAACCAGGCGGAAAGATTTCTACATTAGGTATAGTCTTGTCTAACCATGATTCGGTGCCCACCACAATCTGAGGTTTAACAGTGGCTACTAAAGACATGAAGTTATCGACTTTGTTCTTTATGCTGCGATAATTTACAAGCAGGACAGAGAGCTATTCAGGCTGCGAGCAACGTGCTGAGTTATCTTTCGGAGGAACGGAATTAACGCAAAGCTTTTGAAAAATAACAAGGATATTTGTGCGCAATTTTTATGCTTACTTTTTTCACAGTCACTGTTATCAGGTCAACTAGCAAGCGATTGGAAAAGCGGTAAGGTCGTTCCAGTCTTCAAATCGGGTAAAAAAAATTCACCCCTTAACTACCGTCCCATTTCCCGTACCAGCGTACCCTGCAAACCCATGGAACACGTCATCTACTCCAATGTCATGAGCTTCCTCGATTGTCACAACTTTTATCATTCTTCGCAACACGGTTTTCGAAAAGGCTTCTCATGCGAAACTCAGCTGGACATTTTTATTCATGATTTGCATGCTAACCTTGACTCTAACCTACTGACCGATGCTATTTTTCTGGACTATGCAAAAGCGTTCGACAAGGTTCCTCACCAGCGCTTGCTACTAAAACTTTCATATTTGAACCTCCCCTCTAATATCTTTAAATGGATAGAAGAATTCTTGACTAACCGCTAACAGTACGTCACCGTTAACAACCGCAACTCCAATCCTATCCCAGTAACGTCAGGTGTTCCGCAAGGTTCTGTCCTCGGTCCGCTTCTGTTTCTAATTTATATTAACGATTTACCAACCCAAGTCTCTAGTAATATTCGCATGTTCGCCGGTGATCGCGTAATTTATCGCAAGGCTAATAACGCTTCTGGCCAAACATCTCTTCAAGATGACCTTAACCGCATTAAGGAATGGTGTGCCAATTGGTTAATGGAACTTAACCCTCAAAAATGTAAAATCTTGT
The DNA here is from genome assembly GCF_050947875.1 of Dermacentor variabilis. NCBI lineage: Eukaryota > Metazoa > Arthropoda > Arachnida > Ixodida > Ixodidae > Dermacentor > Dermacentor variabilis. Next base: position 112,329,631 of record NC_134577.1, on the reverse strand, counting down.
CCTTTACGCATCGCCGTAACCCACTTCATTTCCAATACGTCATAGCTAACGTCCCTGCACAACCGGTTCTATCATACAAGTACTTAGGCACTACCTTGTGTGGCGACTTGTCCTGGAGCACACACGTTACGAACATCATTTCATCCGCTAATAAAACATTTGGATTTTTAAGACGTCATCTCCGGCAAGCCCCTAAACATGTGAATTTATTAGCGTACAAATCCCTTGTCAGACCAAAATTAGAATATGCCTCACCCATTTGGAACACGCACTAAGCTTACTTTATAAATGCACTCGAATCAGTCTAAAACAAAGCAGCCAGATTGATTCATTCATCATGTTCTCACGACATCAGTGTTTCAGCTTTGAAAGCTGAATCTGACTTGTTGCCCTTATCACTTCGTCGCCGCATGCCAGCATTTGCTTGTTTTATAAATTTTTCCATAGTTCACTAGGCCGCGCACCCTATATCGTCCCTCCAGCCCGCATATCTCATCGCACTCGTCATCCGCTTCAAGTTTCCCGACCTCGTGCCCGAACTACCACCTTTGCCGCATCATTTTTTTCCCGTACTGCAGCAGACTGGAACGACCTACCCAGCGACATCGCAGCCATCACGTGCTCATTCAACTTTGCCAATAATGTTACCAGGCATGTTTCGTTGTGTTAACACTTGCTCACCAAAATATATGTACCCACCCCTTATGTAATACCCCTCGTGGGTCTTTAAGGTAATAAAATCAAATGAAATGCCGAAATCACAAGCCATCGCAGCGGTGGGCGACGAGAGCACTGTGGCAGTTTTTTAAGGGTAACTGAATTGGACAAGCGGCTGTAGCCTGAACAGATGTTTATAGTGCTGCAAGTGCTACTGTGCTGTGCGGTGACGGTGACAGTGACCGACTGTGATTGTATGTCTAGGCTCCTTTCCTTCTTTATATCTCATTTGCTATTGCTTTACCTCCCCCTCCTCTCTCTGCCCAGCATAAGACAGCAAACCGGATCTTGCCATCTTGTTAACCTCCCTGCCTTTCCCATTTCTTCTGTCTCTCTCTCTCTCTCTGCATAAGGAAGCTCTCAGTCAATATTAGAAAATACTCAAGATAGGTATTTTAACATGTATTTGTGATAGCGCTAACTAGAAACCACGTACATTTTATTTTTCCATGCAACATATTTAAAGAAAGCTTGGCAGAAAAATTTACCAATGACAGAAAAACTTACTTCTTTCTTGATGAGTTACGGTTCCCGCTTGAGAAGCAGGAATGAAACATGAATTTTGCACTAACGTCTTTAGCTAGTGAATCAAAGAGCACTTGACGTAAGGCCCTTATAAGTTAATGTACGAGCAAGGAACTTACGTAAGCGAGCTATGCTATACAACATGCTGCAGGTGAATCGTATGTTTTTCCAAGCACAAGGTATACGTCTTACTGATGTTAAAGGCAAGCAATCGGCCATGTTTCATGCAGCAAGATTGGATGTTTACTAGATGGCATATATTTTATTATAACTTCACATGATCTCACTAGCTACTATGCCAATACCATTATAGTATGAAAGAAAGGGTGACAATGCATCGAAATTACGAATTATGTGTCTTTTACGTCTCTTGCTCTCTCTTTTTAGTATAGCAATTTCCATGCATTAAGGTTTCATGAGGAAGTGGTAAAGTTCACATGGGTAATAGTAATGAAATCTTCAATTTATTAAATATGTAGCTTTTTCGCAGCATACTCAGGCACCTTGCACATCTGCTGCACATAGAGAAAAAGACATATGCTTTATTAATGTCCTTCCTTTTTTCTTTTTGTGCAGGGGGTGCCAACTAATGCAAGCACTTTATGCATTTCAGTACAAACATGTATTTTTTAATGATCATGATGATGTCTGCATATCTGTATAGGAATTGTGCATTATGAAAATCAAATAAGTACGTCCTAAAGGAATAGCAGATTTCGGTACCAAATGTTGCCATTTATTACAAAAGCAAGCAGCAGCTTTCGAATGATCTGCATTGACGGGAGGCAACGGACTGGAAGAGAGGTCTCTTTCCTGCTGCTGACCTGCCTGGTCAGATATAACGCAAAGAAAGTGCTGCTGAAATCTGTTGGAGAGAAAGCCGTGCAGTAGCCCCGCCCATCCCCTAATTCCCCTATGATGCCTTTGTAAACATACAATTTAGAAAGTTTCTGCCGGACAGAAAGACATTGACTTTGATGCAGCAGTGTTGTGAGGCATCTTGCCACCCCAGGTAAAGTCAAACTACGGCACTCCCTTCACTCCGGCACCATATTTCGGCGTATCGGATCAAGAATTTTAAGGGACATTGTAAGGCATTACAAATTAAAATGGGAAGAAAGTTAGTGCATATGTTTCCACGCATCACTTCATTGTTCCTTCAAAAATCAGTCATCCAAAGTGCAATTCTTTTATTGTTTGTTTTGTTTGTTTTATTGATTTCTTTCTATCTGTACATCAACAGAAATCGAAGCAAAAGCAAAAGGCTATACAGCCTGACAGAAGCTTTTGCTCCGAGATACAGTTCGGCACGCAGTCATAATACAAGTATAGAAACAGCAACTACATACAATAATTCGCGTAAAACAATCATTTAACAATCAAAATTGTCTCTATAGATATATATAAAAAAACAGAAATATCACAGAGTAAAGAAAACAAGCAAATCGACATACATATATAATGACAAGCAGCAACAAGAGAATCTGCGCTCAGAAATAAAACACACAGTGATCACTGAGCAACATGAAAAGTCAATACACATGGAAGTTGTAATGAACACTTAAACAGCACTTAAACATATCCAATGCAGTTTTCTAGAAGAATTTGTTTAAACCTATTTTTGGAAATTTGTTTATTTAGGTTTAAAATGTTGTCAAGTTTATTAAAGGGAAGCTGAAGAGTCTGTCGAATTCCATAAGACGCTCATATAGGGATGCGGGAACCTTATAAACCATGTAGGTAAAATTCGGGGGTTTTTTCAATTAGGAGCCACGTAATCATCGGTTAAAATTGCGCTGTAGCTCCGCCCCCCGTCGAATGCCGCGCGCTGCTGCTGACGCTGACGATGCGAGCGGATACCGGAAACCGCGGCGTTGTGGCGTCAACACTAGTGTTCCGTTCCTTCGCAGCCTCCGCGACCGTGCCTGACCGTGCTTGTTTCTGCGTGGGTGCCATCGTAATCTGCTTCGATCGACCCTGCATTCCTTTGTTGGTGCGTCTGCGTGTATGTAGAGTGGTAGTATACGGCCAGCCCTGCAATTCGGCCTGCGCAGTTGCTGTATATGGCCACAGAATGAGAGAGGACTACTTGCCACTAGCAGGCTTTCTAAACGCAGCGCGAAAAGATCGGAGCAACGAAAACAAAGACGGCACGAGTGCGGACTGACTGATGATAACTGGTGTTGGAAGGCCTTATGAATACACGACCTCGCCCAACCTGGATTTTGATTTACTGCGAGCTCCTTCGTGTTAGCACTCTAAACGGAAGGTGCATGATTATCTCCCGCCCTTGACGCAGGTTTCGTCGCAAAGCGCCGCGAATTTTCTATTTGCACGTGTGTCGCAAAACAGCCTGCATGCAGCTACCATAACGCAGTGCAAATGTAGAGTTTGCATGTGCTGGAATGCCGGCGCAAGCCAGGACGCTACGCTCCCCCCTTCTCTCGCGCACAGCGAGAAACCGCCCGTCTCAAGTAGCCGACGGAATTCGCCGCCTTTGCGACTTCGGTTATGAGTAGTGTGCGGATGGCGCACAGATGAAGGTCACTACACGTACTGCATGAATCGGGAAGCTATTCGCGCGCTTAAACCGTCTTTGTAGATTGCCGACAGCTTTGGACAGCGCTCAAATGCTGACGATCGCATCCCCGCTTACGTTCCACGAGGAGGCATGCCGGAACACAACACTACAGTTGTTTGACGGGAAACGAGCTCACTAGATCGTCGAAAGATCGGCGAGATCACTAGATCGCTTTACAAAAAAGATACTCACCAAAGAACATTTCCAACACGAGGAGATCCCAAGACTTCGCTATTGTTCACGTCGAAAGCACTGCTCGCAGCAGCATCGTTTGCTTCTTCGACAGGCCGGCTCTTCGCAATCGGCTCGTACATGTAAGGAGTAACGCCGAACTCTTCAGGAAAACGCAGTCTCTCTAGATTTTCCATTACCGTCTCAGAAAAACAGCACCAAACTACCTGGCACCGCGCTTCATGTACAGCGGCAGCGGTCGGTTCGGACGAACACTAGTGTTGACGTCACGAGGCGCCCGACCAATCACAGGCGGAAACGAGACGCGCGAGCTGGGCGTGTCCGCTGCTGCACTTTTGGTCGAAATAAAATATATTTGCGCTTTCTTTCGCTCAATTTCGATACGATATTCGAATTCGGAGGCTTGAAAACCATTATGTACAGATGTTCACTCATTTTTTCTGGAAAACCTTTCAGCTTCCCTTTAAGCAAACTGGGTATTTGGTGCAGAATATGCTGCCATAGGTAGTTGTAATTTTTGGTGTTCTGATAATTTGTGTACGGAGGCAGTATTGAGCACATCTAGAAGAACAGTACGTGGGGTATAGCTTATTATTTCGGATATGCAAAAGAAGCTTGAGATAATACATTTGGTTAGCTTGCAATATACGATGTTTCGAATACAGCGGATGCGTGTTGAGACCTTGCGGGCGACCTTGATATCCCTAAAATATTCGTAGTACCTTTTTTTGTAATGTGAGTAATGTGGTACAATTCTGTGCTGTCGTTGTGCCCCAGTTCAACACGCAGTAACTGATCCTGGAATAGAATAGTGTATAGTATAGCGCTTTCTTGGGCCAAAGTGGTAATAATCGACTTAATCTGTACATACAGCCAACACTTTTACTTAATTCTAATGCCAATTTATTTACATGTTCATTCCAAGACAGGTCTTCTTAGAACCATACGCTCCGAAATTTTTGAACCTTACCTTGCTGAAGCGTCTGGCCCTCAAAGGGAACATTTAAGCTTATATTCCGTGGCTCATTGATAGGTGCAAACAATATGTACGCGCGTTTTGCCGTAACTTCTTGATGTTAAGCCAACAAGGCAGCTTACTTAGATATGTATTTACACTTCCTTCAAGGTTAGAAATTGAAGCACGAGGAAAAAAAAATGTTAGTCTCATCTGCATACATAATTACTTTAGGAGAATGCGGAATGCGACACAGGTTTTTAAGTAAATTATAAATAACAGTGGACCGAGTATAGATCCTTGTAGGACACCTTCGTTAACCTTAGCATGCGAGGCTGTCTCCTGATTAATAACTACATATTGGTAACGGTCTGTCAAGTAATCTTACAGTAACCTATTGGCAATACCACGGATGCCGTAATTATTAAGTTTTTGCAGAAGAACGCTGTGACACACGCTATCGAATGCTTTACGGAAATCTACAAACAGTCCCAGCGTGTAAAGCTTTCCCTCGAAATTATTTAATACCTCACTTTTAATATCGAGTAATGGAAGCTCGCTGGATTTGCCTTTTAGAAAGCCTAACTGGGCCTTACTTATGATATTATACTTATTAAAAAACATTGTAATCTGATATTAATAGCACTTTCATACACTATCGAAACTATCGGAAGTACCGGTATTGGTCGATAATTTGCAATTTCTTTGTCACTACCACCTTTGAAGACCGGACACACATGAGCTATTTTCAGTTGGTCAGGAAAAACGCCTGTAGAGAAAAGCTAATAATGGGGTGGGGGGGAGGGGTACCAGAGCTCGGGCGATGTCACATCAGCAACGGATTTTATCGGCATAGGTTTGATGTCATCATGTCTTGCCGCACAGTTGTTTTTAATCTTGGTTATTAGTTCTTCAGTCTCACGACATGAAATACAATGCAAAATACGGAGTTATGTAAACCAGGGTCATTTATCGATAATCTTGGATATCGTCCCTCACATTGGATATGCGATGGAATCCAACATAGTCCTTTGCCCACTGGTGAAATGTAAAGGTTAAAGCGTGGTCAGGGATGGCAAGGTGCGCTGACCCGTCAAGAAGTGCCACGCCTAAGCAGCCACCTGTGTCGCTTACAACACAAGATACCTCTGCTTGGATGTGTTGGTGGTCAGAAGTACTCATGCAATATAGCAGTAGGTGCTGCTGTGCTAACGTATTCATATAAGTCTTACGTGACTTTACAGGTGCATTCCATTAACATTAAAACATGGCCTACACAACAAGCACAGTATCTCTAGCGGAAGTGGTAGTGTTATAGCTTGCATGCAGAAATGCAGATAACTGTAAACAAGGCACTCTCTCAAAATTTGTCCTGTGAATTTCTACAGTGCAAATTGTACAGATCTGTGACATATAATCTGATGTGGGAGCTAGCCTAGCGCCCATGCACACAAAAAGAAAATGATTCAGCTGTGAAATATGTCAAAGTCCTGGTAGGCACAATAATTTTGAGCTCTCTATGCTTCAGTGTCATGCTAGGAGAAAACATTTTTTTCGTGTGTTGATGATTCGCAATTATACACCAACTGTGCATACAAAAGAATAATTTGCAATCATTTAGGCTGCATGTTAAAATACCACATATACAAACAGTTACACATGTTAAGAGAAAGTTGGTCGATGCCCGGCCCAATGCGCACGTTGAAAGTGCTTTTCGGACCCCTTCCGGACCCCTAGCGCCATCTGACGAATAGTTGCTCAAATGCAGTAGGATTACTCACGGCGTCAGCAGCTCGCGCTACGTGTTTGGCGCCCTGTCAAACTGTAGTGATGGCGCGAGAAAGCATGACGATAGTTATTTTAGCCGGGCTTCGGGAATTACAAGATTTTGACAGCTTTTCTCGTGGAAATATTTTGGAGAAAGGACGTCGTCTACTTGAAGCGGGGCACGTGGGGAAACTGCTGAACGCGCACGGATCGGAAGTGGCTGCTAGGTGTGTTCCGCAAACGAAAAACAACACACCAACCAGATGCGTGAAGCTCAGCGTAAGTTACTTCGTTATATACAATGTGGACGCATGAAATTATAGGTGACATGGTTTCTTGCAGATCAGCGACAGCGGACAAATCCTATCGGGGAGCTGCGATTGCCATGCTGGCATCGCAGGGAAGTGAAAGCACGCCGCGGTAATTGCCCTGTACACACAGTACGGCAAATGCGACTCCAAAACATCTCATCCGAGAACGTGGGGCGTGCCAACGTCTCGTAAGACCTACCCGAGGTATTCTAACGTTGCTCTCTCCCAACACAAAAAAGGTGAGGAACTTACCAGTTCTGTTAGACTTCGCTGGGAAAGTATTTTTGGCCAAGGTACTGGAAGTCCGACACTGTTTATGTTGTTGCGATTTTACACTGCGTGCAAAGGAGGTTCCGATAACCCGCGTTGTAAAATATTTTCGTGATCTCAACTGTCCCTTAGTCCATATGCTGGGCACAGAAGGGTGCAAGCCAGCTGAGCCAGCTGCAACCCCTCCTATTAGCTCTCAGCAAGCCCCGGTGCTGTTTGAATGGGAGAGGATTGGGAAAGGGTTCCACAGCTTTACTATGGCACATCGTGGGAACAAACTGCTTTGTTTGCCGCATATCCTGGTTCGCACTGCAGGTGTCCAGTTGCTGCCATCATTGCCGTAAAAAGCAACGAATTCAGCGTTAACGCACTTGGCACGACGCCGGAACATAAAACAGCTTACTTCTGCCGTCGGACGAGCGCGATGCAGCGCTGACACCGTTCTACTTCATATGATCGACTCGGAAACGCGTGAAACCTCGTCCCTGGTGAGTTGCTGTACGTGCTGTTGCAGTCCATTACGCAACAATTCGTGTTGCACGTCGGCATTGCTCAGAAAAATGCAGCAGCTACGCGCGAAACAGTGCACACACAAGTTTTGCAAACGCAAGGGCGCCGGTCGCATCCTGCCGGATGCGCGCTCGCCGCCGCGACGGGCGCCCTAGCCGTCACGGCAGCTACGTGTTCACAACCTGCCTATACTGCTTGATTACCGAGAGCCGTACGCATGCGAGTTTATCCTTTTTCCTGTGGGCTCCATTTCACCTACCAAGACATGAAACTTATCTGTGAGCGCAAGATGCTAATAGTGTTGTTCACTGCGGAAGGTATATATATATATATATATATATATATATATATATATATATATATATATATATATATATAAAGCACCAGAGATTAGGCTCCGACATTTGACCAGTCATGTGACGCGCTTAACACGCAAATCAGATCCCAACGATCACCGACAGTGCTCGCCGCTATATCGTCGCGCTTTGAGTGCCGCATGCTTTTCTGGGCACAGGTTCGACCAGTAAAGATATCCTGTTTTGAAGTCACGTTGACATTTTCTTATTCTACGCTGTCACGACAACGTGACAATGATTTGAGGTATATTTATTGATTCCACCGCGACAATAACATACACTTTTCCTCTGGAATGAAGGAAGGAGATGCATATGTGTTAGCTGATCTGAGTTATTATCAATTTATATATACATAGTACTTTGTATTTATAAATATTATAGATCGTGGTACCGCGTGTTGGTACAATATATAGCACACCAATCGACATAGTCAGCGCTCAAAGTCTGCGCGGCCTCGGGGGAGCCCGGCTGCCCCACTATTTTCTTACTACGGGCCCGGCCCCCCCTTCTGCAGGTCAACTGTGGCACTGCGGCACCCATTCGACAACCGTTGTAGGTGATTTTATTGCCAATAGTACCTTGTGAGGAGCAATTCTGATTCTCAAATTTTTGGAATGATGATTTAATCGTCACTATACACTATGCTACACTATACACTATACTGATGGGCGACTTCAATGCCAGGGTAGGCAAGAAGCAGGCTGGAGACAAGTCACTGGGGCAATATGGCATATGCTCTAGGAATAGCAGGGAAGAGTTATTAGTAAAATTTGCAGAATAGAATAATATGCAGATAATGAATACCTTCTTCCTCAAGCGGTGTAGCCGAAAGTGGACGTGGAGGAGCCTGAATGGCGAGACTAGAAATGATATAGACATTATACTCAGCGCTAACCCTCGCATCATACAAGATGTGGACGTGCTCGGCAAGGTGCGCTGCAGTGACCATAGGATGGTAATAGCTCGAATTAGCCTAGACTTGAGGAGGGAATAGAAGAAACTGGCACATAAGAAGCCGATCAATGAGTTAGAGGTAAGAGGGAAAATAGAGGAATTCCAGGATCAAGCTACGAAACAGGTATTCGGCTTTCACTCTGGAAGAGGACCTTAGTGTTGAAGCAATGAGCGACAATCTTATGGGCATCATTAGGAGTGTGCAATAGAAGTCGGTGGTAACTCCGTTAGACAGGATACCAGTAAGCTGTCGCAGGAGACGAAAGATAGGAACTCCTTCTCGTGTGAAACGCAACTAGCTTGCTTTACTAACGACCTCTTTTCTAACACCGACTAAGCATTTGACACCGATTGCATCTTTATCGATCTTGCTAAAGCCTTCGATACCGTATCCCATAAACTATAAATCCATAAACTTAGTCTTCTTAACATTGACCCGCTAGCACTGGACTGGATTAAAAACTTTCTTGCTAATAGAACACAATACGTAATCGCGAACAATTCGTCGTCTGCGCCCCTCGCAATAACGTCAGGCGTGCCGCAAGGGTCGGTCCTCTACTTTTTCTAGTCTATATTAATAATCTTGCTTCCTGTGTGGAATTTTCAACTATTAGGCTTTTTGCTGATGACTGCGTTATATATAATAAAATTACTGACCTCAATGATTCTCGTAAACTTCATGACGAGATTATTAAAGGGCCCCTGAAACGGTTCGGACAAATTTTGTAGACGCGTAGGGTACAGCTTAAGTAGAACATTCGCACCACAATTTAAGTGAAGCGTTACGTATTAATGGAGGTACAAGCGATTAGAAGCTACCCTCCTCCCTAGCCATGCTTTTCCTCCTCAACTCGTTCGCCGAGCGAGTGGGGCTAAGCTCCGCCTTCACTGGTTCAGCGTCACGATGCGACGTCACATCGTCCACTTCCGGTTGTTTTGGAGCCCGCCCCCGCCCGCGCGAGACCGCTCCGCTAGCCGCTTGGCCGTCGACCCCAAGCGAGAGCTATCGAAGCAGCGTGCGTTGCGAGCATTCTGTCGTAGCGCCGAACGTGTCTTGTATTCCGGTAATCACAGGAAAGCTGGTCATTTCGGCAAATGACTGTAGGCATAAACTCAAGCTGATGAAGCAACTTTAGCGTAGACTTCCGTGAGCGGCCTGATCGGTCTGCACGGTCCATACACTTGTTGGTGCAGCGCTTAACCAGCCAAACAAAGCGCTAATATTGCTCTAACCAAGTGTAAAACATTTTAAACATTTATAAAAACAACGTGTTCATGATTACACTCCTGCGAAATATACACATCAGCAGAAAGAAGAATACACTTTGTTGCGGCTACTGTGTATGGTTGAGCTCTGTGCCACCAGGTGGCTGCACCGTGCAGACCATTCGCATTTGCCCTTCTGCTCATCTCATGGCTCATCCCGTTACGGCAAAGTCAAGCGGCCAGACTCTGTCCCCTTGCGCTTGCATTTTCCCTAATACCGGACTCGGGAAACGCTATTGCGTTAGTAATCTTGCGGTGTAAAGTGACGGCCACAAACGCGCAAATCCTGGCGCCGATCGGATAGCGGCAGTCCGATGCGCAGCAGCCAGTTCGCTCGTACGCTGCCTTGCAGAGGGACACGATGTCGCAGCTTGACATATTGCCAGTCGCTACGTTTGCAGTCCACAAGGCAACAAAGTCGAATCATAGTGCTCGCGAAAAGACTGAGACCGACTCTGACCGCGGAGCTCTCTTCAAGATGGAGTACTTTGTAACACAAGCAGACGACACATGCTGTGTGCCGGAAGTGCTTAAGTGTACTGGAAAATTATTCTTGTGCATTCTCTTTATGTTACTTTCTTTTCATAAAAACAAATTAACTAACATTCCAACTATTACGAAGATCATTTGTTTACCATAAAGTTGGAAAAATTATCGATCACGCGCCCTTGTCAGCCAATCGGATAGCTCGCCCCACTGACGTCGTATGGGTGATTTCGGTCATATGGGTAGGGGCGGCTTAAAATTCCGCCGAGCAGTGCGCTGCGACCGGCAGCGATGTGCATATTTAAAACCTTATAATAAATTACACGCTTTACGCGGAGCACTTAGATGTGTCAATTAATGATCAGAAGGACCTACTCTAACGACTCAATACGTTTGTAGAAAATCGTCAAAAGCGTTTCAGGGTCCCTTTAACGTTCTGTTATGGTGTAACAAGTGGTCTATGAAGCTTAACTTATGCAATTGTAAATGCATGCGCGTATCACAGCGTACCAATACTACTAATCTGCATACATATTTCCTCAATAATAGCCCTCTCTCAGTTGTCTCATCGTACAAATACCTTGAACTAAACATCACCAGCAACCTTTCCTGGCACATGCATGTCGACATTATATGTAGCAATGCCAATCGCATGTTGGGCTATTTGCGCCGAAACTTCTCATCCGTACAATCGTCACTGAAACTAACTCTCTACAAAATATTATTTCGCTCCAAACTAGAATACGCTTGTGCTATTTGGGACCCGGCTAACATTACACTCATAAACAGCATAGAAGCCATTCGAAATCGTGCAGCGCGTTTCATCTTATCAAACTACTCCCGACATGCTAGCGTTACCTCAATGAAAACAACATTAACTTGCCAGAACTTTCTTTCCGTCGTAGATGCTTCCGCCTTTCGCTATTCCATAAAATCTGTCACCACAACCCTTTGTTGAAAGAACAGCTTATCACCCAACCGTCATACATATCATCTCGCACTGACCACAGTTTCAAAGTTGGTGTGCCATCTTCACGTACGAAACTTTGTGGTAACGCATTCATCCCTAGCACAAGCAAAGATTGGAACCACCATCCTTCCACCGTTGCAGCCATTCTGGATACCGATACCTTCAAAACCAGCATTCATGAAACGCCACGCTGAATATGTCTTTGTATCTTGCGCATTTTTTTTTTGTTACGTTCACCCACTCCTTTGTGTAATGCCTTCGGGCCTTCAAATTATCTTAAATAAATAAATAAATAAATAAATAAATAAATAAATAAATAAATAAATAAATAAATAAATAAATCTGATCAAGAAACGCCGATTAAAGCCTCTAACCCTACAGCTAGAATAGAAATGGCAGCACTTTCCAACTTAATCAACAAGCGTAAGACAGCTAACATAAGGAAGTATGATATTGTGGATAGAATTGAACATGTGCTCAGGAACGGAGGAAGCCTAAAATCAGTGAAGAAGAAACTAGGAATAGGCACAAATCAGATGTATGCGTTGAGAGACAAAGCCGGCAATATCATCACTAATATGGATGAGATAGTTCAAGTGACTAAGGAGTTCTATAGACATTTTTACAGTACCAGTGAAACCCGCGACAATAATGGAAGAGAGAATAGACTAGAGGGATTTGAAATCCCACAAGTAACGCCGGAAGAAGCAAACAAAGCCTTGGGAGATATGCAAAGGGGGAAGGCAGCTGGGGAGGATCAGGTAACAGCAGATTTGTTGAAGGATGGTGGGCAGAATGTTCTAGAAAAACTGGCCACCCTGTATACGCAATGCCTCATGACCTCGAGCGTACCAGAATCTTGGAAGAACGCTAACACAATCCTAATCTATAAGAAAGTGGAGGCCAAAGACTTTAAATATTATCGACCGATCAGCTTACTGTCCGTTGACTACAAAGTATTTACTAAGGTAATCGCAGATAGAATCAGGAACACCTTCGCCTTCTGTCAACCAAGAGACTAGGCAGGCTTCCGCAAAGGCTACTCAACTATAGACTATATTCACACTATCAATCAGGTGATAGAAAAATGTGCGGAATATAACCAACCCGTACATTTAGCTTTCATTGATTAGGAGAAAGCGTTTGATTCAGTCGAAACCTCAGCAGTCATGGAGACATTACAGAATCGGGGTGTAGACTAGCCGTGTGTAACAATACTGAAAGATATCTGTAGCCGCTCCACAGCCACCGTAGTCCTCCATAAAGAAAGCAACAAAGTCCCAATAAAGAAAGGAGTCAGGCAGGGAGATACGATCTCTCCAATGCTATTCACAGCGTGTTTAGAGAAGGTATTCAGAGACCTGGATTAGGAAAAATTGGGGATAAGAGTTAATGAAGAATGCCTTAGTAACTTGCTATTCGCTGATGATATTGCCTTGGTTAGTAACTCAGGGGACCAATTGCAATGCATCCTCACTAACCTGGGGAGGCAAAGCAGAATGGTGGGTCTAAAAATTAATCTGCAGGAAACTAAAGCAATGTTTAACAGTCTCGGAAGAGAACAGCAAATTACGATAGGTAGCGAGGCACTGGAAGTGGTAGGCGAATGCATCTACTTAGGGCAGGTAGTGACCGCGGTTGCGGATCATGAGACTGAAATAATCAAAAGGATAAGAATGGGCTGGGGTGCGTTCGGCAGGCATTCTCAGATCATGAACAGCAGGTTGCCATTATCCCTCAAGAGAAAAGTGGATTACAGCTGTGTCTTACCGGTACTCACCTACGGGGCAGAAAGCAGGAGGCTTACGTAAAGCGTTCTACTTAAATTGAGGACGACGCAACGAGCTATGCAAAGAAGAATGATGTGTGTAACGTTAAGAGATAAGAAAAGGGCAGATTGGGTGAGGGAACAAACGCGAGTTAATGACATCTTAGTTAAAATCAAGAAAATGAAATGGCCATGAGCAGGGCATATAATGAGGAGGGAAGATAACCGATAGTCATTAATGGTTACGCACTGGATTCCAAGGGAAGGGAAGCGTAGCAGGGGGCGGCGAAAGTTAGGTGCGCGGATGAGATCAAGAAGTTAGCAGGGATAACATGGCCACAATTAGTACATGACCGTGGTAGTTGGAGAAGTATGGAAGAGGCCTTTGCCCTGCGGTGGGCGTAACCAGGCTGATGATGACGATGACGTAATCGTGATTAATCGGTTGATAGGGCATGAACAAAAACAGAACAACAGGTATTGTCGCATTATCCCGAGGTATTTCACGTGGCGGTCATCATAATTAATTGCTCCACTAAAGAACATTTTTGGCACAGCTAGCATACGGTTTCACGAGCCACTTGATTGGGAACCTACGTTCTCGGGAAATATTACCTTGGTTTCTTAGGAGACCAGTTAATTTTAATTTCACTTACATGTGCATTACGAGTACTGTGCCCTACCAATGATGCCCGCACATTGTACAGTTATGCAGGCAAGGACAAATATATTCTTGTTATATATTGTTACGAAGAGTTGCGAAGAAATGATTTTATTTACAGGCAATGGATGATGATCGTCGCGTGATAGTAGCGCAGCTCGGCCTCTCCAACGCTTCGTCCTCTTCGTCTTCCCTTCTTTTCTCTTGTCCGTGCCTTTTGTATCTGTTACATTTCCCCGCAAGCAGACGAAGCCCGTGGGGCGAGTCAGGATGCGCAAGCAGGGTAGCAAGGCTTCAGGCGAGCAATGTGAGTCAGCTGAGTTCTGCTTGATCGCCGACCATTGCACAGTAGGCGAGCTATGACGTAAGTGAGTTCGCTCAGGCGGTCCACAACGACAAATGGGCCTGAATATTTTGACAATAACTTTTGGCACAATCCACGCTTGCGTTGCGGTGTCCAAAGAAGGACCAAGTCACCTTTTTCCAACGATACTTGTACGTGACGGTTGTCGTATCGCTCTTTCGAACGACTTTGCGAGGCCAGAGTACGAAGACGAGCTATTCGACGCGCTTCTTCGGCGAGACACAAAGTCTTCGATACAGAATCGTCACTGTGCAGAACGAACGGTAAGAAAGTGTCCAGAGGGCTTCGCGGTAACCTGGCATAGAGGAGATAAAATGGGCTATAGTTCGTGGTTTCGTGTTTCGCCGTGTTGTATGCGTAAGTGATGAAGGGCAGCACGTCGTCCCAGTTCTTATGATTGGAGGAGACGTACATGGCAAGCATGTTGGTCAGCGTTCTGTTCGTCCTTTCAACGAGGCCATTGGTCTGTGGATGGTACGGCGTGGAATGACGGAACTGGGAAGTGCACAAACGAAGTAGCTCTTCAATGGCATCAGCAGTGAACTGGCGACCACGGTCGCTGATGATGACACGTGGTGGGCCATGACGAAGGACCACGGAACGCAACAGGAAGGCCGCCACGTAAGCGGCGGTGGAAGACGGTATGGCTGCAGTTTCTGCATACCGTGTAAGATGGTCTACGCAGACAATTATCCAACGGTTCTTGTTGCTAGATAACGGGAATGGACCCAAAAGGTCAATGCCTACTTGCTCGAATGGCGTGTTGGGTGGTGTCAATGGCCGAAGGGGACCCGGGGCTGCGGTGGTCGGTCGCTTGTGACGTTGGCACGTTTCACAACTAGCGACATAGCGCTTGGTTGTTTCGTACATCTTGGGCCAGTAAAAGCGCTCCTGCGTGCGGTGTAGTGTTCGTACGAAACCGAAATGGCCGGATGTCACATCATCATGCATGGCGCGTAGAACGTCGGAGCGAAGGCTCTCCGGGACAACAAGCAGAAAACGCGCTCCATGCCCGGAATAATTAGTTTTGTAGAGTAATTTATCACGGACGGTAAAGCGACCACTGCCTTGAGAAGTACGGGCGGCAACAAAAAGCGGATCGAGGGTAACATCACTCCGTTGTTCTCGCTGAAAGTCTGCCGCGTCAGGGAACGTAGAAGTAACAGCAGCGAGACAGTCGTCAAAATTCTCAGCATCGCAGTCGGTAGCCGCAAGAGGAATCCGAGAGAGGCAGTCTGCGTCAGCGTGACGACGGCCACTCTTGTACGACACCACAAAGTCGTATTCCTGGAGGCGCAGTGCCCAACGTGCGAGGCGACCAGAGGGATCACGCAAACCGACCAGCCAGCATAAAGAATGATGGTCGGTGATAATCTTGAATGGTCTACCGTAAAGATAACACCGAAACTTCTGTATGGCGAAAACAGCTGCCAGGCATTCCTGTTCCGTAACCGTATAATTCCGTTCAGATTTGCTCAGGCAACGGCTGGCATATGCGACTACATGTTCTGCGCCACTGTGACGTTGTACAAGCACCGCTCCTATCCCAATTCCACTAGCATCAGTGTGAACTTCAGTTGGGCAAGACGGATCGAAGTGACGCAAGAGCGGTGCTGACGTTAGTATAAATTTCAGTTGAGAAAATGATGCGTCACACTCTGGTGTCCAATTGAAGGATGCATTTTGTCGCAAAATACTTGTCAACGGGTAAACGATGTCGGCAAACCTGGGAACAAAACGACGAAAATATGAACATAGGCCAATGAATGAGCGAAGTTCTCGTGCTGATTGTGGTGGCTTGAAGGAGCTCACCGCTTCAATCTTACGAGGATCGGGTCTGACGCCATCCTTGTCAACTAAGTGTCCCAGGACCAGTGTTTGACGTTCGCCAAAGCGGCATTTCTTTGAGTTTAGAACCAGCCCAGCTTTCTCGATGCAGTCGAGAACAAGGCTGAGGCGTTGATTATGTTCTTCAAACGTGCGGCCAAAGATTACAACATCATCGAGGTAACACATGCATATCTCCCACTTCAGACCACGTAGTACTGTGTCCATGAATCTTTCGAAGGTGGCAGGAGCATTGCAAAGGCCAAAAGGCATAACATTAAATTCGAATAGGCCATCTGGAGTCACGAAAGCGGTCTTTTCCTTGTCGGCAGGGTCCATAGGTATTTGCCAATACCCCGATCGCAAATCAAGTGTTGAGAAGTAAGAAGCAGCGTGTAAGCAATCAATGACGTCATCTATTCGCGGTAGTGGATAGACATCCTTCTTCGTCACTGCGTTTAGATGTCTGTAATCCACGCAGAATCTCCAGGAGCCATCTTTTTTTCTGACCAGGATTACTGGCGCTGCCCAAGGACTAGACGACTCTTGAACGACACCTTTGTCCATCATCTCCTTGACTTGTTGTGCAATAACCTTTCGCTCGGAGGATGACACTCGGTAGGGCTTCTGGCGGATGGGGTGTGCGGAGCCGGTATCTATTCTGTGACGAGCGCGGGACGACGGCAAATGAAGGGGTGCATCTCCATGCGTGAAGTCGAATGCAGCCTCATGTCTGGCAAGGACATGTACCAGTGCTTGCCGTTCCGACGTACCGAGAGCCTTGCTGATCATGCCAAGCATTAGCTCTTCAAAATGGCTATTATCGCAAGGAGAGCAAGCTGTAGAGACGTCCGTAGTTAGGGCCGCCATTGAGTTACATGCGGCTTCATCGAAGAGAGCGATTTTCATACCGCGAGGAAGGACAACCGGCGTGGCGGAACAGTTCAGCGCCCACAATGTGGCGACTCCTTTCGTCATGCATACGACAGAGCAGGGCACAAGTATATCTTTTTTACCACAGTTTATGCGGAGAGGCCTAACTACAATATCAACACAATCAGCGTCAACAGTAGTTGCAGAAACACGAACGGGCGTCAGGCACCACGATGGTGCAATCACTTCATCAAGAACACTGAGTGTGTCTGTGTCCCTGTGTTCGCCACGCGAGCTTTGTTCGGAATCTGTTGGTATAATTAACTTGTTACATGATATTTCGCCACAACCACAGTCCACGGAAGCGCCGCACTGTTCAAGAAAATCAATACCAAGAATAACATCGTGCGAACAACGAGCAAGAACAACGAATTCCGACACAAAAACTTTCCCAGCCAACAAAACACTCACAGCACAAACACCAAGGGGATGAAGCCACTCGCCGCCCACTCCACGAAAAGTAATACCGTCGTTCCAAGAAAACATAACTTTGTGGCCTAGACGGTTCTTGAAAGCGAGGCTCATCACAGACACAGTCGCCCCAGTATCAACTAACGCCATGGTCGGTATTCCGTCAATCGAGACATTCACTTTGTTTTTGAGCATCACAACAGGCAGAGGAATTTCTGGCAAAGACCGTCCGGCGACCTCACCTCCATTGGCCGCGGATGCTAGTTTCCCGGCGGCGGTGACGAAGAACGGCGCCGAGGGGACGGAGAGCGACGGGGACGATTATTTGGTGGCGTCAAACTCCGCTCAGAAGTTGGCGAATCGCTGCGTCTGGTCTCGTGTGGGAAGTGGTCCATTGGAAGGGAATCGGTCGTCCGCAAGTCATATGAAGTACGGGTTCTGGGTGGCGATAGCATTGTTGGTGTCCTTCGTGATTGACGGCCTTGGCGACAATACCGTGCTATATGGCCTGTGGCACCGCAGTTGTAGCACACGGGAGGGTCGTGGTGCACAGCATCTTCCTCGAAACGGATGCTAGGCTGCTGCGGGCGGCGAGAAAGTTCGTTGTCATGTGGATAACGTGTCTCTGCGCCTCGCTGAAATCCGTCATATCGTTCATAAGTCACGTCGTGGTAGTAGGGTCGGTGCCCTTCTTGTCGCGGCCTGACAGAAGTCACAGGACCTCGGGGGTAAAACCGCGGCTGCTCTCGTTGTGGCCGAGCGTCATAAGTAGCGCCTCTGTCGTAGAGACGTGGCTGCTGTCGGGGCGCGAGTTCATAATCCTCGGTGCCCCTCGCCGCAGGATACGGGGCGATGGATGCCACGTTTGACTGGAAATCTGGTGATAAGCGGAAGCTGTGAGTGCCTGAATGTGTCGCTTGTGCGTGCAGGCTGAGCTCTTCCCGAACTATTTGTCGGATCGTTGATGCAAGATCGAGGGGCTGGTTGCTGTCCACGCTTGCAACTGTTGTCACATTGGCTAGCCTGCCAAACTTCGGCGTGATGCGCCTCGTTTTCAGCTGCTCGAAAGTACGACAATGCCGAATGATGTCAGTGACGGAAGCCAGGTTGTCCTTTGCGATGAGGAAATTATAGACGTCTTCGGCAATTCCTTTCAGGATGTGCCCGACTTTATCTTCCTCAGACATTCCAGAGTCCACCATCCTACACAGTTTTATTACCGCCTCAATATAGGTCGTGCAGGTTTCGCCTGGCACTTGCGCACGTTGCAGTAGCGTCTGTTCCGCCCTTTTCTTTTTCGTCGCGGAGTCGCCGAATCTCTCTTTGATTTCGGAAACAAATCTTCCCCATGTTGTGAACGTTTCCTCGTTATTGTCGAACCACAGCAACGCAGTATCCGTTAGGAAGAACACGACGTTCGAAAGCTGAGAAGCGCTGTTCCACTTGTTGGCGGCACTCACCCGGTGATAATGGACGAGCCATTCCTCGACGTCTTCGTCCGATCTTCCGGCGAAGGGACGCGCATCTCTCAGTTGCAGAACGGAACTTGTCGGCGCAGCTGTTGGAATGGGCCGTTGTTCATCTGCGTCGTGGGACATATTCAGCTCCGGTAGATACGGTGGGAGTCCAGCAATGCGACGGCTCCGTCGAAGAATTTCTGGTTCAGCCTCCGTCTTCGGGTGTCGATTACCCCGCACCTTCCACCACAACTGTTACGAAGAGTTGCGAAGAAATGATTTTATTTACAGGCAATGGATGATGATCGTCGCGTGATAGTAGCGCAGCTCGGCCTCTCCAACGCTTCGTCCTCTTCGTCTTCCCTTCTTTTCTCTTGTCCGTGCCTTTTGTATCTGTTACAATATATATATATATATATATATATATATATATATATATATATATATATATATATATATATAATAAAACTGCCATACGTCAATATGAGAAGGTAGCCACGCTTGTTTAGTCTCACTTCTTCCTCTCGTCCCCCCACCTTTCCTCTTCTTTTTCTCCCTTACACATGTGTATGCGTGTGTGTGTGTGTGTGGAAGAACAGAAGCACATAGGCAAAATACCATGATAGTGACGTTTCAGCCTTGGCTTGGCGCCAGCCGTAACATCAGTAAAGCCCTGGCATTTTGTCCTACGTGCTGCTATTGTGTGTCTCATTTGATTGCCCAGTATCGTGCGATTCAACTTCAACGCTTCGTTGATATATATATATATACATATATATATATATATATATATATATATATATATATATATATATATCGTGCTTAAGTTATACATAGTGCTGCACTTTTTCTGTTATTACTTGCAAATGTGCACGTGCATGCACTGCTGATTATGCTCATGTGCGCATGCCCATAAAAGCGGGTGCGCACTTGTATCTGTGTTTATTC
Source organism: Dermacentor variabilis (assembly GCF_050947875.1). Lineage (NCBI taxonomy): Eukaryota > Metazoa > Arthropoda > Arachnida > Ixodida > Ixodidae > Dermacentor > Dermacentor variabilis. Next base: position 112,309,402 of record NC_134577.1, on the reverse strand, counting down.
GACGAAGGCCGTGCCACGGCGGAAACGCTAAACCGTTAAAAATGCAATTTTCGCAAGTGTGCTCCGTGTCTTCAACTATATATATATATTGTTACGGGAAGTTCGAAGTATAAGACTGTGTTTACATTGTGTTTACCGGCAGAGTCAATGGGGTTAAAATGGCTGACTAGTAACAACACGCAGCAGCCAACGTCTCGCGATCTTTTTCTTCCACTCTCTCTTCTTTCTTCCTTCCGTAACTGGACCCCCGGTTGGTGAAGTGCCGCCTTGGCTGATGGTAGGTGAAGAACTGCGACCGAAGTATGGCTTCAGCCGCGAAACGTGCACGACGTCAACAGGCGGCGGACTTGAGGATGGATGAAAGTGTAACGGCGCGATCTCGTAATTGACATCGTTAACTTGACTTAGGATTGCATAAGACCCTGGGCAGCGTGAGCGAACCTTCTGGGTGACGCCGACCCGACGACATTGTGACCAAAGCAGCTTCCAAGCGCCTGGGGTGAACTGAACATCGCGATTGCGCTGGTCATAACGCTCTTTTTGCAGATGCTGCGTAGCTAATAAGCGAGATCGGGCGACTTAACGCGCCATGTGAGCGCAATCGATGAATTCGCGAGCGTACTCAGGGGCAATGCGAGGCACAGAGGTAGGATGGTGTCAAAGGGCAAAATGGGGTCGCGACCCTACAAAAGAAAAAGAAGGGGGAATATCCTGCGGTGTCATGTCGGGACGACTTATATGCGACTGTCGCGTAGGCCAGCGTGACGTCCCAGTTGCTCGCTGGATGATCGTTGGAAACGTACATCGTCAGCATCTCTGCGAGCGTTCGGTTAAGGCCGTTCGTTTGTGGGTTGTAGGCGGTGGACAGCTTGTGCTCAGTGGCGCAAGAGCAGATCAGGTCGTCTACAACTCGAGACAAGAACAAGCGGCTGCGGTCTCTAAGTAACTGTCGAGGTGCACCGTACTAGAGAATGACGTCGTGAAGGAGAAAATCGGCGACGTCATTTGCGCACCTAGTCGGCAACGCCTTTGTTATCGCGCAGCGTGTCGCCTAATCAGTAGCGACAGCGATCCACTTATTCCCTCTGGTCGTCGTCGGAAAAGGGCCATGCAGGTCAAGGCCTACGCGAAAGAATGGTTCAGAGTCAACTTCAATTGGATGGAGTCGGCCGACAGGTGGCAGGGGAGGTTTGTTCCAGCACTGACACAATTCGCAAGTTGCAACATGACGACGCACAGAGCGGTAGAGACCCCGCCAGAAGAACCGGCGTCGTACGCGGTCGTATGTACGGAAAACTCCAAAGTGTCGCACCGACGGGGCATCGTGAAGTTGTTCGAGAACGACAGATCGCAGCTGACGAGGGAGGACAAGGAGCAACTCAGGGCCGCCCGGTTTGATAGTGCAGCGGTAGAGGAGGCCGTCATGCAGCATGAACATGCGGCACGTGCCGTAGGTTCTGCCAGATTGCACTTCGGCGATGGTCGACTGTAAGGATGCGTCGCGTAGTTGCTCAGAGCGCATGTCGGTCATGTCAGTCAAAGCCATCACGCAGGTCACCGGATCATGCGCAACAGGATCGGGAGGATCCACGGGGTGACGCGAAAGGGAGTCACCGTCTTTGTACAGACGTCCAGACTTATAGTTGACAACAAATGAAAATTCCTGGAGCCGCAAAGCCCAGCGACCAAGCCGTCCTGTGGGGTCCCGGAGGGAATACAGCTAGCAGAGGGCGTGGTGGCCTGTAACGACTGAAAACGTGCGGTCCTACAAATATCGCTGGAACATGGCGACAGCCTAAACAAAACCCAAGCACTCCACCTTGGCGATGGAGTAATTTCTCTTAGCAAGTGACAGCAGGCGGCTGGCGTGAGCTATTTCGCACTCCGTGCCATTCTGCTGTTGGGCGGGAGCAGCGCCGTTGCCGTGGCCGCTTGCGTCAGTGTGGACTTCGGTCGGTGCAGATGTATCAAAGTGGGTAAATATGAGAGGGGTGGTCAGAAACCCGATATGAGCGGGGAACGCGTGAGCTAGCTCAGGGCCCCATGAGAACGGCGTGTTCTTCTTTAAAAGATCTCTCAAAGGCTGAGCAACATCGGCGAAGTTTTTGATGAAACAACAAAAGTAAGAACACAGGCCGACGAAGCAGCGCACGTCAAAAGCAGAACGTACACAGGGAAAATGCGTATGGCACTAACTTTTTCCGAATCTTGTTGGACACCTGACGCGTCAACGAGGTGTCTCAACCCGGTAATCTGACTGCACCAGACTTGACACTTCGTGGAGTTCAGTTGGAGGCCGGCTTTTTGGAAGACCGCAAGAACGGCAGCGAGTCAGGTAAGGTGGCTGCCGAACGTGGGAGAAAAAGCGGTAACGTCGTCAAGGTAAGAGACAGCTGGTCCATTTGTAGCCTCGCAGAAGAGAGTCCATCATACATTCAGATGTCGCATGAGCATTGCCTAGGCCAATGGACATGACTTTGAACTGCTATAAGCCATCCGCCGTGATGAATGCCTTCTTGTCGTGGTCCACTTCATCAACTGAAATCTGCCAGTAGCCGGATCGAAGATCGATGGACGAGAAGTATTTAGCTACGTGCAAGCAGTCCAAGGCGTCATCGATGCGTGGTAGCGGGTAGACTGTCTTTTCGGGTTATCTTGTTTAAATGGCGATAATCGACGCAATAACGCCAGGTACCATCTTTTTTTTTTCACAGGGACGACAGGCGAAGCCCAAGGGCTGGCTGATGGTTCGATGGCCCCTTTGCGGAGCATTTTGTCCACTTGTGATTGCATAACTCGACGTTCAGCATGCGATACACGACAGGGACGCCGACGAATAGGATTCGTGTCTCGAGTGTTGATAGGGTGGTGAACAATAGATGTTTGCCCTAAAGGCTTGTCGCCGAAATCGAAGATGTCAAGGTACGATTCGAGGAGGATACGTATGTCCGTGACCTGCGCAGAGGTGAGGTCAGGTGCAATCATCTTCGCCACGTCTTCCGTTAGGGAACCAGAGCTGTGAGCTGCAATTAGTGCTAAGAAACCGCTCTCGGCATTCGGACTTTCGATGTCAAATTCGGAAGTATTAGAAACGCTAGCGAAGAACATGCCGGTTGGAAGCACTTGAAGGCACAGGCTGAAATTCAGAAGGGGAAGAACGACGTTGTTATTAGTAATCGTTACCAGCGTATGCGGCAGAGCAACGTTCCGGTTTAAAAGCACGTCGACGATGGGGCGAAGGACATATTCGCCGTCGGGAATCTGTGGCTGTGAGGTCAAAGCGACGTAAGTGACTGCCTCAGGTGACAGACGCACATCTTGAAGCGAACACAAATGCGGTGCTCGAAGCATCGGCGACTTGAGGCAGTTCCAACTGAAGAACGCCGGTTGCGCAGTCCATGTGAGCGTAATAAAGGGATAAAAAGTCCAATCCAAGGATGATGTCTTGAGGTCAGTTGTCGATCACAGCAAAGAGAACAGAAGTAGAGCGGCCGGCTATACTTATGGACGCAGTACACATTCCAAGTGCAACGAGCACGCCGTCAGCCACACGAAGCCCCCGGGCAGCTGCTGGGGTGAGGACCTTAAAACGTCGACGTAGGCTAGCACTCATCATAAATACGTGGGCTCCATTGTCGTCGTGTGCCTGGACAGGTGAGCCGTCTATTTTAACGTCAAATATGCTTCTCCCTGTGGTCACAGATATAGGATTTTCTGCAGTAGTGGGCAATGTCGCACCACGTCCCAGGGCTGCATTTCTTAGCTTTTCAAAAGGGTGCGGCCAAAAGCCACAGGGGACGAAAGGCGACGTGGCTGCGGCGAATGGGAAGATGGGCGACTTGTCTGCGGTGAGCAAGACTGATGTCCGCTAGCAATGGTGAGTGACTGTACCACGTGTTCCTAGCAAAGCTGTCAGCGCTGTTAGACTCTGCGGTGAGCGAAACATCGCGGGCATTTCCATTAAAACGATTCAGGTTTGTCGGCGTGCCAGGTGTTAAGGGCCACAAGTTGCGACAGTATCTGGCGACATTTTTATTGTTTATAAACGACATCTGTAACATACCTGATTCTCTAGATGTAGTTATGTACGGTGACAATACAAATATTTGTTTCACATCAGGTACTCTGCTGGAATTAGAAACTATCGTGAACGCTTATTTGGTAAAATTATACGCTTGGATACAGGCGAATGAGTTAGTTTAAACGTGTCAAAAGCCAGGTACATAATTTGCAGATCTGTTAATGCCTATGTTCATTACACACTTGACCTAATATACGCCAACACAAAACTGCAGCAGGTAACAACTCAGAAGTTTCTTGGTGTCTGGTTTAATGAAAATTTATCATGGAGCACACATATTTTGAAACTTCTTACGGACCTTAGTCTGTTGGTTGTCTTTACCGGATCAGCGACCTCTTACCCGTTTCCCTAAAAGTATCCATATACTACGCACAATTTTTTTCCAAATTGTCCTATTGTTCACTTGTCTGAGGCACTAGAACCATAAGTAATTTTCAGAAGTTATTGCTTTCGCAAAAGAAGGCACTGCGGGCTATTGAGGGTTACCATGGTAGACCGGAAAACCTACCAACATTACGACTCTATCATAAGCACAATTTACTTAAAGCAAACCATGTTTATATATTTCGTTTGTTACTGCAAATCTATCGTAATATTTTGTATTCCATTGCTCCTAACCGCCCTCCTACTAATACCCCCTTCGGCAACACAGAAACTTGGTTCCCAAAGCGAGGACAAATTACGGAAACAAAAGCTCGATTACCATATTCCAGTCATTCTCAATAACCCATCTTTAAGTGTCAGGTTTGATATCCATAAGAACAAATTAAAGAAAGACATCAAAAAGTTACTAATCAGCACTGACTCAATATAACCTCGGTTTTTTACTTAGGGAAGCGTCTCTTGTTTTCCTGTCAAGTTGTTTGTGTGTGTGTTTTCTTTAGCGACCTCATGCTATGTTTATACACTGCCTTTGATTTATGGTGCACTGTCATTGTATTAAAAGTAATATTTCTCACGGTAATACTGTCGTTTGATACAATGTATTTTGTTCACTGTCATACTATGTTAATATTTATTTCTGGGTTGCTCACTCCTGTATCGATTGTTTTGGGAAACTGTGACCTCGTCAGGCTTTACCGCCTTTTGTCGCAGTTCCCTCTTTCATCTTTGAAGGAAAATAAACCTCAACCTCAACCTCAACATGACCAATGCGGCGACAGGTGAAACATATCGGCTGGTCGTCCGCGGTTCTCTATTCATTCGGGTTCCGATAACGTGGAGGGAAGCGTCGGCGTGGGGTGAAAATAGTGGAAGGGCGTTCATTGGCTGAGGTATTGGTGACAGCACAGACGGAATGTAGGCCAAAGTTTTCAAGTTCCTGTCGAACGATGGCTTTCACGAGGGAACAGAAAAAGGGGTAGCATCAGGGCTACGCGAACTAAAGCTGCGGCTGCCATCGCGTGCAGTTCAAGTCGAACGATTCACACCACGTCCTCTGATGGCGACGCGTGCCGCTACGCGGGCTGAACTTCACACGTCGACGTTGCGGCAGTATTGGGAAGTCTGGTAAATGGATGCACCACGCGTGGGCTTTTGGCTTACTAGAATTGTCGGCACTCTTTGATCATAGCATCAACTGTAGAGCAGCTTTTGCACATGAACAGATTAAAGGCGTCGTCAGCGATTCCATTGAGCACATGCCCTACCTTCTCAGCTTCTGTCATGTCGTGATTGGCTTTACGAGTCCCGGATATACGAAACATAGGACTCTGTGGGGGATTAGGCACTAGAGGCCAGTTCCTGCTTTGCGGCAATTTTACGGCGGGATGGTTTGCCAAACAATTCTGTTAACTTCTCTTTGCATTGGTCCCAGCTGGTCCGTTCCTCTTCATTGTTTTCGAACCACACCTTTGCTGTGCCTCTTGGGTAGAACGACCGGTTAGCCAGCATAAGCGTAGGGTCCCATCTGTTGAGTCTACTCACACGTTCGTACATAGTCACCCACTCTTCAACGTCGGCGCCATCAGTCCCGCAGAAAGTTCAGGGATCCTTGGGTTGCACAACCACAACCGAAGGGGACCGCGACGTAGCGGGCGATGGTACGTTGAAGGCGGCAACAACGTTGATCCCGAGTGCTCACCGTCATTCATGGTGAGGACGTTGATGCGATGTCCACTGCGGAGTTCCACTTCCAGCGGTGGTACCCCGCACCTCCCACCAATGTGTTACGTGGATCTTGGGAGTATAAGACTGCATTTACAAAGAATATACAAGCAGAGTCAATGGGGTTGAAATGTCTGGTTAGTACCAACACGCAGTAGCCAGCGTCCCGGGATCTTTTTCTCCCTCTCTCTCTCTTCTGTGATCCATACGATGCAATGTATATATATATATATATATATATATATATATATATATATATATATATATATATATAGATATAGATATATATATATATATATATACGGCCGACTATGCTGGTCGCCGCCCTATGAAGGACCCCATTCACAGGAGCCTTCGAGCCCTTATGCTAAAGTCCCTATATACGCTGTTAAAACGAACAATATCTAAGTTTCTTACTATATACAATATGTCTGGTATATATGACTGCTTCTGCTGCCTCCTTAAGAGATATAGTTATATACGAAGCTGGAAGGTCATGCAGCCCCTAGTTAATGCGTAGAGGAAATACAATCTCTCTTTGAGCGATTCGGGATAGGTTTAGGGTGTATGAACCATATGTAAGTTGTTACGAGTCCTGCAGCATGCCAAACGATATCGGCGTCTTTGACTGGAGGCGCAGCGTCAAGCCTGCGTCTCAGGACTCAACAGCAATGCTAGTTGTCGTAATGAAAGTAAACAAGAAGCGCACCCAGGTATTCTGAACATACGTTCAGTTTCCTTTTTATTTATTTGTTGGTACCTCAAATGCCCCATTTGGGGTTTTACATGAGGGGTGGGCAAATTTAAATCATATTGTTACAGGAAGGAAGAAGCGTGCATCTATTTACAGATGGCTTTTAATGGCAGGGCCAACAAGCGTAGAGCAGCGATAAAAAACTACCCTCTTCCTCGTCGTCTCTCAGGCCACCATCATAGTCCTCTTCTTCACACATTACCAACTGTGACATCACCCCCGTCGGAAAAAGCACCTTACTGGTGCGGCTCATTGGTCTGAGAAAGGTAAGGTTTGAGACGGCTGACGTGTATGATGTGAGAGAGAGGTGAAGGCACCGTGGCATCCAACGGAGACACTTCATATGTGACAGGGGTCACCTGGCGAAGGATGCGGTAAGCGCCATAGTATCGCGAGGGGAATATCTCCGAAAGACCAACACGCCGAGTTGGATACCAAACTAGCACAAGAGCACCTGGTGACGCACGTCGTGATGGCGCTGGTCGTAACGGTACTTCTGGCGTGTCCGTGAAGCAGAAAGACGAATGCGGGCAATCTGGCGTGCTTGGGTCGCTGTGATGACATCCCGAGTGTACTCTGTGGGCGAGTCGAGCGTGGTCGAGAGAAGTGTTTCGAAAGGCAAAGTTGTCTCACGGCCGAAGAGGAGATAGAAGGGGGAATAGCCAGCTGTGTTGTGGCGCGAGGAATTGTCGGCGAACGTGACAAATGGTAGAGCAATGTCCCAGTCGCTGTGATCGGAGGAAACATACATTGCTAGCATGTCAGTTAATGCGCGGTTCAGGCGTTCGGTAAGACCGTTAGTTTGAGGATGGTAAGCGGTAGTAAGCTTGTGTTTCGTAGCACGTGATCGAAGTAGGTTGTCTATGACTTTGGAAAGAAAGTATCTGCCGCTATCGGTGAGAAGTATACGAGGTGCACCGTGGTGCAAGATAACGTCGTAAAGCGAGAAATGAGCGACGTCTGTAGCGCAGCTGGTCGGTATGGCTATAGTAATGGCATAGCGAGTTGTATAGTCCGTAGCGACGGCAATCCACCTATTTCCGTCATTCGATATTGGCCTCGAGCTCCACCACTGGAAAAGCTGGCGCCACCGTCGGCGTGACGTGCTAGGAGGCATCGCGTGGACATAGCGGCCGCGTCGGCTGCTTCGGCAGCGCCGAAGCGAGCTGAAAACGAGTTTGAATTCCCTCGTACGCTGCGGTCCTCATTTAGTGACGAAATTTTCCCGCTTCGAGTGTCTCCTTTACAACGCTTGAAAGCACTACAACAGGTAGTGGCTGCCTTTGAAGGTGCGCAACATGGTAGGCTACTGCTCGGTGCCGCACGGCCGGACGCACGTAACGGAGGCCGGTGTCAGCCTTATTCATACGTAGCCGCAGGACAAGAAGCTGTTTGAAGCTTCGCTCGCGAAACATAAAACCGGCAAACAGTCATCGGCTGCAACTGGGGTGTGCGGCAAGCACAGACGCGATGAAGATTTCTGCTACGGCACCCGGTCTGCGATGTTCTGAAAACGCGCACTGAGACGCTCGCCCGAGTCTGCTGCACGACTAATGTTATGACGGTTTTGTCTATCAACTTGTCGATGCTATAGATACTGTCAAGTTCAGTGGAATGGAAAGGCAACGGTAAGAAGCACATTTAAAAAAAGCATGGCATATGGTCATGTTTGTGTTATGAATTAATGCACTGGATTACAAGAAAGCAGCAGCGGGAAATTGTACGCTGAGAACACCGATAGCATACAGTGCGACGCAACTCGAAAAATAATATTAAAAAGTCAAAGAATTTAGAAGAAAAAAAAGATTGAATCGTCGCGACGGCACATCATAGTCCCTGTAGGCGTCGGAGTCTCTACAATGAAGTTATTTTTGAACAGCTCTGATAGCTCCCACGCAACAATGGTTGCTTGTATACTGTCAAATGCTCATATTCTGCGGCCTAAAGCTCATGGCACGGTGCGCGAACTAGCGCGCGGAGAATGCGAAACAGTGCGCGGACAAGCATGCAGACGCGCAGTCGGTCGCTGCGAATCTGCGCGATCGCTGCATTGAGGCTTCCTTCTATTACGCTCCATTTAGTTATACAAATGCTATAAAAACATATTTCACATAGTTTGCTCTCAGCGTTTACCTACCTTTCACGCAAGACGCCGGTTCGGCAGACTCCATCGCGGCGACCGCGCGCAGTGACGTTCACTGTACGTATTCGGTAACGAGATAGCGTCTGTAAACGATTGTGTGCTTTCAGTTTGCCCAAGATTATTATTTAGACAGTAAAGTACTTGTCTCGTTTCGATAGTACTTACAGAAATGTCCGGGAGAGCTCGCGCGTGGTGTTTTCAGTGAGCGCTGACAGCAAAACCTATGAGGAGCGCGCCACGTGATCCCTCATACTACGCCAGCGAGGCGCTTCCGATAGATGGCGACTCCGTAACTCCTCGCCGCCAATAGGGAATGGTCCGAGAATATCAACGCCAACGCGAAAAAACGGGTCGGCCGGTATATCCAAGGGCTGCAGCAGTCCGGCAGGAGGCACAGCTGGTCTTTTCTGGCGTTGACACGACTCACACGCAGCAACATAGCGCCGAACGAAGCGGTTGAGACGGGGCCAGAAAAACAGTTGTCGAATTTGGTCATAGGTCCCCGTAACGCCAAGGTGTCCAGCGGTGGAAACGTCGTGCAGTTGCTGCAGTAAAATCTGTCGCAGTTGAGACGGAATGACGATTAGAAGCTCGGGCCCGTCGAGGTGCATGTTGCGGCGATACAGAATGCCATCTTGTAGTACGAACATGTGAAGGGATGGGTCAGACGGATCAGAGAGCAGGCGTTCGATAATGGGGCGTAACGACTCATCGCGTTGTTGTTCAGCGCCAATTTCTTGCAAGGCAGAGAGCGAAAGAACGCAGATCGGTGCGACATCCACTAAGCCGTCCGGTACATCGACAGTATGACGAGACAGGCAGTCGGCGTCTTGATGTGGACGATCCGACTTGTAGACCACAGTGTATGTGTATTCCTGCAGCCGTAGGGCCCAGCGACCGAGGCGTCCGGTGGGATCCTTGAGGGAGGAAAACCAACAAAGGGCATGGTGGTCGGTTGTAACTGTAAATGGCCGACCATATTTTTAGGGTCGGAACTTGCCCACCGCCCAAATGAGGGCGAGACACTCGCGCTCAGTAATCGAGTAATTGCGCTCTGCGGGATAGAGGAGGCGGCTGGCGTAGGCGATGACGCGGTCGTGCCCACATTATCGTTGAGCTAAAACTGCGCAGATGCCGTAGCCACTAGCGTCAGTGCGGATTGCTGTCGGAGCGGAGGCGTCAAAATGGGCGAGGGCAGGAGGTGTGGTGAGCAGCGTGATGAGCTGCGAGAAAGCAGACGCTTGTTCAGAGCCCCAACAGAAAGGAACGTCTTTCTTCAGAAGGTCAGTCAGGAGACGGGCAACATGGGCGAAATTTTCCACAAACCTGCGGAATTACGAGCAAAGGCGAATAAAGCTGCGTACATCTTTGGCATAAGTTGGTACGGGAAATTCTGCGCAGCATGAACTTTAGCGGGGTCGGGGCGAATGCCTGACGAATCGACGAGATGTCCGAGCATGGTTATTTCGCGGTGACCGAAGTGGCACTTGGATGAGTTGAGCTGCAAGCCAGCGGTGCGAAAAACAGAAAGAACAGATGAAAGTCTTTAAAAATGAGTCGCAAAAGTTGAATAGAATACGATGACCTCATACAGGTAGCACAAACAGATGGACCATTTCAATTACGCAAGAGCATGTCCACCATTCGTTCAAAGGTCGCCGGGGTATTACACAAGCCAAAAGGCGTTACCCGGAACTGATATAGGCCGTCTGGTGTGACGAATGCGGTCTTTTCACGGTCCATTTCACCCACGGCAATTTGCCAATATCCAGAGCGAAGGTCTATAGATGAAAAATAAGTGGCACCGTGTAGACAATCCAGAGCATCGTCAATGCGGGGAAGTGGATATACATCTTTCTTGGTGATCGCGTTTAGATGACGATAGTCAACGCAGAATCGCCATCTGTTATCCTTCTTTTTGACGAGAACAGGGTACGCCCACGGGCTGGAAGAGTGTTCAATAATCCCTTTGGCAAGCATCTTGTCAACTTCGCTCTAGATAACGTGTCGCTCAGAAGGCGACACCCGGTATGGGCGTCGGCGAACAGGTGCTGCATCACCGGTATTTATACGATGCTTCACGACCGTAGTTTGACACAAAGGGCGATCGTTCAGGTCGAAAATGTCGGAGTAGGACTCGAGGAGGCAACGGAGCTCTGCGGCTTGTTGGGTTGAGAGGTTCGGTGCAATCATCTTTGTAATGTCGTCGGTCGGGGCTTATGTAGAAGGCGCAGAATGAGCATTGGTCGAAGAGGGCGCAACAGATAGAGCGGCAATGTGGCACTCGTGCGTCGGTGACAATGTGGCACGAGACATGCCTCGAGGAAGTACTTGTGGGCACTGTCCGAAATTTCGGATGAGAAGACATGTCTGATTGTCCGAAACAGAAACGATGGTGTGCGGAAAGGAGACATGGCGAGAAAGCAGGGATGAAGTCGCGGAAGTAAGGACGTAGTCTCCATCAGGTACAGGTGGGCAGGCTAAGACAGGGATGCAGGTTGCTGCAAGAGATGGCAGGCGTATAAAATCCGCGGAACAAAGCTGAGTTGGAGCTTGAGCAGGAAGGTCAACGGGAATAGGTAGGGGTAGGTCAAGTTGTACAACGCCGGCGGAACAGTCAATCAGAGCAGAATGGGCGGCGAGAAAGTCGAGTCCGAGGATTACATTGTGAGGGCAATGTTGGAGCACACTAAACAAAACGGATGTGTGGCGACCGGCGACACTGACACGAGCAGTACACATTCCAAGCACAACCGGAGTTCCACCGTCGGCGACCTGGAGCAGTCCAGTTGGAGCAGGAGCCAGTACTTTTTTCAAGCGCGTTCGAAGCTCCGCACTCATGATGAAAATTTGGGCTCCAGTGTCGATGAGTGCTGTAACGGGCAAACCATCCACGTCCACGTCCGGAAGGTTCCGATTAGTAGGCAGGGTCAACAGAGGAATTTCAGGCCAGGGTTCTAGAGCAGCGTCACCTCCAGGAGCTGCCTCAGTTAGTTTCCCGTCGCAGAGCGGCGATGGTAAGCTGGGGATGGAGAGCGACGATGCTGGGGCGAACGGGAGCGGCGACTATGTGGTGATGACGAGCGGCTGGTTACGGTGGCTCGAGCGTTGTCAGGAGCGTCTTCAACCTCGGTGGAGAGTGATGGCGGGCAAGGATTCAGTGGGGAGCGGAGGTAGGCGGGAAAGCTTGGTCGAGAGTGTGCTGGCCAGGAACTTCGACAGTGGCGAGAGATGTGTTCCACACGTCCACGCTAAAAGCAGATGGGTCTATCGTAATGTGTGCGCCATTCGGCCGGGTTGCGATCGTATCGGCTCCAGTGAACAGGGGCAGAGGCAGCAGACGAAGCAAAGTCAGGATGGCTAGCGGAGAAGATGGACGGAAGACCCACATTGGCAAGTTCTTGGCGAATTACCGACTGAATGAGAGACACAAGCGGCCTGGAATCGTCAAAGCTCTGCGTCACTGGCGTGGCAGGAGACGCTGCTTCGATTTCTCGCCGAACGATATGTACGACGTGATGTCGGTCTGATGAAGTAGTGGGTGATAAAATTTGTAAAAGAGGCACAGTCTTGCTGTTCTGCGGCGCTGCTCGAGGGTTGGAAGGTTCAGAGATGACTTAAGTTTAGTAACGCTAGTGTGGTAACAGTAGTCAGAATGAATGTACCTTTCTGCACGATTCTGTATGGATTCGAGTGCTGTTGCCAGGTTAGATTTGTGTGGGTCCCACACTGAGCATGCGTATTCTCGTTTGGGTCGAACGATTGTTAAATATGCGAGTAGTTTTACTGAGGGCGGAACAAGACGTCGATTACGGCGCAGCTAGCATAGTACGCGATTCGCATCATTGCTAATGTTGCAAATGTGCGAGGACGAACTGAGGTTATTGGACAAGTTAATGCCTAGGTACTTATACGAAGTCACAGAACATATTTCCGAACCGGCGATAATGTAATTAGCTGAAATAAATGATTGGCGACGATGGAAAGTAAGTAGCGACGTTTTTTTTTTGACGTTGAGGGACATTAGCCAATCATTAAACCAAGTTTCAATGATGTTAAGGTCGGTCTGGAGAGCGCGCGAATCAGCGTCGTTAGTAATAGGACGATAGATTACACAATCATCAGCGAATAAACGAATTTTGAAAGAACAACCTATCGGTAAGTCGTTAATGTATATTAAGAGGAGTAGTGGCCCCAGGACTGTGCCTTGTAGCACACCGGAGATAACGGGTGATAAGGTAGACGAGCATTGGTTAGCGTAAACGAACTGTTCACGGTTAGTCAGAAAGTTGCGTATCCATTGGAGAACACAAGGGTTAAGATTAAGACATGATAGTTTTAGGAAGAGCCGTTCATGGGGCACCTCGTCGAAAACCTTTTCGAATTCTGGGAAGAGGGCGTATATGGGTGTGTTTTGATCAAGATGCGAGCTGATGTCATTAGCGAATAGAGCTAGTTGAGTTTTGCAGGACATGCCTTTCTGAAACCGTGTTGATTAGGATTAGAGAAACTAGCGGATGTTAGGTAGTTTACAATATGAGAATAAATTATATGCTCCATTAGTTTAGAACAAACACTCATGAGGGAAATTGGACGGTAATTGTCGCACAATGACGATGACCCTTTTTTGGTACTGGAATTCTCTTATCTATTTTCCAGCCTTGCGGCACCACTCCAGATGATAAGGAGTGCTGAAAGATGTGGCACAAAAATACACTAGAGATGTGCGCAGTGTTCTTAAGCATTTTGGAATTGATTCCATCGATGCCGGCTGAGGATGTTAATTTCAGGGATTCAATTAGCTTGGTGATATCATGTGCTTCGCTTGTGATGTCTGGCATCGTTAGGTTGTTGAGGTAAGGACAGGCTGGGAGGTCAGTGTTAAGTTCAGAAGTGAACACGGAAGAGAAGAAACAGTTTAGTACTTCAGATACTTTATGGTCTGGGACATGGTTATTGTCGTTATCATATAATAATAATGGTTTACGGTTATTTGGGTTACTGTATTTCCAGAATTGTTTGGAATTGCTTTGCAGCATGTTAGGCATTGTAGTTGATTAGAAGGTTTGTTTAGCTTTTGCGACCAAAGAATCAAACTCCTTTTCAGTAACGTAATATTTTTCCCAGGCCGCAGTGGTGTTGGAACGCTTGGATTTACGCAACAATCTCTTCTTTTTATTGTTTAGGCATTTTAATGTGTTGTTGAACCATGGGCATGAAGGTCGCTCTGTTAAAATGATAGCTTGTATGTAAGTCTTAATGAGTTCGATCATTTTATTCTTAAAAAGTGTCCAGTTGGTGTCTACTGCGCGCTTCGGGAAATCTATAATGTACCAGTTGCAAAACTCGGTTAGTGCATTGTTGATGCTGATGTAATCACCTTTATCGTAAAGTGTTATTTTCTTTTTTTGATTTTTTGCACTGAGGTAGTTGCCATGATAATTCTGCATGCAGTACCGAGTGATCACTTAGTTCTGGTAGATGTGTCACAGAAGAAACAATGTCGGGATGGTACGTTAAGATAAGGTCGAGGATGTTAGAGCATTCGTTTTTTCGCGTTGGGTAGATACTAGCTGCCTCAAACCAAATGTGAGGCATGTGTTAAGAAAATTATATTCAAGGTTATTTTTAGACAGTGTTATGGCTGGTTGGGACCATGTTATATCAGGAAAGTTAAAGTCACCTAAGAGGAGTAGTTGCGCCTGATTAAATGACTTTGTAGCAGTTTGTAGTGCCTCGTGGAAGTGAATAGTGAAGGAAGCATCTGCGTCGGGGGGTCGATAGCATACAGCGATAATAGTTTGTAGGTATGAAGAACTGCACAATACGAATAAAATTTCTAGAGGTGAAGTGATATTGACAATGGAGCAACAAAGGCTGCGATGGGCAGCTATCAGAACACCTCCTCCGCGTTTGCCTAATATCCCGCCTAAAAATGTCAAAATCAGGAAGGAAAGAATTAACCTCGGTGTTATCGACGGTGGAATTCAGCCACGTTTCGGTTAGTACAAGAAGCTTACAATCAGAACAATCGATAAGGCCACAGAGTGCTTCGCGTTTGGGCAACAAGCTTCTAATGTTAGTATAAACGAATGATACAGGGATGCTATCTGGTTTGCGGTAGTGCGTGATGGTAGCTATGAAGTTGATATAACTATATTTGTAGTGTTATCATACTTGTGAGTTCTGTTATCCTTGATTAGCTTATCGTATTGCAGTTTGAAAGGTTTCTATTGCGACTTGCCGAACTCGATTAGTTGTTTACGTGCATGCCGAGTGTTAGCTGAGTAGTCTTCCGGTATGCTGTAGTTGGACCCTCTAAGTTGTTTATCATTTGAAAGTATACGCTGTCTTACATTGAAATGTGCTAATTTGATAATTATAGGTATGTTTCTATTAGAGCTGTATTTTCCAATTCTATGAGTGCGCTCGATATCTAAGGGGTCCAACTTAATATTAAGGTTAGAAACACAAAGATCCACAACCTTCTCCTCCGATTCTTGCCAGGTTTCACGCTCAGTATCTGATACCCCAAAAAACAGAAGGTTGGAACGACGAACCCCATCTTCTGAATCGTTTAGTCTTGAAATGTCGGAAATGGCTTTAGTGTTTGTATCGACCACTGTCCTGATGCAACCAACTTCGGTTTTTAGTGCAGTTATGGAGGAAACATCATCTTCAATTTTTGTTAGTCGCCTCTTAATGTCGTCAAAACTTTTATCGTTCTGCGATAGTTCATTTCGAATTGATTTCATTTCACTTAGAAGAGATGCCTGACCTGAGTTTATTTCCTCCAATGCTGCTATTATGTCACAGGATGCCTGCGTAGAACTGGAACGGGTGTTAGGGCCGGGATTGGACTCTATGTCGCCAGAGAGAGCAAGAAGTTGCAAGATGAGAGACGTGCAGTCGCGAACAATGGTAATGCAGCTGCCTGGGCTTGGCAGCGCTAGCAAAGCGGCATAGCGGGAACAACGCGCATAAATAGTGTATCTGGTTGTTACCTGTAATGCGAAAAGACGTCGGGCGTCAGTGAACCGCATGGTCGGAGTGCTGCCAAGCCCACTGATGAGCCCCCTCTGCCACTACGTGGCGTACCGACCTTAAAGATTTGAAACTCGCGCATGACGTAACCTATAACGCACAACTAAAGAAAACCACGAAAAGAAGCGCTTGGAAACGAGCACCTTATGTCGAAGACGACAAGCTACTTGCTGGACTGGTAGCGAATCGGTGATCTTGCTAGACATCTTGCCAGGCAGCTCGTCGGTGTTCCGTGTGAAATGTCTGGCAGAGATAACGGCTCCCGCAAAGCTTCCGTTGGGTTTCTTTCTTGACTGTTATTTTTCTTACTATTTTGCACCACTGCGGCCGCGGGTTTGCGTATAGTCAAGCTTAACTTTCGTTGGTTTCCTATAAAACCGATGTGATGCATTAAAAGGAAGCTTTAGCTCGGGCCTATCTTCAATGTCGGTGCTCAAATGAATTGAAAACGCAAAGATAATTTTATGAGAAAACCGCTCAACCGATTTGAATGAGAATTGTTGCATTTATGAAAGAACACAAAACCACAGTGATTGCTGCACCAATAATTTTTATTTAGGCCATGACATTTTTGGCAAGAATTGTCGGAAATTGGTAAATCTGAAAAAAAGAACGGAAGTGCGAACTTTAGAAATCCGTTTGTGAACACAGATAACTAATAGAACATCTTTATAAACCGCATCCCTTGGAGCCTCTCAATCGGACAAATTTGACGTATTAATTCACGACTTGTGTGAATTTGTTACGATGCTGATAAAAATTTCGCAAATTCCATATTTAGAAGTTAGTGGCGTATTTCAGGGTCACATATGATATATCATTTTTGTCCGTATTAAATGAAATATTAGGTGCAGATTACTGAATTGCGATATCGTTTTTAGTTGCTCAAGCACTGAGTTGTATACCTCACGTATTCTTTGAAATTTCTCAGTTTTTCATAATTTCTGTAAAAAAAGTGAAAGCTAAATAGAAAATTCCCTTCCTGAAATCGCATTTTTAATGTTTACTTTAAGTTCAACATAGCTGATCAATTTCGGTGCAGTGTTTGCCAGAAGAAAGGATTGCTCATTTTCGATGTAGGAGTTAAAACTTCCCGTTTGGTTCCATCTAGAATAATATTCATGCAGAGCGAAGAAGCAAGATTGGTAACGTATTTACAGTGTGGTGGCCGCATTTCGATGGGGTAAAAATGCAAAAACACCTGTGGTACTCAGGCTTATGGGTACGTTAAAATATCCCAGGTGCTCGAAATTTGCCGAGTCCCCCACTACGCAGTGCCTGAAAATCATTTCGTGGTTTTGACATGTCAAGACCTATAGTTTTTTTTAAATTTCTATTCTAATTAAATTCTTAAATTTTCATAATGCACAGTAATTCACAGTAATTGACAAAGACAAGTCTACAGCAGGCTAGTCACTGAAACGTTGTCTTCTTTAGTCTCAAGCTCATGCTCATTTTCCTCAGCGTTGTGCTGAGCTGTGCAGCTTATTTTCGCTCGGCGTGGAAGCGCAGTCCCGGTGTTTCTTAGGCATAAAAGAACTGTTAGCGTTTTAGGCAACTAATATGTACGACGCCATGAGAAGTCAGGATGGAGCGAGTAGTAGGTGGAACAGGAGCGATCTCATAGGTTTGGTCGGTCACCTGTCGGTGGACCCGGTAAGTGCCGAAGCCCCGGGACATTAGTTTTTACGGGAAGCCGAAGCGGCGGGTGGCAGATCAAAGGACAAGATCTCTGGGATCATATTCGGCGCCCCCATAACGACTGTCACAAATGCTTTTTTGGTTGTTCTGGGAAACAATAGGTCGACGGTGAGCAAAATGGCGTGTTTCTTCGGCTCGAGCAATGACATCCCGGATATACTGACACGCAGACTTTTGAGCGGTAGGCCGTATTGTATTAAAAGGCAATACTGGATGTCGGCCGTACAAGAAATAAAATGTCGAGTAACCTGCAGTGTCGTGGCGTGATAAATGTTACGCGAGTGGGACAAAAGACAGGGCAGTATCCTAGTCACAATGGTTATTAGAAACATACATGCAGAGCGTGTTCGTTATTGTTTCACGAAGCCGCTCCGTAAGGCCATGAGTCTGCGGATAGTATGCATTAGTAAGTCTGTGTTTAGTAGGACAGGAGCTGAGCAAGTCGTCCACAACTGTAGAGAAAAAGGTGCGACCCCGGTCGGTAAGAAGTTGACGAAAACGCCGTTGAAAGATGACGTTGTGCAACTGAACGTAAGGTACGTCTGTTGGAAGTGCTCTGGTGATCCAGAACCGAGTTGCAGAATCAATTGCAATGGTAATCCACTTTGACACTCCAAGTTTCTGAAAACCCAAACCAAAGAAATATATAAATGTTACGGTTCCTTGCCATCTAGAGATGTTGCAAGGAACCGGGCGCGCCGCTCTATGGCGTTAGAGATTAGCGCGCGCAAATCTGGGAGGCCATGGCCGTTCTATGAATGGTAGAAAAGCTGGAAAAGGGGTTTGCGCCTTTTTTTTTCTTTTCGCGTAACATAATTATATTTTCTCGTATACTCAAGTTACAGTCCGACGTAATTATGCAAGTAGGCTGTGCGTAAGTCGTGCTTTACAACATTTCTACGTATTTTATCTTGAGAAATTCAATTAGTTCAGGAGTTTCCTTGCACCACATAGAGAGCCTGCGTGGTTGGGTGTGTGTGGTTCGAAATTACTTTCGCCGAAGCGACATCGGATGCTCGGCGCCGAACGCCAGCGGCGCATTTTCCGTGATACCGGGCCCTTAATGCTGTCGCATTAATATCAAATGACGGGGGACCTTGCGGCCTTTGGCTAGTGTAATTACTGCCAGGTTAGTTTTGATTGAGGTTTTACTCGCGGTACAGTTAGAAAAAATTAATCGAGTAGAGCTATATTGCACTACATCGAGGAATGTAACAAGACTAACGCGACTGGATCCCATGTTGCTAATGTATATTCAAGTTTCGAGCCTATAAAATCTTGTAAAGCGGCAGTTTTAAAGTAGACGGTACTTTGGAAAAGTGGCGCCGTAAGTGCCCGCGGATGTTATAAGCATTGTTCATAACGTACTCTTCAACAATGGTCCATCTTGACTTCTTTGTAGTGTGTGCGGCAAGATATCTATAGGACATGACAGAATCTAAGGAAACGTTGTTACGATGGTAAGTGCTAGGATCATAATTAGATATGCATACGCACATTATTTTACATTGGTAACTATAAAAGACTCATGTATAGTTTGCATGGAATCAGTAACTAGGCTAGCCCTGCACTGTAACACATAGCTAGAAAAGGCAAGTTCACACAACAGGCCTACTCAACACTTGTCAAACGTGAAAAATCACCAAAAAATATTTTTCTTTCTCTTCAAACGGTAGATTAGATACCTAAAAGGCTTTTGAAATATACCTGAAGTACGCTTGGCTTAACAGTTAGCCGATCAACAGTGGACGAACAAGGAAATCCTCAGAGTGGGAACTTGTCTTCGTCAGGCTCCTCACAAATATGTTTGCTTGTCGTAACGTTCGTTGCAGGCTGAGGCTTCCCTTGCTTACCTCTGTTACTCAGGGATCTATTACTGAAAAACCCGTGAGCATTAATTGGGCGTATTTATATCTTTCTTCAGTCTCCTTGTTTATTGTCACAATACTTGCAGAGGTCCTTGTAAGCACTGTTGTCTCCTTAACGGTCCTTGCTTTCCTATGAATACTCCTCTTGTGTCAAAGTCTTTACTACCCATTGTGCAGCAGAAATTTCAAGACAATATGTGCTGTAAAATCAGCACAACCTTTCTTTTCCCCGACATTACGTGCCTCTCACCAATATATTATCAAAACCATGGGGCATTGCATTTACAGCTTATCTTGCTGACAGTACATCTTTACCCAGGACATTTTATGTTCTTTTTTTCAATCTAGCTTAAGACATCGAACTTAGAAAATAGACGTAGTATGAAACAGGTCAAGCAGCACTGTACGCAACTAGAATACCAGGGTAGCCTAGCATAAATATCGTTTACTGAAGCTTCGTTTTCCCTGCTTTAGCGGCACACCCAACACGATGAGAAAAGCTCGCTCGATTTTAGCTAGCTTCGAATTCCATTAAATAGACGACTGTTTCTGTATGGTGTAAACTAAGTGACTAAAACCTTAACTCCGCCTGATGTACACGAAAATTCTCCGCACGTAGAGGTGCATTCCACCATTGACAATAAGCGACGTAAGTTTACTTTCTTGAAGTGTCTTTTACAGCGGCGAAGGTGTTTATGCGGACATTGTGCCGTCGTTGTTGGAGCGTGCTAAAACTATCATCATCAGCAACGACAAGAGCGTCTTCCACGGCTCGCTCTTTGGACCCCGTCGGCGCCAGCGCTCGAACGCGCTCGTGCCGGTGCTGCCGCGTCCCTCGTCGCCATCGTCGCCGTCCTGCACAGCTGGCTCCGTTGCCGCTCATCATTCCAGTGTAGAATTTCACTTCTCCGCTGTCGTCGCAATGGGGAGGCCGCGTTAACAGGGGCATGAGCCATTCATTCACGGCGGTGTGAGCCATTAATTGCCTTACGTAACGGACATTTTTAATTTTGAAGCACAACGCTGTGGTTGTGAAATGTAAACGCCGCCATCTGGCGTCAATTCAGAAGCAAGCAATGCGTGATTCGACGTCTCCAGACAAAGCACAGCAAGCGGAGGAGGCACACCGAGCAGTGCAGACACAAGAGGCGAGCCAAGATCAAGCAGTTGAAGAGATAACACAAGACCAAGTAAATACAACATTACACATAATATGAATAAAAAACAATCATATGGTTTTTATTTCATGCCAAACCTTGCTCTCATTACTGGCGCGCAAAAAAAATAAGGACCAGATCAACTTGTACGTGAATAAAAGCACGCCAAAACACAGAGAGACGTGCTCACTACGTAACGATGGTGATATTAGTTTCGTTTTAAAAATTCCGAATGACAACCGCGCAGGCCTTTCGCGTGGCGCGTAGGCGTTACTAGGTCATGTACTTTGGTTCACAACGCCACCGCTACTCTTATTTTCATTGCACTGTGGAATGCACAGTTTCGCTTCTGTATGTTTATATGGGTGTTCTGTGGCAGTATACTCTAACATTTAGCCTGGTATGCTGGGCCGGCCAGCTTTCATGAATTAAATAAAAATCACTGCAGCTGAACAATTAAAAGTGACCGAAAAAGGAGCACAGATTGCCAAGTCAGGAATACCGCCTGTCTATAGGCAGAAGAAAGATGCAGAAATGCACACAAATTAAGAGCACAGCCACCCCCTTAAGGTTGTCCAGGCCATTTAGTGGGTTGTAGGGATTCCACTGGTAGTCTTGATACTTCGAATAATCACTGTATAGCGAATGAATGCTATATCCAATTAAAACATTGCAAAATCAGGTTCTTTTGTTGTATTAAAGTCAGTTGAGGTAATTATAGCTTATGTGCTGCCTTTGATTCCAGTTCATTTCCAGTTTGTGTTTTTTATGCAGATGACACAGTTGACGGCATAAGGACAACGCACTTTTACCTTTGCTTTCTTATCACCCTCCATCAGTGCACACCAGTACAGGCGACAGACTGTGAGATGGCCAAATAAGTGATGGAAAGCAACGCTATAGTCCACAATCTTGCCAAGTAAAAAATAAGGATAATTATGCAAGGAAGCTAGAAAAGTAACAACACCACGGTGGTTGGTCTTAAAGGTAATTATGAATAAATGTGGCAGGGAAAGCGAGACGCGTTACAACCGGTAGTCACTCTTTCTGACTTCACCTGAAGCCACAGCCCCCAGCAGAACTACTTATCTTGAACGTGCGGTGTAACTTATAACCATTGCGGATGATGAAGACCTAGCTTCCAGAAGATGTCTTTATACTGACAGCACCGTTACTCTGACTAAATCCGGAATGTCGTCATCGGGGGCGAGGTCAATGTGTGCGCCGAAATGGGGTTCGATACTTTGATGCACGCAATTATGGCCGAGTCAACAGTTTCATTCTTTCAGCTCTGTCTTACACTCAGCTACTCATCTCTGATCAACATTGATCAACATCTCTGATCTGATCAGCATCGGATCGTAATTTGAATATACTAGAAAACAAAATTCTGTAACGCGGAAACTATAACACACACCCCTTATGCAGCGTTTCTGCCATTCATAGAGCAACGCGGCCCGCTTGGTTCCTTACAACAATGCCATCCAGATGGCGCTCACCTCCGGGCATCCAGCAGACAGGTGCCGCAGCCGGGAAGCGTGACAAAGAGTCAGGGTTTTTTTCAGTCCTATCGCATTCCAGTCTTAAAGGCGAAGCTTAAGCGTCCTCCAAACTTTCCTTTTTCTTTCGTGCAGTGTGTTTTTGCACTATGTCAAGTATTCACAAAGTAGGCTCTGAGCAAGTTCTTTTAAGGAAGCTGACAGTGTTGCAAACATGTTTCCTTGAAAGCACCCAAGTAGTGGCCATCATATGTATTCCTACAAGGATAAGGTTAATAACTGCATTTTTTAGAGATCCGATTATCACTGCCGCCTAATTGTCAATTGCTCTCTTTTCTTCCTTGCTTCCATCAAACCCATGAAACGAAAGATGACAACAAAGGTCGGCGTAGGCCTGTTCCTAGAAAATCGCGATTTATGTTAATAATGCGTTGCTCGCGAAGCTTGAAATGTGCTTTTATTTTCTGGTTCGGCACAAAGCGCTTTGTTCCTGCCACACGGAATAACCCTTGTGAAAATTGGAAAGGGAAAGCGCGGCCCACGGTCTGTGTTGGTGAAGTGTTGCGATCGAGAAGCTTGTTGCCTATTCATCAGGAATGTCAAATTTGAAGCATACGGCGAGTTCTCATTGGCAGACCACAGGTGGCGGGACAAACTGATGATTTGCGAAAAATTGACTGCGGCTTAGCTCAGCTAACCCATGATATTCAAAGCGAAAGCTTCGTTCAGCCTGGTTAAGTCTTGGTTTCACTTGGTTAAACTTCTATTTACCTGTTTTATTATACTTATGTGTACAATCATCGCTAAGCAAGGAGAGATGGCTGTGCCCACGGTGGCGGAAATCCAAGACGATCAGCAAAACGAGAACAAGGTGAAAGCAGGAGCCAACGTTTTGACAAGTGGGCTTCTCTTCTTCAAGGTGACATATGCTTTCCTCGCCACAGTATAGGCGTGGTTCTTCTAAAGGGGAACGGGCGTGAGGCTGGTGGGTGCGGCAACGAGCGAAAATGTGTTAGCGGCGAAGGTGTTAACACACCTTCGCTCGTTGCCGCACCCACCCGCCATACGCCCTCTCCCCTTTAGAAGAATCCCACCTATATATACTGTGGTGAGGAAAGCATATGTCGCCTTGAAGAAGACAAGTCTACTTGTCGAAACGATGGCTCCTGCTTTCCCCTTGTTCTCGTTTTGCTCATCGTCTTGAATTTCCATCTTCCGCCTTTCCCGCGCTTTCCCTGAAGTACTACCGATTGTTGTACGGAAAGAGCTGACGACTCAATTTTTATACGCGAAAGCGTAAGAACTTGCTGCAAAACCTTCAGAACTATATTATGCTGCTGTTTACAGCAAAACACATCACGTTAATTAATAAAGAATGCGCCACGCCTGTTACAGCTTCTATTTGCTGCCCTCACACCGGCAATACCGGGGAGACGACGCTTGAACTCATCGCTCGCATGGGGCCACGACTTGTAGGCGACAAGCAAACGCGACAGACATCTCCATCGCATCTCTTGTCGCTATCGCGCGCAAGATCGCTTAGATGGGGTTTATACTTCAAGGTGAAATTGCTGGTGACGGCGAAATGCGGCTCGACTCAGCAATGTTTCGGCTTTAAAATCTGTAAGTATAGGCTTTCCTGCCAGGTATTTTTCGTTTGTTCTTTTTCAAACCAGAAACTCTTTCACAAACTGCTTTTTTCGATAGTAGTGCGGTTTTGCGATCAAGGTGGGGAGGTGTGAACGCGCTGTTACTCACCAAATATTTGCGTTCGTAGTCCGCAGTCAAAGCAGTCTTCTCGGAAGTGCTTGCTGCAAACACGTGCGCGGGACATCGGCTCCAAATTGCGCTTTGTAAGCTTTATGAGGCACAGGTCGAAAAGTTTAAAAGAGCGGACGGGTGGGCTAGTTGGTAGGGCTTAACTTTAGGTAGAGTGCTACAGAGCACGTAGGACAACGGAAGGGAGCAAAGACGCTGCGCTACTAAAGATTGGACTTTTCATTCACATGGTTTTACGTGCTCTGCTGCGTTTACCTCAAGTCGTGAAGCTTGTTATCCTCGAGGTAAAAGTGGCATTACACCCTGCTCTTTCGCGTGCGCGGTGAATTGCGGCATATAGCAACAGTGTACCATGCCACCAATAATATTGACCATGCTTTCCGAGATTTTGTAGCTTTTTGATATCGGTGCACGTGGACTGAATGTGAAACGAGCCTAATTTAAGTGGGAAACACAAAGAAAAAAATTGTTGCATTGACGTTTCACTTTCTGCACGGGGGTGATGCGCAAGCGGATAGGTGCTGTAGTGAACACGACGCTATCGGCCCTCGGTGGTCCTAGACACCTAAACTCCTCGAACAGCTTAGCAGGGGTGTAGGCGACAAGTTCCATTTCCTTAAAATGGGATTTCTTAAAGAGTAGGCGTGCACTTTCATAACTCAGCAGACCATGCGAACATCGCACCGGCAGGCTCAATTCTGGCCTCCTGAAAATCCCAATGAAATGAAAGTTTGTTACCATTTGGAGAACGTGGGAAATTTCTTAGATATAGTGTACGTAAATTAACCTATATTCCGGGGATTTTCCGAACAGTGCTGGGCACCAGAATTAACGGCACGTTAAATAAATCGCGCTTTGTGTTTTATTGAAAGTCGTGTTTCATAAGAAGCAGTTAGACATAGTATTGACACACACACACACACACACACACACACACCAGTATATATATATATATATATATATATATATATATATATATATATATATATATATATATATATATATATATATATATATATATATATATATATATAGCGTTAAACGTTGCCAGGTTCATATTCCAATGGCGGACAGGCCGCCATTGGAATATGAACCTGGCAACGTTTAACGCTAGGACGCTATCTAGTGAGGCGAGCCTAGCAGTGCTATTGGAGAAATTAGAGGGCAGTAAATGGGATATAACAGGGCTCAGTGAAGTTAGGAGGCCAAAAGAAGCATATACAGTGTTAAAAAGCGGGCACGTCCTGTGCTACCGGGGCTTAGCGGAGAGAAGAGATTTAGCAGTCGGATTCCTGATTAATAAGAATATAGCTGGTAACATAGAGGAATTCTATAGCATTAACGAGAGGGTGGTAGGTCTTGTTGTGAAACTTGATAATAGGTACAAAATGAAGATTGTACAGGTCTACGCCCCTACATCCAGTCATGATGACCAGGAAGTCGAAAGCTTCTATGAAGACGTGGAATCGGCGATGGGTAGAGTGAAAACTAAATACACTATACTAATGGGCGACTTTAATGCCAAGGTAGGCAAGAAGCAGGCTGGAGACAAGGCAGTGGGGGAATATGCCATAGGCACTAGGAATAACAGGGGAGAGATATTAGTAGAGTTTGCGGATTAGAATAATGTGAGGATAATGAATACCTTCTTCCGCAAGCGGGATAGCCGAAAGTGGACGTGGAGGAGCGCGAACGGCGAGACTAGAAATGAAATAGACCTCATACTCTGTGCTCACCCTGGCATCATACAAGATGTGGACGTGCTCGGCAAGGTGCGCTGCAGTGACCACAGGATGGTAAGAACTCGAATTAGCCTAGACCTGAGGAGGGGACGGAAGAAACTGGTACATAAGAAGCCGATTAATGAGTTAGCGGTAAGAGGGAAAATAGAGAAATTCCAGATCAACCTACAGAACAGGTATTCGGCTTTAACTCAGGAAGAGGACCTTAGTGTTGAAGCAATGAACGACAATCTTGTGGGCATCATTAAGGAGTTTGCAATGGAAGTCGGTGGTAACTCCGTTAGGCAGGATACCAGCAAACTATCGAAGGAGACGAAAGATCTGATCAAGAAACGCCAATGTATGAAAGCTTCTAACCCTACAGCTAGAATAGAACTGGCAGAACTTTCGAAGTTAATCAACAAGCGTAAGACAGCTGACATAAGGAAGTATAATTTGGATAGAATTGAACATGCTCTCAGGAACGGAGGGATCCTAAAACAGTGAAGAAAAAACTAGGAATTGGCAAGAATCAGATGTATGCGTTAAGAGACAAAGCCGGCAATATCATTACTAATATGGATGAGATAGTTCAAGTGGCTGATGAGTTCTATAGAGATTTATACAGTACCAGTGGCACCCACGACGATAATGGAAGAGAAAATAGTCTAGAGGAATTCGAAATCCCAAAGGTAACACCGGAAGAAGTAAAGAAAGCCTTGGGAGATATGCAATCGGGGAAGGCAGCTGGGGAGGATCATGTAACAGTAGATTTGTTGAAGGGTGGTGGAGAGATTGTTCTAGAGAAAGTGGCCACCCTGTATACGCAATGCCTGATGACCTCGAGCGTACCGGAATCTTGGAAGAACGCTAACATAATCCTAATCAATAAGAAAGGGGACGCCAAAGACTTGAAAAATTATCGACCGATCAGCTTACTGTCCGTTGCCTACAAACTATTTACTAAGGTAATCGCAAACAGAATCAGGAACACCTTAGACTTCTGTCAAGCAAAGGACTAGGCAGGATTCCGTAAAGGCTACGCAACAATAGATCATATTCACACTATCAATCAGGTGATAGAGAAATGTGCGGAATATAACCAACCCTTATATATAGCTTTCATTGATTAAGAGAAAGCGTTTGATTCTGTCGAAACCTCAGCAGTCATGGAGGCATTACGAAATCAGGGTGTAGACGAGCCGTATGTAAATATACTGAGAGATATCTATAGCGGCTCCACAGCCACCGTAGTCCTCCATAAAAGAAGCAACAAAATCCCAATAAAGAAAGGTGTCAGGCAGGGAGATACAATCTCTCCAATGCTATTCACAGCGTGTTTACAGGAGGTATTCAGAGACCTGGATTGGGAAGAATTGGGGATAAAAGTTAATGGAGAATACCTTAGTAACTTGCGATTCGCTGATGATATTGCGTTGCTTAGTAACTCAGGGGACCAATTGCAATGCATGCTCACTGACTTGGAGAGGCAAAGCAGAAGAGTGGGTCTAAAAATTAATCTGCAGAAAACTAAAGTAATGTTTTAACAGTCTCGGAAGAGAACATCAATTTACAATATGCAGTGAGGCACTGGAAGTCGTACGGGAATACATCTACTTAGAGCAGGTAGTGACGGCGGATCCGGATCATGAGACGGAAATAATCAGAAGAATAAGAATGGGCTGGGGTGCGTTTGGGAGGCATTCTCAGATCATGAACAGCAGGTTGTCGTTATATCTCAAGAGAAAAGTATATAATAGCTGTGTCTTACCAGTACTCACCTACGGGGCAGAAACCTGGAGGCTTACGAAAAGTGTTCTTCTCAAATTGAGGACAACGCAACGAGCTATGGAAAGAAGAATGATAGGTGTAACGTTAAGGGATAAGAAAAGAGCAGATTGGGTGAGGGAACAAACGCGAGTTCATGACATCTTAGTTGAAATCAAGAAAAAGAAATGGGCATGGGCAGCACATGTAATGAGGAGGGAAGATAACCGATGGTCATTAAGGGTTACGGACTGGATCCCAAGGGAACGGAAGCGTAGCAGGGGGTGGCAGAAAGTTAGGTGGGCGGATGAGTTTAAGAAGTTTGCAGGGACGGCATGGCCACAATTAGTACATGACTGGGGTTGTTGGAGAAGTATGGGAGAGGCCTTTGCCCTGCAGTAGGCGTAACCAGGTTGATGATATATATATATATATATGTGTGTGTGTGTGCTATATATGTGTGTGTATGCGTGTGTGTGTGTACGAGAGAGAGAGAGGGGGGAACTACACGATGCCGCATGAGCCCCCAGCTCCACATTTCAGATATAAAACCGCGAGCCTCGGGGGGCAAGGCCATCCTGATTCACCCTCATGTATGAAACTCCACTCACCTGTGGCAGGGCATACATCGGCCAAACCAGCCGCTGTGTCAATGATCGAAATAAGGAACATGTCCTGCCTACTAACAATGGGGCTCGTTCGCATTTTCCTTTCCACTGTGGCTCGTGTGGCTGTCTACATCAGTTTGGGCGCATACGCATTCGGAAGACACCGTGATAGGATGGCACGAGAGTTAATGGGAGCGTATTATATTAAGAGGGATGGCTTATGTAGCCGCATGCCTTCCATTTTTCTTTACAATATCATATATCAATTACTCGATATGGCTGCACGATAGCGTCTTGGGTCGCACACATGCATTTTAATTTATTCTTACACTATTTGGATCTGTGTAATGAAGCATTGCATACGAATATGCGTTCTTTCCAAAGAAATAGAAATTGTAAGTTTGGCGCTCTTTCTGTCTCTTTCTTCTTCTTCATTTTGTAAAAATTTGTAACCTCTCGTTGTGACAACGAGCGGTTACAGCGATGCTGTTTCATTGACAGTGAAACAGTGAAAGTCATTAATAAGCAATAAAATTTGGCGCTGTTGCGACTCGCGTTTGTCGGCTGGCATTCCTCGTGACGAAAGGCAACGGCCAAGAAATACCGACGCAGTGGTTTCCCTAGAGATATCCTTCTTGCCACAGAGCTGCGGTGATGACGTGCTCGTTTCGAATGCAGTGCGCTTCATTGAACTCTGTTGTCGTGTTTGTTCTCAAAATAGAAGCGCTTGTACCTCCATTTCAAAATAAAAAGGACTGCACCTGCGCTCGGAAGAGTGCGCAATCGAGGGAACCTGTACGTCGCTGTATCTCACATGCGGTGAATCGTGAAAAGCACGAAAACTCCAGCTACGTCTCCATGTAAACGTTTGTCGAACAGTTTTCTTCAGTGTAGGGCACAGAAGGTTGACTTGAATACCGGTCTTAAGATGTGGTTATGGGAGCACGTTAAGTTCAGTGAGTCAAGAGACACCTCGGAGGGCAGGAAGGGACAAAATGCAACAATTACCACACAGAAACATACACTCAAACGTCCAAAATACAAGTACACGGGTACAAGGCATGGATGCAAGCGAGACCCAGCGTCCCTACGCAGCGTTCGGAGCGGCTACCTCCGGGCACTCGCAGTTTAGTTCGTGTTGCGTCGCCCGACAATTGATTGAAAACATCTTTATGTGCAGGATATTTGTAGAACTCGTGGGAGGGACGCCTATTCCGGTAGCCCACTGGTTACTGCTGCTGCGCTGGCCCTCCCCACCAGCCAGTGCTGACGGTCAGGATCACCGCTGAGCAGAATAGCCTCCCACTGCTCTTTTGAGGGATTTGGAATTGGGTCAACTATGGGATTAAATTGGCAAGCCCACACCATTTGGTAGAGGTTAGCTACCTCTCCACAGTGTGGGCATTGCGGGGAGTATAGTGTAGGGTACCACTGGTATAAGTTAGCTGGCGTTGGGTATGTATTAGTTTGTAGTCTCCTAAGAGTGTTCTCTTCCAACTTATTGAGGGATTTATGTGGTGTTGGGCACTCCTTCCTGGCTGTTCTGTATGGTGCAAGATTGTCAGCATACAATACTAAAGCACTTAGGTCCCAGCACTCTTCACGGTCATCAGCGGGAGACGCCCGGTATAGAAGAGCTCGGGCATGCCTGTGGGCGGCTTCATTTCCTCCTGGTAGTTCCAGGTGACCGGGAAATCAGATGACTGAGGCTTGGCTCGGTGGATGCTTAGTCAGCAATGGCAACCCTGAACGGTGAATTCATCCATTATTGAAGTTGCGACAGGCGTTCTGGGAGTCAGTGACCACATCGGCGTTGGGGTTAGATGCTATAGCTAATGCAATAGCTGCTTCCTCTGCGTGAGTGGGGTTGGATGTTTTCATCGAGGCGCAATTCACCATCAATCCTGGAGGCATTGAGACCACAACAGTCATCACTCCATTCTTTGGCCCTGCGGCGTCCACATAGAGGGTGTTAGGTTGCTCGTCCCATTTATTCTGCAGGGCTTGCCCTCTTGCTTTTCTCCTTTCGATGTTATATGCGGGATGCATGTTCCGCGGAATGGGGTACACGTTGATGCTCCTCCTCACATCACGTGGTACCTCTTCCCTTTGGTCTATCGTATAGGGCAGATTAATATGGATCTTTTCGAGCAGATCTCTACCTGGTTTTGTGAGTGAGAGCCTATTGAGTTGTGAGAGGCATTGTGCTTCCCACATCTCTTTGAGGGTATTATGTACTCCTAGAGCCATGAGTTTTGCTGTTGGCGTGGAGTTTGGTAGCCCCAGTGCCGTCTTGTAGGCCTTCCGGATCAGTGTCTCCAATTTTTCAATTTCCGACTTGGAGAGGTTAAGGAATGCCGTCCCGTACATTATCCGAGAAATCAGGAAAGCCTGCACTAAGCGGATGGCGTCCCTTTCCTTCATGCCAGGGTGCTTATTTTCGATACGATGCATCATCCGGAGGATTTGCTCGGTGGATGTTGTAAGCTTCTTCATAGTGGTGGTGTTCTGTCGCCCCTGTGGGATATACAGCCCTAGGATCTTCATCTCCGTGCGTTCCGGTACTGAGTGGTTGTCTATATACACCGTGATGTTCTGTGCCAGGGATGTCCTCGGTTTCTTCAGGATGAGCATCTCGGACTTTTCCGGCGCACACTGGAGGCCTCTTTCCCTGGCGTACTGGTCCACCGTGTCCGCTGCTGCTTGAAGACGCTCTTCGATCTCGGCGTCACTCCCTGAGTTGCACTAGACAGTGATATCGTCCGCATACGATGTGTGTTTGATACCCGGGATTTCGGAGAGAAGGCCTGGGAGATCTCTCATAGCCAAATTGAACAAAAGGGGTGACAGTACCGCCCATTGCGGAGTTCCTCTCGGGCCTAGAGTGCTGGGACCTGATTTTATTCCACCGAAGTTTATAGTGGCTTGCCTTGCTGATAAGAAGTTTTTGACATAGTTGTAGGTTCTGGCGCCACAGTTGGTGTCGGCGAGGCTTTGAAGAATATTTTTATGCAGAACGTTGTCAAACGTTCCTTTCAAATCAAGTTGTCTGTGACTTGGGGGTGTCTCAAGAAGATCCTTGTACAGGTACAAGAGGGCGTCCTGGTTCGATAGGTGAGGGCGAAAACCGAATTGAGTGTTAGGTAGGAGGTTGTTCTCTTCTAAGTATCTACTGAGTCTCGTGTTGATGACCCTCTGTATGAGCTTGCCCAAACACGAGGTCAGCAATATCGGTATTAGATTATCCAGTTTAAGGGGTTTGTTCGGCTTCGGAATTAACCAAACCTCGGCCGTCTTCCAGGATATTGGTAGCGTTTCTGTAGCCCAATGCTGCTTGTTGAAGCATTCCACCAGCGAGGTGATGGTGTCATCGCTGAGGTTAAATAAGAGCTTTGCTGTTATTTGACCTGGACCCGGAGCTGCATTTTTTCTCATGGCCGCTATTTCTGCTTTGATCTCTTCTTTCGTGAGTGGGATGTCCAGCTTCGCATTCGGCAGCCCAGAGTACTACGGTTGTTCCACGACTAGGAGATACCTGGTCTTGAGCTTTTCCATCAACTCTGTGTCCGTACTCGGGATGGTGTGTACAATCTTCGTGAGCCTCTCCTTAGTTGCCGACTTGCTGCTGCTGTGGTCGATTAGGACACGCAGGAGCTTGCAAGTCTTTGACACACCTACCTTCCCCTCAATGCAATCGCAGAGCGTATTCCAGTTCTGTCTGTCCAAGGATATGGCGTAGGATTCTGCCTTTTTTGTTTTTCTCGTTTATTTTGTTCCTGAGTTTGCGGTTAAGCCGCTGTCTTCGCCATCTCTTTGTCAATGAGTGTCTTGCTTCCCATAAATGCAGAAGGTGCGGATCGACCGCTGGGCAATCTTCTGTCGTGCAGACCTCTTTCGTAAAGGCTTTCAAAGTTTGCACCTCACCCTTAACCCATTCCGCTAGGTTTGTAATAGGGTTTGCAGTAGATGCCCGGGCCTGTCTCCACCTGTCCCAGTTCGTAATTCTTGCGATACCTATTTTGCGTTTGCACGCGTTTGTGCTTATCTCCAGAGAGAGGATGAAGTGATCGCTTCCCAAGTGCTGTTCGGTATTCTTCCAAATCGCGCTGTTTATGTTCTTTGTGAACGTCAGGTACGGACACGTATCTCTACTAACATTGTTTCTCAGCCTCGTAGGATAAGTGGGATCGGTGAGGCTCGATAGCCCTTCTTGCGTCCCTACTTCCAGTTTTCTGCCTTTTGGTGTCGCCGCCGGGTAGCCCCATGAAGGCTGCGGTACGTTGAAGTCGCCCCCAATCACGCAGGGGGCATGGCCCGCTAAGCTCAGAAATTTCTTTATGAGGGAACCCAATCTTGCGTGCTTGTCTTTGGGAGGGCTGTAAACATCCAATACATGCGTGCGTGTCGCTCCTCTTTGGAGAGGAAGAATAGTAATATAGCAGTGCGCAATATCCGGCTCGAAAGGGTCGTGCAGTATGGCAGTGTATAGCTTGTGCACTAACGTGGCAGTTAACTGGTCTTGCTGATAAGTCACATAGTATTGGAGTTTGATAGGTATTAGGTGGAGTTCTTGAATTAGGATAGCTGCCGGTGGGTCAGATCTCTGAGATAGTAGGAGATTAAGAGCCGCCTGCTTTCTCCTGTAGCCCCGGCAGTTCCACTGACAGATCTTTATTCTAGGTTTGGCTGGCATGATGAGTCCGTATCGGAGGGCTCGTCCGCTTGCATTGTACGAGCGAATTTGGATTTAAGTCTTTTATCCGCAGGTTCCTTCCGAAGTGCACAAATTGCCGCCTCCGTGTATCGTCTGTTATTTGCAACCTGCTCTCGAATTTCTTGGAATTGGGCGTTCACGTAAATTGGAAAGGCTCGAAACTCCTCCTTGAAGGATCAAATTTCTTGGATAATTTGTTCGTAGACATCGCCTAAGGTAGGCTGGGAGCTAGGTACCTGCTGTGTTTGGCTTTGAGGAGTCGGCTGAGTTACCGGCGTTATTGCATTAGTAGTGGCTCGCTTAAGCTCTTGGTTTTGGATTGTTAAAGCACTGACTTGTTTTTTAAGACTTTCTATCTCTTTTTTGAGTGCTGCCAACTTGCATGTTATTCTGCGGGGAGGACGAGGGGAGGGGAGGCCACTCTGCAAAGCCCACCTTCGAATCTGAGAGGTGACCCGAGGACGTCTTCTTCAGCTCACCGGTGGTCTTCGTGAGGTTCTCCTTCCCTTGTTCTTTACCCGCCTCCACGTGACTGGCGTTCTGGTTGGAGCCAGTTGCCCGACGTCTCGAGCTCGAACGGCCGCGAGAGGTGGAACGAGACTGGGAGACTGATGACGACACTCCTCGCCATCGCTGTACAGGCTGCTTCTTCTGCCTAGGCGTGCGCCTACCTACTTCAAGTTCTGTTGTTGATGCCGCGTTTGATGACGTGGTACTAGCATTCTCGTTCAGCGGTCTGTGGAATTTCTCCTTGCAGTCCCTTGAATAAGTCTTGTGCGGACCCTTGCACAGCGCGCAAACGGGTGCGCACTCGTGCGTCTCATCTGGACTCGGCGTTCCACAGTTCTGGCAAGCAGCCCCCTTGTGTTTCGGGTAGACGTCTGCTCGGTGACCTGGCATTCCACAGTTGATGCAAGCCACCCTCGTTTTCCGGTAGATGTAGCAGCGGTGCTCTGACCACCCGTAGTTGACCGTGAATGGAACTTTCTGACCGGCGAAGACGATGACTGCCGACGTAGTCTTGCCCAGACGGCGCGCTCCCAGGATTGTATGGCTGGGTGAGGAGATGTCTTGGAAGATAGAGTCATCACCCACTCCAGGCTTGATATTATGTATTACACCCCTGCAAACATCCCCTGGCAAGGCAACGTAGGCGGTGACTGTTATACTCTTGCCGTCGAGGTGCAGACTAGTCAGCTTGGCGAGGCAGAACGCATCTTCCTCACAGTGAGTACATATCATTATAATGTTCTGCTGGGTAACAATGCGCAGAGTTGGCTTTTTTTTGTAGCGGTGTGTGGAGGGCCGCTTGGATCCCTAATTCGAAATCGGAGGAGCGTGGAGCCACATATTGTAGATCCACCGTGGTTTTAGGTCGGATGATGACCTTGTATGGAAAATTCTTTAAACTCGGTAGACGCGGAAGTCTCGGTGCGGGAGGCTCTCGGCGTTCTTTCTGCTCCGCCTCTTGCTTGGGAGCTGTCGATTTAGCTTGCGTCGCTCTTTCGTTGTTGCGCCGGGACCATATGTTCCAGCCATGGCTGTTGTCTTCCTTCAGGAGATCCTACGGGGGCATCAGCTGCTGCTGGGATGTTCGTACATGACTGAAGTCCATCTCCGTCGGGTCGTAGACTCTTAGGGAATTCATAGTAGTCGCAGTAGTCATGAGTGAAGCGGCAGCACTCACAGGCGAACGTCGTTAGACCCAGCGTTGCGCGAACGCCATGCCGCGCATCCGCGGGCGCACCTGCGTCTCCGCTGCGGTGAGGCACCCAAACCACTCGGCCGTTAGGGTTAGCGCTGTTAGCGTGGTGCTGAGAAGTCAGACAGTCTTTACCGCCGAGAATATGGCACTCACAGGTTCACTGGTGGTACCAGGCGATGCCAGGCGTTGAAGGGAACCCGTGGATGGTAAATATACGTTGATCCAATATTGTAATCCGCCGCAATCGAAGATTGTCAACGGAGCCCATGCATCGAACGTCCGCTCTTGACGAACGCTTGCAGCGCCCCCACCTCGCTCGACAAACTATAAGAGCGGAAGCGGCAGGCGGGCTCTCAAAGACCCAGGTTGGTCGGCTGATTGACGGGAGCGGCAGATGCGCCGATTAGAGGTCCCCTTGCGCGTTCGCGCTCAACGGAGGCGTTGGCTCAACCGAGTCCCTTCGACAGCCATTGGCCTCCCCAACGCGTCTTCCGTGCTCCTCTTCTGAGCTCAATCTCCTCTTCTGGGCTCTTTCGCCTTCTGTAGGCTGCCTGAGCCACACGTTTCTGGATGATTCGCTGAACGCTCTGTCTTTGCACTTGCTTATTCGTCGGTGTTTTTAAAGCGAAGCTTTCTTCGCCTCTTTCTTCGAGCTTCCCTCTGCTGCTGCTGTCCTGCACGCCGCTATGGCCGGCTGCATTGGGACGAGGTTGAGACGTACGCCACTAAAACCGGCTGCGTCGGGATGTGGTTGAGACTCGGCTATGTCACAGAAACATAAAGGGCATGCGCTGTTGGTGTTTTGTTCCATGACATCTGTATATGAGCTGCCATTTTCAAAATTCCGAGGAATACCTTTGTAAAGAACGTTGGGCAAGGTATGAGCCACGTAAAGCGCGTGTCTGGTTGTGGTTCAGGCTAAGTTTTGTGCATTTTCTGTGACGCTAGGCTCTTAAGGCTATCACGATAATTCATGGAAGGAGTGTGGCACAAAGGAAAGACGACCGGAGAATCTCGCATCGAATTTTTATGCCGCATCGCATGTGCAATATGCCCTCTGGACGCCGTCATTAGGTGTGACCCCCCATAAATGCAGTGCAAGAGCTGCAGCGCTTGTCTCCGTGCTCACCTGTAACAGCGACGACGGTAGAGGGAGGAGGTGGGGAGAATGGTGGGAGTATCTGCTTGTCCCATATTTAACTCTCTTTTGGAGAGTAGATCGCCCCTCTTTGGGAGAGAGCAGCTCAACTCCTCCTGACAGAGATTTGTTACTCCACCGCAGTGGAGGGCTAGTACTGTTCTGCAGAGTGCTAATACTCTTCTCACAGGGAGTGCTCTCCCCAAAGGGTTAATAGTACTCCCCCGGACCGACTGCTTCTGCTCCTCCAAGCCGAGTGTTCCAAACAGAGTGCTTGTACTCCGTCAGAACAGAGTGCTAGTGCTCTTCCGAATAGTGTGAAAGCACGATGTAGATCCAAGGTCACGTTTGAAGGGATTCGCAATACTTACATGTGGGGAATATTTTATTCCTTCATAAGCAGCTTCTGCACTTACGCTTGGTGAATGGGACGTAAAATGTAGTCGCCAAGCTAATCAAATGAAACATCTTCCCTCTTTAAAGGTCCAGAGGTTTATTGATCAACACAAGACCAACTGATTAATAATTTGAGAAACTTAGTGACAAACACATAACATCAGATTACTATAATGCCCATGAACTATAGAACACATCTTGTAATAAAACATAAGTATATTCTCTAAAGTTTCATCATTGTTTCTGTGTCGAAATATCATTAAAGTTCAATTGGCTCGTTCTTTTCAAAAATAAAGCATACAATTGAAAGTAAACATAGAACAAACATGTGCAAACTCACAGAGTATTGACACTACGATCGAAGAGAAATATGCACCACATTACTGGCCAGCAAACGCATTTCTGGCACAAAACGCATGCACTTATATGACAGAGGTTGCCAGATGAGCTGCTACGCATGCTGCCTGTAATGTACATAAATTGTGCAAGACACCTTTTTGTGTGCTATATTCTAAGACAGCAGCTCATTTGATAACGTCCTGTACAACGTATGAATGCTCCTGGCTGAGAGTACAGTGCATTTATAAATGTGTTGTATAGTCTCATATGAGGCTCCAGGTCTAGCTACCTTTGCTTGTATTTCACATAAAGTTATTCATGTATGGGCTGCACCCCATTGTTTCTAATTGCGTCTTGTCGGGGTTCTGCAGCGATATCCTGCCCGGTCTCAAACCGGTACAGAGGCGTATTATATTTCCTATTAGGTCGGCCTCCTCAAGAAAGTAGCTTCCTGATGCTGTTGGGATTCATCCGTTAGATTTCTTAAAGATAAATAAAATTAAATTTGCAATATTAGCTAGTGTGCGACAGATGATTATAAAACTGCAAGGAGCAGTGGCATTAAAACCTTGGACATCAAATTTCTTGTCATATATGGTAGCTTTTCATTCCCATTACGGTAAGAATGCTATACTTCTGAGGAGCAGCTTGCATAATTATATGATCAATTATTGTTACTCGTTAAATATGCAATCTAGCTAAAGTATAGCACGGCTTCCGATGTGAACTAAAATCAGATGTGATGAATGTGATGGATCAACGGCGACATAAGCGTAAGTACAGGCAGCGAAGTGCACGAAAAAGACAAAAAAGAAGCAAAAGATAAACTAAGAATGGCACCATCCTGTTTCACATATCGCTTTCATGCACGTGGATTTTGCATGCGACTATGCATATGCTTGCACAATGAACCTGAAACCAATGCTTTTTTCCTAGTGAAGTGATTAAGATGCGCTGAAGTAAAAAAAAATTATCCCACTTGCAAATTCTCCGTCTCAAAACAAGTACATATGTGTCTAGGAAGATTAATACATCGCCTCTCTGTACACTCTATTTAAAGAGCAGAAGAATTATGTCTACAGAAGCCATGAAACTAAGAGGCTTTGGCTTAACACTATATTTTCACATCCACCAATTGATGAACAAGTGTTCTACTCAGATGATCTCAGTTCTTTGCATTGAACGATTCTCTACCTCCATTAGCAAATTGGTTGGCAAGTAGATTGGAGAAACCACAACTTTACACTTTTAAAAGAATTTTCAATTCCAAGTGGCTCTCCGGCTTCTAAGACGTAAGGTGTGCACGACGGTGTACAAAGTTAAAGGCCTTAATTGCTGCTTGCTTTCGCTTCGGGAGGCACGAGCGGTTCTAATGAACTGGCTTCGTGAGCCTGCACGCAAACGATAATTACTTCTGAAACACGGAATTCTCTTCCCCCAATGCTTCCCCTTTCTGGAACCTGAAAGGAAGGCATAATTCTGAAATTAAATGTAAAAAGTAGATAAAAAGGAAGACATGAAAATCTGCTGTTAATGTCAGCATTTAAAATACAGAATCACACTGGTTTATATCTGCAGCCTTGCATTCACATGCTGTAAAATACAAGCTATTAAAGCTCTTTAATGTCAAATGCATATAAGCACCTAACCAAGCATGACAGACAGGCAGACAATGAACGTTATTTGATCTTGAGGAGCTTCAGCGGAGGCCCCTATCGGGGACCCGCGGAAGCCGCTGGCCGCGTCCAAGTCGGGGCAGGAATACCGTAATGTTCCGCCCTTGCTCGGGCCCTCTGGATTGCCTCTAGTTGTGACCGGAGCGATGGGCTCCGCAGCGCCTCTTCCCAGTCGGCTTCGCTGGAGAGAGGGCCGTTAGGTAACGCGGGCCATTGCCAGAGCATGTGCGCTAAGGAACAATAGATCTCATTACCGTCCGGACAGCTCGAATCGACGTCTGTGTAGATACGGCTGAGAAAGCCCAGCGAAGGGAATGAGCCCGTCTGGAGCATTCTAAGTAAAACTGACTGAGACCTGTCTAACTTCGGGTGAGGAAGAGTATAGGCCCTTCTGCTAAGCCGATAGTAAGATGTTATCTCGTGAAAAGTAAGGAGCGGATCGTTCTGCTGGATTTCATCCTGTCCCCATAAGGCCTCCATGCCGCCGCGGCGCGTTAGATCTCGCGCACGGTCATGGGCAAGCTCGTTGCGGTTAGGTATGTTCTGATGAACGTCCGCACTCATATGGGCGGGAAACCAAGAGATGAAGTGAGTGCTAGGGTTTGTTCTCTTTGCCAGAATGGAGGCAGCCTCGTGGGCTAGGTTACCCGATTCGAAAGCTTTGGTGGCCGCTCGTGAGTCGGTGAAAACGTTGATGCGCGAGGGGTCGGTCATGGGCAGGGCTATGGCGACCTGTTCCGCGACTCCACTTGAAGCAAACCTAACCGACGCCGAGGAGCGTAATTCCCCTTTGCCGTCAATGATTGCCAACGCGAACGTGCTAGAGTTGCCGTACTGAGCCGCGTCGACAAAGACAGTCGAATCTTGATTCTCGCTGGCCTTCTGTAAAATCGCCCGTGCTCGGGCTTTTCGCCTCCCTACATTGTATTGCGGGTGCATATTTCGAGGGAATGGGCTGACCACAAAGGTTGCCCGTGCCTCCGTGGATAAGGTGATTTTCCGTTCATTGAGTATTCTTGGAGCCATGCAGGCCTGTTGGAGCCAAGCATGAGCTGTTGCTTTTTATAGTGAACACAGTCACCGTGCTCATTGCAAGTATGTATCATGTCACTAAGCAAATATGCAATTTCATTGTACCACTATTTTTTATCAGATGGATATATTTGTTGAGAAGCAAGACAAAAAGCAGTAACTGGTCGCAACTAATCAGCTTTTTTTAAAACAGATTTCTAACTTTTAAATGACACTTGCTCCCATGTGTTTATCTCCAGAGAGCATACTTGATTTTGAATTTCCCATCAGAGACGTTACATAAATTTACCATGTTAAGATGACTACCTAGAGCCCGTGAGAATTTTCATGTTGGTGTGACATACTGCATTTTGGTTTTGTTGATATTTAGTCAAATGGTACACCCAATATACCCACATTCTTGTTTTTTTTTTTGTCCAAATTGCATGGCAATGTCCTTTGATTCTTTTGCGTGCGCTCCTGTGCACTACGTGAAGTCGCGCTGGGCGGGCTCTTTGACATCCTCGTGGCCTTCTTGCGTTATATAAATCGGGTGCTTGAAAAATATCCTGTGCAAAAGTCAACCCGAGGACAGGGTGTAAAAAACATCAAGACATTCAAGGTCATGGCACTAAAAGAAAGTCTTGGCTCTTATCTTCCAAATGAAATGCATGCGAAACATCTAAATGACTGCAACAGTCAACAGCTACGCTAACTTCAATTTTTAGATTTAACCAAAAAAGAAATAACCGACACTTCATCCTGGTTCGGCACCAATGTTAAATTACTCCTACTAATAAATAGAATACATTGTCAGATGCCATAGCTCTGTCATTAGTCTGGTGTGTCGCAAACACCACTTCTGACGCATATTAAGCGCATGCCCAGCATGCCCCCCCGCACCATCTCTCGTTGTGCCACATCTTAAGCCATAATTTGATTGATGTTTGATGTTTAATGGAGCAAGGGCCAGGTGTGGCCAAATAGTGCCATGCTAATGTTACAGAGTTCGTCGTGGTCTGATGGCTTGTATGAATTTAATGTGACGTGGCTGTAAATGAGCCTAAAAGAGTTGGTGTAAATTGCATAAAACCTACGTGTGATAAAATGTTGGCAATGACTATTGACCTGTACTATGAACACTAAAATGAATTGGGAAAGAATGATGCAATATACAAAATATGTGAGATGCTAAAATTGTCTAGAGCACTTCTGCCTCACCAGAGCCCTTGAAAGCCAAGGCCCTGCTTAAGCTATAATTTCAGGATTATATCTGCTAACATGATGCTCAAAAGGGATGAAAATATGGCCATACAGCTCAAAGGATATGACTGATTGTGCCTATCAGAAAGGGCAACAAGGCTTGTTACGGCAAGCTTACCCACATTTCAATAATAACAAGAAAGTTCACTGCGGCCTGCATTTAAGCTTACTAAAAGGCAAGAATTTATCTTCATTTATGAGCTGCGCAATGGAGTTCATTTTTGACAGACTCAACTACTGCTCCAGTTTGAATTCTAGCATTTTACTTTCTTTAAGGCATGTGAAAGTTACAGTTAGACCACAGTTAATATTTCATTAGACCAACTCTTTGTTTTGGGTACGACAGACGACTGGTAACACGGAATTAAAGCAACGTTTTATTCTGATACTTTATTTCTCTACAAAAATATTAAAGCAATAAACACATATTGCTCTGCCATGCAGTATCAAGATGCACACATTACGGTTGTAACCCCTAGAGGAAGGGTGATTTAGCTGTTCATATGACATAACTCTGAAACGCCAACACATAGCAAATTCGCAAGCATGTCCAAAACAATAAGCGTATGCAAAGCGCCCCTGGAATTGTAATTCCACACAGCAGCCGTTATATTCGATGCCGATGCATAACTCGCTGCTTGACAATTCACCGAGTTCGCAGACATCATCACCCTTTCAGATTCACACCGTGCTCGAAAACCGCAACAGGAGATACAAACTCAAAAATATAATCACACCATTTCAATACATGAGCAAAATCAGTTCAGTCTTAGGGTCAAACATCATCAGAGCGATTTATTAGTGCGCGACGGCGACGAGCGACGGCTTCGAGCGACAAAACGGGCCGTCGCTTGAACAGATCGCTCGGTTCTGGAAATCTAAAATCCGTCGCTCGCCGCCCGGAAGTGCTATGAGCGACTAGCGAATAATACGAAGCCGTAACTGGATGTACATCCATCGTTCAAATACTACCGATTGTCGCGCTGAACGAGCAATCGTTTGAATTTATATACTTGCAAGGATAAGAAGCTACCGCAAGATTTTTAGAAATATTTCATGCTACCTTTTACAATAAAATAGATAACTTAAATTACTAAAGCATGCGTCACGATAGTTTTGACGCGTATTTGCAGCCCTCATACCGGCAACACTGGGGAGACGTCGTTCAACATCGTCGGTCGCACGGAGTACGACTTGCAGGCGACGAGCGAACGCGCACAGCCATTTCCATCGCATCGCTTGTAGCTGTCGCGTGCAAGATCGCTTATATGGTGTTTATACTTTATTCAGCATAAAACGTGGATTCCTCATGCGTTTTCAGTGCGTTCAAGATAACGGACCCACTCGACGTTTTGCAGCATGCAGTTGAATGCCTGCGGCAAACTTTCTAGCTAGCCCTGGTGCCACACGTAACTTCAGTGGTCGCAGATTACCCATG
Source organism: Dermacentor variabilis (assembly GCF_050947875.1). Taxonomy (NCBI): domain Eukaryota; kingdom Metazoa; phylum Arthropoda; class Arachnida; order Ixodida; family Ixodidae; genus Dermacentor; species Dermacentor variabilis. The sequence continues at coordinate 112,267,494 of NC_134577.1, read as the reverse complement.
GGCGAGACACCGTCAAGCGCGCGGCTTACTTATAACGAAAGCATGCCGCCAGCAAAATGACGCCTTCTGTTATGTGACTACTTACTTCAACAGCGTTCCTTACGCTGTAGACTGCCAAACTTAATAAATTCAAACGCACAAAACGCACGCTAAGCACGTTCCGCATTGGCTCGAAATCATGGGCTGGTGAACAAACCATTTTAAGCCTTCTCTCGCCTCACGTCTTATTGAACATACCATGGTTCTGGCAGCGTTTGCGATTGTCAAAGCTCTTACGGATAGCGGCAAGTGATAAAATCACATGCAGTTATCGAGACGACTTGTTTTTTCGATTGACATCAAGAGGCCCAGCGCCCTCGCATAGTCTGTTGTCAATCGCGTCGGCTAAGCGCCGCGATGCCTTCCTGGCGATAGCATGTCATATACGCAGAATGTTCACCTAAGTTAGAATTTACTTACCATGTAGGATTTGTTGTTATATCCAACGATTGGCGAACGACTGTTGTGTTTTCACGGCGGCACCAGATGGCCGACACACGATCTCCGTTGGATGGTTTTCGTTGCAGCTCGCTGGATGGATCGCCATTCTCCGGTGCTGTGATGTTGAGCGCGGGCGCGATATAGCAACTTCGAGTGAAAAAGTAGAGCGCTGGCTGCCCATTGCTTTGAACTGTGGCTGCCTGTTCACTTAGAAGCAAAACAGTGCGTTCTTGGCTCAGCTTGCGTGAGTGATACATCGCAATGTTCGGGGCCAGCCTCCAACAATTCAAGCAGAAGATTACGCTACGTTTCGTTCTCTATTGCCGCAAGAGTAGAACGGGCATTCTACTCTCTCTCTGAAGAGCAGAGCGAAAAGCACTTTCACTCTGTTCTTGGTGACGCAGTGAACAATACATTTCACTCCACTCGACATTTTGCGAGAGTAAAACAACGATTTGAAAGTAAACCAGCCGCTTCATTCCAGCAATAGCCTCCCTCGTTTTTAGAGTGCGGACAGACCACAGGTGCCGAGACGAATTGACGATCTGCAAAAAATTGGCTGCGATTTAGTTCAGCTAACTTTGAATATGAAAAGCGAAAGCTTGGTTCGGCCTGGTTAACTCTTCGTTTCATTTGGTTAAACTTCTATTTACCTGTTTTATTATGCTTAGGTGTACAATAATCGCTAAACCAGGGAGACGGCTGTGCCTAGGTCGGTGGCTAGACATGACTGTGATTAAGCTTGGGTAGGCACGCATCGATCGACGGTGTGACGCCTGTTGTGCCACACGGAAAGCGTAAGTTCTAGAGATGGAAAGAGATGCCGCGAACGTGCGCAGCGTCGAAGCACAAACGGACAAGGCGCAAATACGGTCACTTCGTTGATCTCGACGGTGCGACGCATTTTGCATTGCGGAAACTCTCTAATGAGACAGCTCGCCGGGTGATATCCGCTGGGCGGTCAGACGCCACTTGGCGATGACGCCAGGGGGGGGGGGGGTACACTCCCCGGTTTCGGTGGCACTAGAGTTACTGTATATGCTACCGTAGGTAGCAGAGTTGCGCGTAGGTCCGCCATCTTGCCTGAGAAGCAACCAAGTCTATGCGGCGAAGCCGCACTCCGTTTTTGCAGGCGACATGCCTAGCGTATTGTCGATCGACCGTGGGCGCTTTTGCATCACTCGTGCACCGCTTTTCCGCCTAATCGCAAACAAAGCGCATCGAAACAGCTGACTGGATTAGATTGTGAAGAAAAAGGCGCTGCCCTTTTTTAACGCGCGGCGTGAGATGCAGCGCGTATATTAGTCTTTTTTTTGGACTTGCATTCACCTGTGCACTTTCTCCGCCCTAATAACGTATGGGCTCTCGCGTATCTAGGATAGATTGTGTATCCTATATACGCCGCTCAGATGCAGCATTCGTGAACCGCGAGGGTAACGATTAGATCGCACCGAATAAGCTTAAGGAATATGGTGATGTTATATTATAGATTCCGGAAATCCTACAAAAAGTTTAGTGCGAAAAAACTACTTCACAAGGTAGTATAAGGTTCGAAATAACATAGCATAATAAAAACTGGACAAACTGTAGTAGTTGAGGTAAACAATTAGATACTTTAATAACTTTCCTTCGCTTGATTACTGCTTGGCACTCAGATTTTGTTTCAACAGAGATAAATACGCTACTAAGAGCAGTGCAGTGCTCTTTTAGCATGTAAACAGTAACAAAAAGCACCGAGCCGCAACTACCTCTTTTTTGGCAATAAAATCACAATGCGAATTTCAGAGAAAGAAACAAGAACACTAGTGTATGCGCATGCAAATATTTTGATATAGTGAGCTTTATCAAGTTGTGCTCTTTTACAAATGGAACTGTACTAAATATAATGGGGCCCATATTTGCGTATGTGCTATAGCTCTCAACATGTAGCCAGTCTAAAATATTACTGGTGAATCAATGACCAACCATTGATATTTCGACTCTGGTACCCCATTAGATCTTGTGTAGGAACATATCCATCTACCAGCAAGCAATGGATATCAGCTACACCTGCAGGTGTGATTTCATTATGTGCCTTTTCACTGCAGTGATTCCAAAAGTAGCCTTCTGTGGGAGTGTAGCGAAAGTTCTTCTCACAATATTGACATAGCTACATTACAGGGAATAATTCCTAACACAGTTAGGCCCTTACCGTATGTTAAATGACGACATTCATTCCGCTAGCAGCCTGCTTCACATAAGCTGTAGTAGATTAAATATCTTTACTTAGTAGTAACCTCTTTCATATTCAGAAACAACCCAAGCGGTGCATAATCATGAAAATGTGAGCTGGCTTTTTTACGACACTTCTGCGAAAGCAGTGTGGTGCATCACATGCAGAAAACTGGTAATTCCAGCTAAATCTTCTGTATAACTCTACGTGCTTCCATTATTTAAAAAAAATCCAGACTTGCAGTAGCGCTTAATATTCCAGCTGTGAATTTTTTAGCACAGCCCAAAAAGCACGTAGCTGTTAGTCAATTCAATTCAATTAAATTCAGTCTTTATTTTTCTCTTGGACAGAGAAGGAGACAGGACTAAAAGCTCGTAAGCTTGACAGAGGTCCTGCCCCCTTTATCAACCTGGCAGTACAGTACACAGGCAGAGATTTTCAATTTTCCGAATAAACACTGAAACAAAATAACAAAACACTTGTAAAAAGCAGCGCTATGCATTGCAGCACAAACATAGGTATTAAAAAAACAAATAACTGGTCATGGGGAAACGAAAAAAAAATAATAACAGGTATAGGTTTAAACTGAGTGCAACATTACGTAATCTTGCTAAGAAAAAATCGCTAAATAACATCACTTGAATGCTGAAAGGGGTCAAACAATTCTCTGTTTAATTTATTTAATAATACTGGAACAGTATAAGAAAGAGACTGCTCGGTATAATATGCCCTAGGCGTCGGCACTAACCAAATTTCTTTATGTCTAGTCTGCAGGATATGCGTGTTTATCTCAAGTTTTGCCAGATAACTAATATAATGTTCATGACTGTGTGAAGACCGTTTATAGATCATTAAAAGTCTATAATTATATAAACTATAGATTGGCAGGATTTCATATTTTAAAAACAAGTCGTGTGTGGGGGAACAATAAGGAACACCAGCAATGCATCTTACAGCTCTTTTTTGAAGAAGGTGAAGCTTGGATAAATTTGTGACACCCGTAGTGCCCCAAACGGTACAACAATATTGCAAAAGAGAAAGAACTAATGAGTTGTATAGCAATAGCCTAACTTTCACTGGAATAATACCGCGCAGCCGCAACATGACACCGACAGCTGAAGACACTTTTGATCTGATATAATCAACATGATCATTCCAAGTCAAATGCTTTGAAAATATAACGCCAAGGATTTTAACAGAATCTACAATTTCAACAGTATCAGAGCTTAAGAACACGTTCAACGGCCGAGAAATTATCTTTCCTTTTGGAAAGTACAATATTATTTTTGTCTTTTTAGAATTAATCTTCAAATAATTTGATTTTGCCCACGTATTTAATGCACTCAGTGTTTTGATTGCTTTCTCTTCAATGTCATTTTCTGATCTCCCGGTTATGAACACCGAAGTGTCATCAGCGTAGGATACAATCTTTCCATCAGTTACACATTGCACAACATCATTTATATAGATTAAAAATAAGAGCGGTCCCAATATGCTTCCTTGGGGGACTCCTGCATAAATATTTTGTATTGAAGACAACGAATTTTTAAAGTCAACATATTGTGTTCTGTTCGACAAATACGATTTCATAAGATCGTGAGCTTTTCCTCGGACACCATAGCTTGCCAGTTTATGTAATAAAATTCTGTGGTTTATCAAGTCAAAAGCCTTAGTAAAAGCTATATATATGCCTGCACCTATTTCCTTATTTTGAAACATATCTATAATGATTTCTTTTTGAGTCAATAATGCCGTTTCAGTAGATCGATTCTTTCGAAACCCTTGCTGAAAGTCAAGGAGCAGGTTATGTTTTTCAAAGAAAGACAGTACCCTACCATGCATTAATTTTTCTATACCCTTCGAGAACACTGGCAGTATAGAAATTGGACGATAGTTACGAATCAACTTGTTGTCACCGCTTTTAAAAACCGGTATTACTCGAGCCATTTGCAGTGCCTTTGGAAATATAGCGGTAGATAATATGAGATTGTAAATGTGAGTAACAGCGGCGCATATTAAGTGAAGAACATGTTTAATGGGCGCTATTTGGAGACCAGTTGCATCTACTGACTCGCTATTTTTAATATTACTTATGCACGAGAAAACTTCTGTGCAGTTCGTGGGCGCAACGAAGAGGGATGATGGACAGCTGCTTCCCTTCATGAATTCAATGTAATTTTGGCTGCACTCTACCTGACTCTGAGATGCCTGTAAAATAAAGAAATTGTTGAAAGCGTTAGCTAAACAGGTCCCATAAATTCGTTTTCCTTCATGCTGAAAGTTTTCGGAAGTATCACGGGTATTTTGTTGCAATAAACAATTCAGTTTTCGCCAGATTACATCCGATCGCTGTTCTTCAGGGCTCCAAAATACATTTGTGAAATAGGCGTCTCGAGCCATTCTTAGTTTTGATGTTAGATTATTTCTGTACTTTTTGAATTGCCGAAGCAACTCTTCATCTTTTGATTGTACAAACTGTGCGTACAATCGGTTCTTATGCTTGATCATTTGGAGCAAGTCGGACGTCATCCAGGGTTTCCGTGCTTTTGATGGCATGGTTATCTTTCTTAGTGGAAAATGTGCATCATATATAGCCTTAAATGTAGTGATGAAGTTAAGGTAAGCGGTATCACTACTATCTTCCTCGAAAACGTCGTTCCAGGTCTGTTGGCTAATCGCAGCAAGAAAGGATTCAAGATTTTTTTTCGTTATAGATTGTGTATAAATTATTTGCCTTTTGTAATTAACATGTACAGCCTTATCAGCTATCATGACGATTCCAAGATGATCACTAATGTCGGTATAAACTACGTCTGCAGTTACTAAATTACTGTCAATATTTGTAATGAATACATCTAATAAAGATTCACTTTCTAAAGTCACTCGCGTCGGCTTTGTTATTACGCTAAAAAAACCATTAGCAGCAATTAAATACTGGAGTTCTTTTTGGGATTGACTCAATGAAAGCATATTTATGTTAATATCGCCACCTAGAGCCATATCTATGGACTGATCAGATGCGTAGCTAAAAATATTTTCAAGAAATTCAAAGAAGTGATTAATGGCACCAGATGGTGGCCTGTAAATGACACAGAAAAGTTTGTTAGAACTTCGTAGAGTGAGCACTTCGTAATCAGCAGTTGTCGTCGTGTATTCTACGATTATTTCGCACGATAATGTTTCTCTAAGCAGAAGCGCGACGCCGCCTCCCCTTTTATCTTCGTGGTTTTGATAGAAGCACTGATAGCCATGACGGTGAAATACAATTGATGCTGATGTGTACCAGGTTTCAGTTAACATGATCGCTGTAAGTGATACTCCGATAGTATCGAGTAGAGCAGCTAATTCATCTTCTTTGTTTGTTAAAGATCTGACGTTTAAATGAAAAACTGACAAAACAGATTTTTTTGGTTTCACTATATGCTTAATTTCGTGTGGTTGATAACCCATGTCGAGAAACAAATTTTAGGTGTCTGCAAGTATAACTACACCATTTGACGCAAATCATCAAGCTTGGTGATCGCTATGAGTGCTGAGGTATCCGTTCCGCGCACAAATATTTTGCCATTCCGAGTCCATGCATATTTCCACTTGCACTCCTTTTTTCTTTGCATTTGCCGCACCGAACAGCTTTTTTCATGGAAGGGCTCAAGTGCTCGTTAATGAAGATGGGGGTTTTGGGTTCAAGTTCAATGTCCTCTGACGTTATCCTGAGCTTTCGAGCTTTCTCAAGAAAGCGGTCACGAACTGATCTGCGAACAAACTGAACCACTATATTTGGCGCTTCTGTATTCCCCGTAGTTCGAACGCGGTGACAGACCTCGATGTCCCGACTTTCAAGGGGCATCTTAATAACCTTCGCTATCTCTTTTTGTGATATCCATGACATTCTCGTCTTGCGTCTTCGGAACACCTTTCACTTCAACGTTGTGACACCGCATGTGCTGTTCATCTTGTAGAAGTTTCACTTCATGCTCTTGAACTTGAGCATGCAAAGCGTCTCGTTCCTTTTCTAGTTTTACTACGGATGTTCTTAGCTCTCCATTTTCCAATTCAACGCGGTTCACGGACGCTTTCATTTCTTCATAACTCTCGTTTATGAAGCCTAGACTGTTCTTTATCTCGCGGATGTCCTTTCTTATGTCCCGTTCGAGACTTTCCCGTAGTTCGCGGAACTCTTGTTTAAGTTCTCGTTTCAGTTCCTCAAAAAGTTTAGCAAGTTCCTTTGACATTGCCACTGGACAAAGGGGAAAATAAGCTTACAGCTCGGATGACGCAATGACGCAATGACAACAACGTCGAAGTCAAGCAATTTCATCTCATACACACTTGACGCAATAGGCAGTTGACTGAAAATTTGTTTGTTCAGGTGTCTTTACCTGAACACCCTTCACTAGTTTTACAAAGGAAGAAAAACAATTACTGCAGTAAGGTGTCACGAGGCAGGCCGACGAAACAAACGTGAGATGCGCTGCGCGCGTTGCGTTGTTGCTACGCAGCTAGCACGCACGTGGACAGCGAACGGCAAGATGGGCCGGATTGGATTTGAATTTGACTGGCGATAACTTGTGTCAATCCAGTTCGCTGCAGCGGCGGCGTCGGGAAATACAAAAATTGGCCCGAACATCTGCTTCTCCGCAATACACGGTTGCTTGGCTACCACGTGATGACGTTCTGCCAATAGAGGCGCTAGCGGCGTGATAAAACAGACGCGCAACTCTGCTACCTGCGGTAGCACATACAGTAACTCTAGGTGGCACAGGAAATTGGCGCCATCTCTGTAATGGGCGAACGCAAAAATCCGTTTCCCTTGCATGGCCTCGTAGATCGTCGCGCGCACGCGCGCCGATCCAGGTGGCCAAGCCCTTCCCCCCGCTCAACTCCTCTCCCCACCCCTCTTTCCTAATGCCCTCGCAACTCCCTCACCTTCGACTGTCTACGCGCCCGCGCCGCTGTGCTGTCCCCGCCGGCCCGGCTGCTGCTTAGTCCGCTACGTAACGCTTTATTTTTGTTATCTACTGTCATCGAGATGCGTGCGCTGCTGTGCGTTGACCGACGCGGCTAGTTTCGTCAGTTCTGTGGTGCTCGGGAGCTGTGTGCTTGTGCTCCGCGATGTTTCACCCGTTTCCCGACTCGTACCGCTCGTGCATCGTGCAGTGGTGCACAAATACCTCAAAAACAAGTCCTGCAAGGTTGTTCCGGGTGCCTAAAGACAACAGGTGAACGCTCAGACCCAAGGACATCAGAAGGCGCATGTACACGAACAAAGCCCTGTCCATGTGTGTGCTCCATGAGGCTCCGGACGTCGTTGCGCCTTGATTGTGCTACACTTGCCTCTTCCCGGTAGAGAAAGCTGACAAATAGATGTTCCTCCTCATTGTCACCTGGCCTGTGACTTGTGTTTTTCTGTGCCAAGTCTCATTCTGCAACTTCATTAACTCGCCCAGCTTTCCGTACCGCCCTCAGTGCTTTTTCTGTGTATCACGTTCTACAAACCTACTAAAAACTGAAAAATTACTGTTATTGTTTGTGTACTATCTCAGTAACCCCTGATGCGAAAACCGCGCGAACAACCTTCATGTGTAGGCATGATACGCTTTTTTTATTCTGGAAAGCATGAGCATTACAAATGTCCTACATGCAGATTTTTGCAGTTCGTGTTTATTATACAAAGGAGAGCCCAGTAGGTACGACTTGGTGCCTCAAGTGATGTAATTTTATTGCTAAGCATTGCATTCGGGTAGAAAGAAAAGTCGTGTTGGCTTGTTTTACCTGGTCTTTAATTGAGGAAAAAGCCTTTCTGCGAATGTTTTCCATGTGCTGCTGCAAAAGCCGACTACCTTCTGTTCCCCTTGCCACCGTTACTCAAGTTGTGGCCAAGTGCAAAATAATGTGATAATGTGTGTTTGTTTTTAGTACAATGTTATTTTTTCTGCCATGCCTTTTTTTCAATTTGTTCAGCAGTAATAAACATGTCACGCATTTCATACTCTTTCGTGCAGATTTATAAGTAAGCTTTCTTTTGCTATAGCTCTCAATGAAACAATTTTAGCATTTTATTCTATCTTTCAGGTATTTTGCGTGTCATTGTTTTTGGCATTACCAGTGAGTTTTCCCTTTTTCTAGTTGTCATGACTATGTCATACACGTCGTCCAATTTTGTGCAATATCTTAGTGCACATATCAGGAGCTCGTCTACACATAGGTCTTGAGGACGTTATATAAAAATCTATTTTTATGTGTGTACATGAAACGGCCTTCCCGTTTTCTAGCGCTTTCTTTTGTTATCTCACCATCTGTGAACTTTTGTCTTTAGTACTCTTGTATATGTCATGCACCTTTCACTTTTGCTCATTTCTTGAGCGTGTATCACGCCACGTTGTAAGAAAAATCTGTTTTCGGAAACGAAGTCAATAAAGCGAGACTAAACATCTGTTGTGTTGGAAGTGAAATTTTTTTTATGTCCCGGCACATGCTGTTATAATATATGTATGGGCAAGACTGCGTGCCTGCCAACGCATAGTCCACGGCGCACCACGCGCCAGCTCGCAAGCAATGCCAATGCGCGGCGTAGCGCGCGCATTGCTTGCGATTGCGCATTGATTGCTTGCATTGCTTGGCGCGCCGTAACAAGCGTGCTATTATAAAAAAAACACACACAGCGCTTATGGGTAAAAACAAAAAAAAAAGTGAGCCGCGCGCGCGGCATGGGGGAAAGGGAGTGGAGCGGGTCGGCATAATAAAAATAAGAAGGAAAGAAAAACGTTTGGGAGAGGAGGTGCCGCGCGGCTGCTGTTGCTGTTGCCATGACAACGTAAACAATCATGTGCGCCGCCATTTTTTCTTCTGCGTCGCCCATTGGTTAGGGCCGTAACTGAAGGGGACCGTGGCGCTAGCGTCGAAAGAGCGTCTGCTCGAAAACGGCCAATGGGAGCCATACGGAGTCTCCCCCCCCTCTGATGACGCCTCAAAATCTCCAGCTGCCGCACAACGCTCAGAGAAGATCAGCACGCTATCATCCTGGCCAGGCTAGCATTTACTAGGCGAGCGCGGCACTCCTCCTGGCCAGGCGAACGGAGAGTCACGTGGTAAGGCGGTGACCTAGCGTCAGAGAGCGCATGCTCAAAGCCGGCGGCTGCGACGGAGCTTGGCGCGGCTAGTCACGTAATGCGTTGACAAGACTACGGCGCAGCAGCGGTCAAATGAAGGCTAAAGGCTGTTTCACATGCTGCGACTGCAACGACGATAATCGGTGCTGTCGCACGCGTCGCAATGCGATTTTAGATGGCTCATTTCACATGATTGCGATTTCAACAATGCGACTGGTGCGACGCCCAGGGTTGCTTACTGCCAGGTTTCGTGGCACACGCTGCATAATTCTTTTATTGTAGTGAATAAAACGTTTACACTATAATAGTGGGTCCGGTAGCGGGTCGGGTCGGTAGCGGGAAGTGTGGGCCCGGTAGCGGCATGGCGAACGGCTGTCTGAACTTTGCTTGCTTCATCTTGCAGATCTCTGCTTGCGTAGGCCGCCACTATCCGGAGGACTATGCTCTTTCCGTTTGTCGACTGCGTGGCATTCCGGCACGTCTGAACTTGGATTCCACCTTCAACGGCACGTGTCATTTTGTATCACATGAGAACCTGATTATCGATGACGACGATCTTCATCGGTGCTGGTCAAATTGGGGATGGCAGATTACTGCTGGAACGCTCACGTAGTCCCCGGACGATATAAAGCCAGACTCGCGGCTTCTGCTCTTCAGTGGGTCCGGTAGCGGCATGGCGAATGGCTGTCTGAACTTTGCTTGCTTCATCTTGCAGGTAAACAATAGACACCCTGTACGTTGCTTCAGAAGTGACGATCGTTTGCTGCTGCTGCTGGACCCAGAGTGCCTTTTGTGTACCTTTTTTTGTTTGTTACATTCCTTGAGAATCTTGCTAATTATTTAGGGTGATGTAGAATCAAACCCTGGCCCAGACACAAAAACTGAACGTATGCTCACAGAACTGCTTGAGGGGCAAACCCGAATAAGCAAAGACTTAGTAAGTCTGACCTCTAAAATTGATGCATTTGAAGATAGGATCTCGAAGATAGAAGCGTGGGCGTCGGCCACCGCTAACATCGACCACCGTGTGCATACTTTAGAAGAAACATTCGACGACCTTAGGAAAGCCATCAGACTACTGGACAGAAAAAATGATGATTTAGAAAACCGATCACGTCGGAACAACTTAATAATCTATGGCCTGCCTGAGCCATCGACTGAATCCCCTGAGCAACTACTTACCGCTGTGCTGATGCTTTTTTCCACGAAATTGAAAATAGAATGCACCTGTGTTGAGCGCTGTCACAGGCTCGGTGCACAAAACTATGGCCAGGTAAGACCTATCATACTCAAGTTGCTTGATTTCAGAGTGATGACTTCGATACTAAAGAATGCCTTTAAATTAAAAGGGTCAGATACTCGTATCAGTGACGATTTTCCTTTCCGTGTGCGCCAGATCCGCAAAGCTTTGTGGGATAATTCAGTCGAGGAAGAAGGCGAACAATGTTCGACTGAGCTTTGACACCCTGATAGTAGACGGCGTCCGCTACTCGTGGGATGACACTAGAAAGTCGCTTATTAGAACTTCCAGCAACATACCCTCTAGCAGCACAGAGTGACTTCGTGATAGATACAACCTAACCCTTTTGAACATAAATGCACGCAGCCTATTGAACACGCTAGCTCACTTTAATTGGCTAATTGAGTGCCATCAACCATCTCTGATCTGTGTCACTGAGACCTGGCTAAACGACTCCGTCACGGAAGGGGAGTTCGTGCCTCCTAATTACTCTGTTTTGCGATGTGAAAGGTTATGTGGCAGGGGTGGCGGAGTAGCTTTATTTATTCACAAAGCCATTGATTTTGTAGTGCTACCGAGTCTTCCTAACACCGAGTCGGTATGGTGCAAATTATATATAGGTGATCTTGTAGTGGCTGCTGGCGCTTTATACCGACCTCCCGATTCTGAAAAAAAATATATTTCCAAATTTTTGCGATTATATATTACAACACAAGCTTCACGACTGTAAATTGATCCTTGCTGGTGATTTCAATACACTTTGTATTAACTGGAGCACATTGGCTTCGTATGGTCGCGACAGGCCGATTTGTGACTCGCTTATTGACTTGGTTTTGTCGTTAGATCTGACACGGATTGTTAGTGGCATTACCCGCGAAAGCTCGATCCTAGACCTGATTTTCCTTAACCAGAAGTTACTACAAAACGCATATGACTGCCAAATCACAGAAGGCTTGTCAGAGCACAAGGGAGTTCTGCTGAAAGTTGATGTCACTTGTGAGCGCAACAAACCTGATTTTCAGATTGTTAATGATTTTTCCCATGCTGATGACAATTCCATTGTTGATATTCTAGCATCCTCCTATGACGGTATTTTTCAATGTAGCAGCACTTGCAGTGTGGACGAGTTGTTTGATATGTTTTGCAACATTGTTAAGAAATGCATCTCGCTGTTCGTTCCCAAAAAGTGTGTGAAACGCAACCCGAGGCACCCTTGGTATAATAGGGACATTATTCATCTTATCAAGGCGGATCAAGAGGCTCCACAAAGGTAAAAACGCGAGTCGGAGCAACCATTGCTCAAAACTGCACCTATTTCAGTTCGAATTAAAAAGCAAAATGCACGAAGCCAGACACTTTTCTTTCGACACCACGTTATCAACATTTTTGAAGGAAAACCCATCAAAGTTTTGGAAAACGGTGCTTCCGGCTGCTCACGACACTTTATCATTCACCATAAACGATCGCCCTTGCTCTGATCCGGTGATTATTTCTGAAACTTTCAACACTTACTTTCAATCTGTATTTTGTCGGGATGATGGCGTCCATCCCCCTTTTTGCGTCAACAACACATTACCAGAGCTTTCTACTCTCGTTATAACTTACACTGGTGTTCTCAACTTATTACTAACAATTGATACTACAAAAAGTTCTGGAGCTGACGGAGTGCCAAAAAAGTTTTTACAGCGATACCCAGAATGGAACGCCGGGTACCTGACAATTATATTTAACAAATTTCTTGAGATGTCGACAGTTCCTCGTGTTTGGAAACAAGCTAACATTATTCCCGTCTTCAAATCTGGCAGCAAACAGGTAATCTCTAACTACAGGCCTATATCGCTGCTGCCCACGTGTTGCAAACTACTCGAGCACACCATCCATAAGCACATCATTCAATATTTAACGGCAAATAACTTCCTGTCTCCAGAGCAGCATGGCTTTCGAGCAGGATTTCCACAACAACGCAGTTATTAGAATTCACACATAACATAGCCACATCACTATATAACCGCGGTCAGCTTGATGCGATCTTTATCGACTACTAAAAAGTATTTGACACGGTAAGCCATAAAAAATTGCTTCTAAAACTTGCTGGAATCTTTCCTGGTAATAAACTAATTGACTGGATATCCGATTATCTGCACCTGTGATTCCAATCCGTCACATTTAATTACAAAACCTCTTCTATAGCCCAGGTTACGTCAGGGATGCCGCAGGGCTCAGTTGTCGGGCCACTCCTATTCATCATATATGTTAACGACATTATTCAAGTAGCCAGAAACACACAAGTGAAAATACGTCTTTATGCAGATGATTGCGGGATCTATTCTAACATTCGTACTCTTCGTGATCAAGAAGTGCTTAATAACGTACTGCGGCTGCGATTTTCATCGCAAACGACGGAAATCGCCCTTCCGGTGCGACGAAAATCGCATCATGTGAACCAGGCTTAAACCCCATGAGAGCGATTTTACGAGCGACGACTTCGAGCGACGAAGCGGGCCGCTGTCGCTTGTCGTTCGGTCGCTTAATTCAGGAAATCTATAATTCGTCGCTCGTCACCCGGAAGTGTTATGAGCGATTAGCCAATAGCGCGAAGCCGCTACTGGATGTACATACATAACTCAAGTAGTACCGATTAGCAAAAGTAGAACAAGGTGAAAGCAGGAGCCAATGTTTAGACAAGTGGACTTGTCTTCTTCAAGGCGACTTATGCTTTCCTCGCCGCAGTGTATATAGGCGCGGTTCTTCTAAAGGGGAGAGGGCGTGAGGCGGGTTAGTGCTGCTACAAGCGAAGGTGTGTTAGAGGCGAGGGTGTCAACAAACCTTCGTTTGTTGCCGCACCCACCCGCAATACGCCCTCTCCCCTTTAGAAGAACCCCACCTATATATACTGTGGCGAGGAAAGCATATGTCGCCTTGAAGAAGGCAAGTCCACTTATCGAAACGGTGGCTCCTGCTTTCCCCTTGTTCTCCTTTTGCTCATCGTCTTGAATTTTTATCTCCCGCCTTCCCCATGTTTTCTCTCAAGTACTGCCGATTTTTGTTCGGAACGAGCAAACGACTGAATTTTTGTACGTGCAAGGATAAGAAGCTGCTGCAAGACCTCCAGAACTATTTTATACTGATGTTTACGGTAAAGCAGATCACGTTAATCAATAAAGCATGCGCCAAGCCTGTTACAGCGCCTATTTGCTACTCTCACACCGGCAATACCGGGCAGACGACGCTTGAACTCATCGGTCGCATGGGGCACGACTTGTAGGCGACAAGCAAACGGTACAGCCATCTCCATTGTGTCTCTTGTCGCTATCGCACGCAACATCGCTTACATGGAGTTTGCACTTCAAGGTCAAATTGCTGGCGACGGCGAAACACGGCTCGACGCAGTTAGTAAGGCTGCCGCTTTAAAATAGGTAAGTATAGGGTTTCCTGCAAGGCACCTTTTTGTTCTTTTTTTGTTTTTGACACCAGCGAGTCTTTTATAGACTGCTTTTTTTCGATAAAAGCGCGGTTTCTCGATCAAATTGGCAGGTGGAAACGCACTGTTACTCACCGAACATTCGCGTTCCTATTCCGAAAACAAAGCAGTCTACTACAAGGGCTTGCTGCAAACATGTGAGCTTTACGAGGCACGCGTCGAGAAGTTTAAATGAACGGACTGGTGGGCCAGTTAGTACTTCATAACTTTAGGTAGAGTGCTACAGAGCACCTATGACAACGGAAAGGAACAAAGGCACAGCGCTACTAACGATTACATTTTTCATTCACATGGTTTTGCGTGCTCTGTTGCGGTTTACCTTGGGTCGTATAACGTAAATATATTCCAATATGCTCTTATTCCAACCTCCTGACGTAAAATTTGCGTAGCCGCCGATGCAAGCATCGGGCAGTCACCCACATGGTTGTCTGAACAAACCAATCAAATGCTCCCCTCGTTCATAGGAGGTCACTTTTGTTTGCTTGAAAAACGAATAACATTGTCTGCACTGAGCGGCTTGTCTTATCTAATTGGCTCACAAAAGGCAAGGAGCATGCTCAAGTGGAGAGAGATTCGATGGGGCCGAGCCCCTGCACTGAATGTCGATAACCGGATGAAGAGGGTGGTGCCGCGTCTACGATTGGTCCGCTTTCTCTTGCTTAGCTTGCAGTGGCTCGTCGACAATCGCGGCGGCATGCAACGGATGCTTAAGAATGACGCCAAAACGGATCCTCAGGAAATAAGAGTTGGCAAAACGAGGTCGTAAACGTGCCGAAAGTTCTCGAAAACGTTATACGGCCACGCAAAAAGTATTATTAGATGCAAATAAGCCCGTGCTCTCCGGGATGGGCGCGTAGCCAGTGCCGGAGCGATCGGTGGTAGCCATATTTTATTCCTTCCGGAACGAGGCAGTCTGCAGCTATTCAGACGAAAATTGAGTTTTGTTCGGCATATTAATACATCTTTATCGCGTATACGTCACTTTGACGCGGTAGGCTTTTGCGGTTTTGTGACGTCGTGTGAGAGGCAAGTGAAGTGGTTGCAGCCCGAAAACATTTGACCAATGGCCGAAGTCTGATGGCGAAAAGGCGTCGAATCATAAATAACAATTTTTCTTTTGTTCGGTCAGTTCATGCATAATCAGTGTGTACACGTCATAGGAGATGGGGAGCTATCGCGGTTTTCGTGACGTTGTGTGACAGACAGGTGAAGTGGGGGTGGTCCAAAAAAGTTTTTCACCAATCGCGGAGGGCTGATTGCATTATTGGAATGGAAAATTTTGGAATAGTTTTACGTTATAGCGCACCTTATGTCGTGAAGCCTGTTATCCTTGAGGTAAAAGTGAAATTACACCCTGCTCTTTCGCATGCGCGGTGCATTGCGGCACATAGCACTAGAATATCATGCCACCAATAATATTGACCATGCTTTCCGAGATTTTGTAGCTTTTTGATATCGGTGCACGTGGACTGGATGTGAAACGAGCCTAATTGAAGTGGGAAACACAAAGAAAAAAATTGTTGCAGTGACGTTTCACTTTGTGAACGCGGGTGATGCGCAAGCGCATAGGTGCTGCAGTGCACACGACGCTATCGGCCCTCGGTGGTCCTAGAGACCTAAACTCCCCGAAAAGCTTAGCAGGGGTGTGCGCGACAAGTTTCATTTACTTAAAATGGGGTTTCTTTGCGGAGTAGGCGTGCACTTTCATAACTCAACAGACCATGCGAACATCGCACCGGCAGGCTCAATTCTGGCCTCCTGAAAATTCCAATGAATATTTTTCTTCATTTCGTAAAATTTGGCGCCGCTAACATCGACGGCAATCCATCAACTGGCCCAATATATTGTGTTGCTAAACACGCATTTATTTTGGCGTAAACCGCCAAATTGCTAGGCGCCGTGCAGCCAGTCTATCTATACTACACAACCCCCCCCTTCTTGCGCACCGACCTAGGCGAATCGAATGACCTAACACTCAGAACGCAGTTACAGTAACGACAATGCGTTTCTGCTAAATGACACTTCTGAAATCGAATGAAAAGAATCAATGCGAAATATAGACACAGCAGGCTATACTGTAGTATAGCTTCCGCTGGGTCTATATCCGCTAGGGCTGTGACCGCTCGTTGTCGCTCCTATAGGAGTTACAACGCGCGGTTACAGCGGTGCCGTTTCATTGGCAGGTCTGGTAACATTGAAAGTATTTACTAAGCAATAAAAATTAGCCGCTGTTGCGACTCGCGTTTTTCGGCTGGCATTCCTCGTGACGAACGGCAACGGCTATGAAATACCTATGCAGTGGTTTTCCCAGAGACATCCTTCCAGCCAAGAGCTGCGGCGATGACGTCGATGACGGCGACGGCCCCGGCTGCGCTTAGGCTTCACATGTAGTTAGACATGTTTATTTATTTATTTATTTATTTGTAAAATACCTTACAAGGCCCCTTCTTGGGGATTGAGTAAGGGGGGCATACAATCAAGTACATACAATTAACAACAATAACAAGTGAAAATAGCAGCCAAGTGCACAGCCTAAAAGTCATGAAACATATTAGCAACATAAAGCTGCATATGATTACAATAAAAAGGAACAATATAAGTTAGTAACAACGTATAACACTGCAAGAAAAAGGCAAAGAAATAATACAGAGCAGTGAGTGTGATATTAATGGTTAACATGGGTTAAGCGAGTTCAGTGAGCTCTTGAATTTATCACGGTCAGTTTCCAAAACTATGTTGTCGGGGAGGTTGTTCCAGAGCCGAATGGCACGTGGAATTGCAGACGAGTTAAATGCTTCTGTTTTACCATAGATGCGCGTGAAGCTATGATGATTGTATAATCTGTGCGACGTGAGCGATGGCGTTTCTAGGTGTAAGGAATGTTTGTTAGTGTGGTGGGCGTATTTATGAAATAATGACAAAAGTGCTATGTCGCGACGATTACTTAGTAGCTGAAGTGATAGGTGAATCTTTATTTGAGTTACGCTAGAACGGTAGTTATAATTTCGGTAAATGAAACGTGCGGCTCTATTTTGGATTGATTCCAGCCTGGTAATTAGGTAATTTTGATGGGGAGACCAGATTGGAGCGGCGAACTCAAGTCGAGGGCGAACAAATGTTTGATATGCCAGTTTGCGGATAAGTGGAGGTGAGTTCCGAAGGTTACGTCGCAGGTAACCCAGTGATCGAGAAGCACTGGCACAGATGGTAGTAATGTGGGAAGTCCAGGAGAGGTTTGTTGAAAGATTAACGCCTAGATATTTAAATGATGAGGTCCGAGATAATGGGACATTTTTAATACAGTAAGAATAGTCCAAGTTATTGCGTTTGCGGGTGAAGGACATCACTTTACATTTTGATGAGTTTAGAGTCATTAGCCAGGTGTCACACCAATTAGTGATTTCGTTAAGATCATTTTGGAGGATAAGGTGGTCATCGGAGGTGTTAATAGAACGATAGATAATGCAGTCGTCAGCGAAAATGCGCATGCATGATGATAAGTTATTGGGTATGTCATTAATGTATATCAGAAAGAGTAAGGGACCAAGAACGCTTCCTTGTGGTACACCGGATGAAACATCTGAAAGGGGCGAGGAGAAGCTGTTGAACTTAGTGGTTTCCCACTTAGTGGTTTCCACCGAAAGCAGAAGCGGTGGCCGCGAGGCTACCGCGACGAGTAGAGTTGCCGGAGAATCGAGACCCGTGGTGTGACATCACGCAGAGGGCGTGGCGAGCGCACCAGCTGTGGCGGTTGCGAAGCAACGGCGGACGCGCGCTTGTAGGAGCGGGCGTGCGTCTGTTTGTCCTACAAAAATCCCTAACGTGACCTGACCCTGGGTGCCTAGGGACAGCATCGTTTAGGGATGTTTGAGAAGGCGCCATCCTGGCGCCGAGCGACGCCGTGGCCTGTTCGTGTTTTTTAATTCTATGTGTTCGTCCTCGGCGTGATCGTTCTCTAGACCGTGCGTTGTTCAACATTGCTCATGCGATTGTGCGTGCGTTGCTTGTGTGTTGGTTGTAGGTTCTGTGTTACTTCGCGGAAAGCCGCGAGTAGCGTCGTTGCGGCAGTGCGGCTTTGCCTTCGGTGAGCTGTAGCAGTACAGAATCTGGGTTGTGTGACCCGTGCTTTCTTGAGAACCGGGCGGTGGTGACAATTGAAATATCGAAGTGGCCTGGCGCCTCAGCAGAGAAGTTCTGCGAACCGCGATGTGGCGACGCCGTGTCCGACTTTGCTTAACGGACATCGAGAGATGTGCTGCTCGCTGCAAGTCATCTAAATGCAACTGCGTCGACCACCCACTGTTCAGCGCTGAACGTGTGTTTGGTGTGCTGTGCTTGAAACGAGTGGTGCAGCCGTGCAGCGGGGATGGCGGAGGAGCAGAGTGGCTTAGGGGCTCCGTTTGCACCTTCACAGACATGTGCTCCCGTCTTGGTCTTGGTGTGCTAGCTCCTTGCCTAGTATGAAGTTTACGACGCTAACACACAGCATCTTCACGTTTTTCCGCGCTATATGTCATTTTCATGGCGGCCGAGTTGAAAACGAGACATATGTCTGTCTTCTTTGCGTTTGTGTGTTGTAAATTACTTTCTATTGTGGAAATTCTTGGAGTCTTATTACGCAAGGAGTGCGAACGTTAACATAAACACATATGTGTGTCTGAAATGTTGAATTATCCATAATACCCTTTACGACTGATAAGTGAGCTACACGGCCTGTGTGAATCAGCTACCGTATGTTGCGACGCCCTTCCGTGTGGTAGACTGATGCATGGTGCGCGTTTATTTCTGTACTGTTGTAAAAACCATTTGTTCATTCACTCAATACAAATGTACGGCTTCTTCGCCGCAGTACATTTTAGTCACGTGGTGAAGCATACTAAAAGTGGCAGGGGGCCGCTATCAGCCAGCATAGTATGTCCACTTAGGCGACCTGAGAGGCGGCGGGTGCGCGAATGTGTAATTAAAGAACTCTTATTATATCCAGTGACAGTGGCCCCTTTTCACTTTTAGTATGCTTCACCGCAGTACATTGCTTAGGCTTCACCGCGACATTTAGTGTATTGCGAGAAAGATAATCGTAAAAAGCCTAATTATGCAACGTTTCTTTTGTAGCTTGCTACACCGCAATACAGGGGTGTAAATAAGCATCGTGTAGTAAAGCATACTAAGAGTGGAAAGGGCACATAGGTTTACACTGTGCTCATTATTTTCAATTGGGACATAATTTTCAAGTGCATCTTAGCTCGTGGTAAGCTTCATCGAAAATTCTTTGTACATTACAAATTCATATTGCAGGGAAGCTTACTAAAGCACATTCGCCATTATGGTACCTGTTATTGACCTTCAATGCAGGAGCACAATGCGGATTCCTGCCCCTGCTTTTCGCTGGACTGCACAGGCTTTTTGAGAATTCACTCATTTCATTGATTCATCATTTGATTAAGCACAAGACCTAGCAATGGGTAGCCCAAATACAGATTTGAGAAAACCAAAACGAATTCAGCAGTAAGAAGCTAAAGGGTTGTTTTGGTGTAGATCAGTGGCCAATTCCGGATATGAAAGAGGAGGAAAAAAAGCCGAGTCTTTCCACTTCAACACTGGCAGGCACAACTCCCACAAATAAATACGACACTTATTTGACTTTTTTAAGGAGATTACCGACTTGCATTGGCAAGTGTTCACTTCAACAAACACTGCATGAAGTAAGCTTCCTGCGCAAATTTCACCAGCTACTGCCTCATTGTTTCAGATGAGTAAAACTGCAATTTTCTTTATGCCACAACTTGCCCAATTTTGTGTTTTGCAGTAGGATCTTAGCAGTGCTATTAAGGCACTTAAATACTCTTGAATAGTAGTAGAGAGAAAAAAAATAAAAGTAGGAAAGCAGTGGCTTTTTGTATGTAGACTATGCATACACCTGGCGCTCTTATGCTCATTTTTTCCCTATCCGCTAAACCATTCTAAACAAGAAAAGTTTATACACAATTAGTTTATACACAGACCACAACTAAACCACAGGTATTGTTGGTAAGCAACGTATATTTATTCGGGTGACATTTTCTGCAGCCCTGCTATTGGGCTTTCCTTCCTTCCTTTTCAGCTGTGCAGGTTCATTAAGAAGTGATGAGACACTTTGACAATTTTAATCGTTGAAAGACTTAGCGAAACCTTTTTCGGGTTCTTTTTTCTTGTTCATTCTGCACATTGCATTTTAAGGCGTGTTTTCTGTGTTGCTTTTTCTTTATGGGTAGGGCATGACAACATTTTTTTACACCATGTGAAGTATGTGGTGCCATAGATTGTTCTTAGATGGAGTCTTGCCCTTTCATTGTGTACAATATGATGTCGGTTTTTTGTGTCCAAGGCCATTTTACAGCGTGATTGTAGCACCTTGCTAAGTTTTGCCTCTGTCACCCAAGTTTGAAAGATTGCCGCGCACTGCTAGTGGCATGATACATGTGACATTTCTTTTTCACTAAAAGGAAGTCTGTCACTTATCCTGTGCACTGGTTTTCTTTTGTCTCTTTGAATTGCAATTTGTTGCCTATATTTGCTCTTTTGTTGCATTTAAGATTAGGAATGGCTATCATAATTGAGATTTAACCATATTGCACACAATGTGGATGATATGTAATTGCAATACATGGCCACCATAAATATATTAGAAGTTAATAATTCAAGAATAGTGCCTTTGCATGGTGGTGCAGCCATGAATTGGGACTATAAAGTACCAGCGCTGCAGGTAGCACTGCTTGTGCAGAATATAGTTCAACTCTACTACCTTCAAACATCATTGTTTTTATCTGCATTCGCATAGATCTAGTTTCTGTGAAGAACACACATCCGGTGGAAGAGTGGCTTGCACCTGCAGTTGGGTCCAATGAATAGCCAAATTTCTGCCCGTTTTCATGTTATTAGCATATTAGTAAAGGCAGTCGTTTTTATAGTAGCCTGTTTGCCCAGTGTAGAAGCCGCTGCAGGGTGTCAGGATCTCATACACATCTTCAGCTTTGTAGGGGACACAGCATCTGGCACATAGTTTGTAACAGGCCATGTGTTCGGGGCAAGTTGAGTTTACTAACTATCAAAGGAAGAACAAAGCTTGTTGGATATGAAGTAAACCACCTGTATACTCGATGGCCTTCTTCATTTCGTGTGACATATGTGGTTATAGCGACACTTGTTTTAAGCGCTTCTTGTCCAGCAGTGGTCGTTTACTTTTGAAACACTCAGCATAGCTTTCAGCAAGCTGGACAGGAATAAAACTGAAAAACCAGCAGATGTTAATTGTCGCACTTATCATGCGAAGCTTCATACAGTATGATGAGGGCATAAATAAATGAGGGTGTTTCTCAAGGTCTTGTAGCACATGTCACATGTTTGGAGCAACATGATGTACAGCACTTTTTTTGATCGCATGCTGTAGGTTTAGCAGGTGTGGCCATGGTTGAAGTGCAGTGCAAAGTCAAGAAAACAGATATCTATGAGCAGCACCCTGGTAATGGAGACTCTGGGAAAACTAGTGGGAAGTCTGTAAAACATCTGGTTGATCCACTTGCTGGCTCCATCAGGCAAAGTATTATAAAGAGAAGGAAGTCATCAACACATCAGAAGGTTTTTAGATATAACAAGTGTGACTATACTACCATTAGTGCTGACTAGATTTTTTTTTCAACAATGCACTTCTCCCTTCCTTTTACAGTAGAACGGTCGAGCAAAACTGGCTACTCTTCCGAGATAAATTACAGTCATTAGTAAACCAGTACATCCCCATAATCAATATATCCAATGATAAATCGAACCCATGGTTCACCTGTTTCCTTCGGCGTCTTCGAAACAAAGAGAAACGCTTATACACTAGTGCTAAACGACTTGACACCCCATCAGCTTGGGAAAAATACAATCAATGTTTAAAAAACTACAACTCCGCTTTATCCGCTGCTAAAGATAAATACTTTTCACGTGACCTTCTATCTCTTCTCAAATCCAACCCTTGAAAGTTCTGGCTATTATCTCTCCGAACCGCGACAGTAATCACATTTTTTTATATGATAGCGACCATGTGCCCCTTCCAGACAATGAGTGTCCTTCATGCTTCAACACATATTTTTCATCTATATTTAATACTGAAGATCACTCCATCCTACCTGACGTTCCCGATTTAGACTATCAGTACATGACACCCATCGACATTACTATCGATGGCATTGTATCTCTTATAAACAATCTTAAGTTGTCTAATTCTTGTGGCGTCGATGAGAGTAATTCTAAAATACTAAAGAACACCGTTATGACTTCTAGCAAAATACTATATCACATTCTCAAACACTCACTAACTTCAGGAGCACTGCCGTCAGATTGGAAGACTGCGAAAGTAGTTCCCATATTCAAAAGCGCTGACAGATACTCATCAGATAACTACCGGCCAATTTCGCTCACGTGTATTTGTTGTAAAATGCTCGAGCATATAATAGCTTCTCACATATACAACCATACGGAATCAAACAACTTTTTTTTCACCAATCAGCACGGGTTCAGGAAGGGTTTGTCATGTGAGACACAGCTTTTAGAATTCACGACTGACCTGCATCACTTGGATGCATCACTGCATCACTTGGACTTGGACCATAATGTACAGATTGATAGCATATTCTTTGACTTTTCCAAGGCGTTTGATTGCGTAGCCCATTTCCGCCTAATTTGAAAGTTCAACGCACTAAGATTGGTTTCACGGACACTAACTTGACTCCGCAACTTTCTTTCTAATCGCCGACAATTTACTATCGTTAACAATCTTTCTTCGCCCCATTCCTATGTCACTTCCTGCGTGCCAGAAGGTAGCGTGCTTGGGGCGCTTCTATTCGTAATATACATTAACGATGTTCCTAATAACTTAACATCCCGAGTGCGAATGTTCGCAGATGACTGCATTATTTACCGCCCTATAACCAGCCCCGATGACTAACTCATTCTTCAAAACGACCTTCATCTCATATTTGATTGGTGTAACACTTGGTTAATGAATCTTAATTTGTCTAAATGCAAAGTAATATCTTTCACCCGTAAACATTCAATCTCTTCTTTCCAATATAACGTAAATAAGCCAATTTCTATAGGTACTTCCTACAACTACTTAGGCATTAATCTCGCACCAAGCCTTTCCGGGGCCCATCACATGACTACTATATGTGCTAATGCTTCAATATCACTGGAGTACTTATGCCGAAACCTGCGTAATTCGCCCTCTAACATCCGTAAGCTAGCTTATCAGACGTTTATTCGCCCCCGGCTCGAATTTGCCTCCCCAATCTGGTCACCCCATTATAATAACCTAATCAGCTTATTAGAATCAAGTCAAAATAGGGCCGCCAGGTTTATCTCGCGTAACTACACCTACAATTCAAGCATCTCACAAATAAAACTTGATATTTCACTTCAGCCACTCAGTACTCGACGCGATTTTGCACTCACATCATTACTTAATAAGTACGTTCATGCGGATCTTCTTTACGGCTTGAATTCGCACCTTTCACATCTCGCAGATTACATAATCAGCTCAGCTTCACACGCATCTACGGGAACACACATGCATTCAACTGGTCGGCGCTTCCTCGTGCCATTCGATTGTGGAACGCTATTCCTGATTTCATCGTCTCGGAACCTAATCTCGATAAATTACGTCAGCTCATCAATTAATATTCCATCGCCTAACTTGTGGGGATCGCACGCGCATCCCGATATCTCCGGAGCGGCCACGCGGTTATCACGCGATAAACACGTGCTCGCTCGCGGACGGTAGCGGGGAGAGGGCACCTTCGCCGCCCCCGCTGCTCTTCGCGCCTGGCCGCGACGCTGCAGCCAAGGCACCCCGTTCCCTCCTCTCCCTTTCTTGGAACCGGGGAGACTCCTTTCCCGCCGCTCGGGGAGAAGCGCTATTTCCCCGATGCACCGTTGTCTTTCGGCTGAGGAGCTTGCGACTGGCCGCATCTCAATTCAGCCGCTGAGACCGCCGCACGCCGTCCCCCTGCTGTGCCCGGCCTTTGTGAACGACTGACCGCCCCAGGGCCCGAGCGCGGATCCACTCTGGGTGAGCTGAACTCTTATCAGCCTCTTTTGTGGTTCCCACATTGTGCGGTTTATTTCGCCCCAGACGTGCGGAACGCTCCGCCGCTGTGGTTTCGTGTTGTATTTGTATGTGTGGTTGCTGTTGTTGTCACTTGGTATACTTGTACTCTAAGGTGAATAAACACCTTAGGTCGAGACTCACCCTGTCCTCCCTGGCCTGAACCCGCCGTGGTCGCAACTCACTGCGAACCGCGGGTTAGGGGTCACAGCTCTTACTGTTAGGGCTGCTGCGAAAGTGCTAGCGAGCGACTGCCGCTCCGCCGGCGCTGTGCGATCCAGAGAAGGGTCAGGTGCGCACGCGCGAACTTGAGTAATACCCCTATAAACTTCAATAAAGTGCACGATGCTTTTTTTTCAGTTATGTGCTCTCTTGTTTATGAGCTCATTTCGCTTATTATTCTTGTATTTTTTATTATTGTTTAGTATTTCTACTGCAGTGGCAACATTATTTTTCATTGTTTAATTAAGGAAATGTATCGTTTTTTTTTCTAATGTGTACATTCCGGACCCTGTTATTTTGTACAATGGTTTAATACTTGTATAAGATGTGTATACATTTTTCCACTGTCAATTAAGGATGTACATCTATTATGTTTTGTTATATGCTCTATATACACTTTTAATCCTATTGTAACTCCCCCCTTACCCAATGCCTCATACGAGGCCTGTAAGGACATTGTTGAATAGATCAATAAATAAATATAAACACTGTGCTAAGGTCATAACATGCCAACAAATCTTAGTGCGCAGGCTATGCACGACCAACTACATATGCCTTCTGTTCAGACATTGCTCATTGTAACTAACCAGGATGGAGTGGACAAAAAAAGAACAGCAGCTCCATTAATTTGGTTTCACTGGTATCAACAGTGTTTTGTAAGTGTACATTGCCATACTCCCCAAAGCCTTCTTGGGTGACATCAGCAAGGACCAGCTTGAGGCAAGGGGTAATAGACGTCTTTACAAGCTAAAAATGCATGCATGCATGGAGAGCACATTGTGTCCCAAAATAGGTACTTCACAGGTGCACTGGAGAAGGAACAGAATATTAACAGTGCGCAAAAACAAGCTACTAAACACCCAACAATGTTGCCATGTAACGACCTCTGAAACAATCCCTCTTAAAGAGGAAATCATTGTGTATCCATAAAGAGGCCAGATGGGCAAAGCCCCTTCAGTAATGCTGCTAGCTTCAAAAGCCCACTTTGCACATGCTGAATGCTTCCTTTTACGACTTTGCTGGGTGCAAGCATTCTACTGTCCAAAAGCTGTCATTGAGAGCACTGTTGGTTCGGTGGCAATACAGTTGAGAAGCGATTGCAACAAACTTCCCTTCCTAGTTTGCCTGGATGCTCACGGTGCTTATGAAGCAGCACCATGAGGCAAGCAAGGTGAACGGATGCCTCCAAGCCCTTGTTCGTTTATCACACTGTTCTGTTAGTAACAACCATGAGACTTGAAACCAACAAGCTCATGTTCGGCACTCGCGTGGTTACTGCGGAGGGTCCATAAAAAGCACAAAAACAGAAAACTCAAGGAAAAGGATAAAGCACCATTTAACACTTAGTATTGCTGCAGCCCACCCCCTTCTTTTATTTTGTCTGGTCGTGCTACATCTTTTTACTATAGATAGGCATGAACTTAGGTGATGTTCCCAATCACTTTCCAATCTTTATTTACACCATTTGCTGGTTCAAAGAGGCTCGAAACACTGCAATGGAAGCTTCAAGTAGAAATGGTGCCTGGAAGTAAAGAAAGCTGTGCTGCAACCATCTCGGCAACATCTTGTCCCTTTAATAAAAATTGTGCTTTCATATCAACTTGAGCCCTCCAGTTTAGAGTAAAGTACCAGTGCACTTATGAACAATGTATCAATTCTCAAAGAGCATCTGCAGTCCAGCCAAAAGCAGGGGGCAAGAATCCGCATTGTGCTCCTGCATTGAAGGTGACTAACACGTACCATAATCGCGGAAGTGCTTTAGTAAGCTTCCCTGCAATATGAATTTGTAATGTGCAAATAATTGCCAATGAAGCTTACCACGAGGCACAGATGCACTTGCAAATTATGTCAGAATTGAAAATAATGAGCACAGTGTAAACCTATGAGCCCTTTCCACTCTTAGTATGCTTTACTGCACGATGCTTATTTCCAGCCCTGTATTGCGGTGTAGCAAGCTACAAATGAAACGGTGCATAATTGGGATTTTTACTTTATCTTTCATGCAATAGCCTAATATTTCGCGGTGAAGCCTAAGCAATGTACTGCGGTGAAGCATACTAAAAGTGAAAGGGGGCCACTGTCAATGGATATAATAAGAGTTCTTTAATTATACATTCGCGCACCCGCCGCCTCTCAGGTCGCGGCCCTCTCCCACTTTTAGTATGCTTCACCGCGTAATTAAAGTGTACTGCGGCGAAGAAGCCGTACATTTGTATTGAGTGAATAAACAAATGGTTTTTACAACAATACAAAAATAAACACGCACCATGCATCAGTCTACCACACGGAAGAGCGTCGCACCATACGGTAGCTGATTCACACAGGCCGTGTAGGTCACTTATCACTCGTAAAGGGTATTATGGGTAATTCAACATTTCAGACACACATATGTGTTTATGTTTACGTTCGCACTCCTTGCGTAATAAGACTCCAAAAACTTCCACAATGGGGAACCAGCGCTGGATAGGCGGCGCGTCGAAAAGAGTGCGTTGCACGCCGCCCTGGCGACGAAACGCGGCATATTCCAGCCACACAACCAGACGACACACGCATACGCAGCCGTATTATAGTTCGTATGTTTCCGTTTTCGCGCCGCTTCAAGTGGAGTTTTTGTAAAGAAGCTAGCGCCATCAAGTGAAGAAATGACGAAAGAAGCTTTTTAAGCTTTATACATTTTTCACAGTGCGTCGCGGCGAGCACGTGTGTTTCTTTAACGGTTGCGTCGTGTATCGATGCCATGCTTGCGTGGCTGCCTGCCTCGCAAATCTAGCAGTTGTGGCTCCGGTCGTGCTGCGCTATGGTTTCGGAAGTATTAGTTGGCCTGAAGATATTCCATATTTCTCTGGCTAGACATAAAAAATTCTGATGTTACTTCGCCACAGCAGTCAATGGAGAAGAAAGCTTTATCGCATCAGCTGACTCGCGCAAGCGAAGGTTTGAGTGCTCGGCTGCTTGATCCGTTACAATTCTGGCTACATTTAGCACTAATTACATTAATTTGCCGGATGCATCTAAGCGCCGAGTCCTCATCCGCATGCGCATATTTATAAACACATAGGTGGCTTAGTCGCGCGTGCGCCGGCACTATGCGCATACAACTCGTATTACCAGGCAGCTTCCCTCCTACATAATTCTTGGCAATGAATGGATAATTTTTACCTTTCGTATCGTTCACTTGGTGCGGTGGCGTTGGAAGGGGCTTGGCGGTGGCATTGCGAAGGAAAAATGGTACATATGCCGGATGGTGCATGCTATTGCTCATTTTCTTTCCGACGAAATACCGACAGCAGATTCTGCTGTTTGGTACTGTCTGCCATGGCTGACCGTCTTCACTATCGAATAAACCAAGGATACACGCAAAATTTGATTTATAAACCAGCCCGACATCGCTTGACAGGGCGACAAGACGGGAGCTTACTCCGCTCGCCTGACTGCTTGGATCCAACGCCGCCTCCGTTCTTGTTCGTAGGGTTTAGATGGAAAGACGCAGAAGGATACATCCTCCCTCATCCCGACTTAGTTGTGGCACTTGTATACGCAACAGTATCGTCGGCGCCCTTTTGTTTTCCTTCGACTTTAAGGGCACGCAACGCAATTTTCGTCCGCGGGGGAGGCTGGATTGTGCACGTTCTGACCGGCAGGGCGGCGCTGCAGGCGCCGTGAAAACTCCAGTGCTGGTTCCCCATAGAAAGTAATTTACAACACACAAACCCAATCAACACAGACATATGTCTCGTTTTCAACTCGGCCGTCATGCAAATGACATATAGCGCGGAAAAACGTGAACATGTTGTGTGTTAGCGTCGTAAACTTCATACTAGGCAAGGAGCAAGCACACCACAATCCCGCGACAGCCGCTAATGAGACCAAGACGGGAGCACATGTCTGTGAAGGCGCAAACGGAGCCCCTAAGCCACTCTGCTCCTCCGCCACCCCCGCTGCACGGCTGCACCACTCGTTTCAAACACAGCACACCAAACACACATTCAGCGCTGAACAGTGGGTGGTCGACGCAGTTGCATTTATATGACCTGCAGCGAGCAGCACATCTCTCGATGTCCGTTAAGCAAAGTCGGACACGGCGTCGCCACATCGCGGTTCGCAGAACTTCTCTGCTGAGGCGCTAGGCCACTTCGATATTTCAATTGTCACCACCGCCCGGTTCTCAAGAAAGCACGGGTCACACAACCCAGATTCTGTACTGCCACAGCTCACCGAGGCCATAGCCGCACTGCCGCACCGCCACTACTCACGGCTTTCCGCCAAGTAACAGAGAACCTACAACCATTAGACAAGCAACGCACGCACAATCACATGAGCAATGTTGAACACCGCGCGGTCTAGAGAACGATCACGCCGAGGACGAACACATAGAATTAAAGAACACGAACAGGCTATGGAGTCGCACGGCGCCAGGATCGCGCCTTCTCAAAAATGCCTAAACGATGCTGCCCCTAGGCACCTAGGATCAGGTCACGTGAGGGATTTTCGTACGAAAAATAGACGCACGCGTAGGAGCGGTGGCCACGCGGCATAGTGTTAAGATAAACAACCGTAGAGGAAAAGCTGGTCCTAAAAAGTGGGAAATGCTTGGGCGCCGCCCTGTTGTCAGTGTGGCCAGCGCAGTTACTATTGAAAGAGCTGTAAACAAGTAAAGGTCACCTGATGCTTTGTCATTTAAAAACGCATACCTGATGGCTTCATGAAGGTGATGCGTTAATATTAAGTTTACGGAAAGCGCCTGCTAAGTACGTGACTTACGTAAATCACGATGTACTAATTGATGCAATAAAGCATGGCTCGAATTTCGGTTTTGAATCTGTTTTTTGGATGCGTAGTAGTTTCGTACAGTTTAGGTTTGGCATGTGATCGCGCGGCGACATCGGACGCTATGGCACATTCGCGCCTTTTGGGACACGCAAGCTCCGAAGTGCTCTGGCATATACCTTCGCATGAGGGGCGTAGCCAGGAAGGGGAAGGCTTATGGGGCTTCAGCCCCCCCCCCCCGAAATTTTTTCGTGCTGTCAATGGACCGTCGACCAAAGCAACCCCCGGCGCCAGAAATCATTCTGAATTTTGTCTAGAATGACTTTTTCATGCTCGAAAAGACATTTCACCGCGAACATTGTGAACTCGGGCTGGATTTCCCGGCAACGCCCATGCACCGGGGTCACATAACGCAAGCAGCCCCATCTGAGCAAAAAGTTTAAAGGGCGTTTTGATGGCGAATGGGCTCGCCGCGGAATCGCGCGGAGGTCGCGGAATCTACGGAGCGCGTGGATGTCAATTCCGAAACTTCATGGGTATAAAGTTGTTATAAACTTTTGAAGTGAAAGGTGCAGTGACATTTCGAAAGTTGTGCTTTAGATATTCAACTGCGGAGGTTTGTGGGTTTGATGTTGTTATAAACATTTGACACCAACTGCGCATTGACTTTTCTAAAGTCTTAGATTGAAACATACAACGAGATAAGCCAAATCAACACACTATCAGACAAGTTGACAAAGCATGCAACGAGGTCCGATGAGACGAAGCGTTGTGGTGGTTCATTTGTGCCATCATGTCGCATAAAAAATATCAACATTTTTTTTTTCACCTATGCCAAAGCATCCATGTCAAGACACTGAAGCCAGCCAGGGTAACCACTGTCTTGTCGACGTTTTTTCTCGCTACCCTATACCCGCGGGTTGCCAGAGCCAGACAGAGCGCATTCGTTTTTCTCGTGTTGCCCCGACCAACGTTACTACAAGTTTTCCCGCTCATTTTAATCCAAACGCCATTGAAGATAATCCAGGTGCCAGCCAATTTAATCCGAGTGCCAGCATTTTTAATCCAGGCGCCACTACATTTAATCCCAGCGCCATCCAAATTAATCCGCCTGCCAACTCATTTAATCCTTGCGCCAGCTATTTTAATCCAAGTGCCACACATTTTAATTCCAGAGCTAGTCAATTTAATCCTGTTGGAAATTGATTGAGAAACAAATAATTCTTGCAGAAGAGGACGTACCAGGCGTCATGAAGGCCGTCTATTCATTGATGTAATCACTATATTGGCGTCAGCACTATAGGAGCACAGTTTCCTCCTTTTCCTCCGCTCATTTCCTCCTTTTCGAGTCCCATTTCCGAGTGACAAGAATGACTCACATAAGTTAGTCAGAATCCTGACGTATATTACGCGACTTGGGTTGCGATCATGACATGCGATTTCTTTTCCTATCGTCTTGCATATCGATCGACATCGATCGCAAGGGTAAAAACTTGCTCAACATTGCGCAGGCACTTCACATAAACACTAAGCGATTCAATATAGCTCACTAAGCTTGTATCTAGCATGCACTCTTATGCTTCCAACTTGCACTCAAACGAAATGGTTCTGAGAATGTAACAGATTCTTCTTGAGTGACATGATTAGGTAACTAGTGGCCTACTCGACGTCACCGCCATCGGACCTCTCCGAAGCTGCCTACTAACATATTAAAGGAAATCGCTTTCAAAGGTTAAAAACCTGCTCCATATCACTGACTCCAGTGAAGTGGTCACAAGTGACTCTCGTGACGTCACCACGCTTCTCACGCATGCACTATCCTAAACTGCTAGCATGCATAGAAAACGAAGTGGCTTAAAAAGGGGAATAACCGGCTCACTATCACTCAGCCAATGATGTGATCACTAGTGACTCACATAACGTCATTATGGTTGTCACCCAACCATGCACTCACCTAACCTGCCGACATGCCTATCAAACGAAATGGCTCTTAAAGACTTACAAACTTCTCACTATCCCAAAGTCAAGTGAGGTGATCACTAGTGACTCACGTGACGTCTCCATGGTTATCGCCTAACCATGCACTCTCCTAACCTGCCGACATGCATATCAAACGAAATTTACAAACTGCCCACTATCACATAGACGAATGAGGTGATCACTAGTGACTCATGTGACGTTACTACATTCGCGTGCGAGCGTCAACTCCCCTTACCTGTATGTGAAAAGAAATGGTTTTCAAAGGGCAGGTAGCTGCTTACTATCGCTCATTAACATGACGTGATCACTAGCGACTTACGATGCGCTGTTCCGAGGAACTCGCTTAAGATATCGTGTTGGAGAGCAGGCGAATTGACACGTGCAATCCTTGTAATCATGGTGACTCACATGACGTCACCATGAAGACTATTTAGCAAGCACTCTCCATTAAGGGCGGCATTATTACCAAATATTTTAAAAGCCGAAATATGCGAACTGAGTCGCACCGTTTTCTTACAAATAAATTGGTCATTATGGAACTATGGTTCTAGTATGGCCAGCAACCTTCTTATGCTACCGACCTCAATAGAATGTATTATTGCATAGGCTTACACTCTGATGGTTGCCGCGCGTTAATCAAATACAAGTGGAAAATTGACGAATTTCTGAGTCTCAGATGCGTGGGATTGAGTGCGCATTCTTCCCTCCTAAAGCTTGAGGATGGACTGCAAGCAGTACCACCGACAAAATAGCGCCGTGATGTATCTTTTGCGACATCTCGCTCGACACCGGATGTACCAAGATACGGTAAGATCTTTTGAACGAAAAATGTAATTTATTCGATGCGGTATTTAATTTCACACGATAGCAGGCACTTCCTGAATGGGATTATAGAAACAAACCGAGAACAACTATATGCCCTCCTCTCTAAGCGTAGCCTGAACAAAAAAAAAAGTTGTGCCTATCAAATGCAGCACAATCCATGCGTTGAGCAAGCGGCATTGCCTGTTATGCAGCATTCACAAGCAACGAGCGCCTGTGCTCCTTTTGTGTGGCTCCTTTGGAGTCACCAGCACTGCGTCGCGCCGCTCACTGATGTACTGTTTAACTCGACATTTAAACTTGGACAAAAACTCCTCAAGGGGATTAAAAAGGGCTCTATGGTGGCAGGCGCTTCATGGAATGGTTCGAGCTGACCAGATTTGCTAGTTCTGCGCGATCGTGAGCGGGAGCGTTGGCGAAAATGAAGACTGCCTTTGTATCCGGCTCCTCCGAGTCAACCTCGGTCGAAACGTCGGGGAGAAAGTCATTGAATACGATCCAATGGACTCTTTCGACAATTCGCCAGTGATGCACACCGTTTGCCGACATGCAGGCGATGATGTTATTGTTCGCGCCTTTCGTCGAAGTCGTCGTCTAGAGCGCTGCGGTGCCATTTTTTTCGGGGCCTAATTTTCTTGAGCACCATATATTTTAATTTGTTTCGTCGCCGTAAAAGCGGAAAACGCGGTGCCCATTGGTTTGTAACCATTGCGCACACTCTTTTCGTTTCTTCTTCACGTCGGAGCGGTTGCGGTCCACCGGCCTCTGGGTCGCTAATTTGATGGAGTAGGTGTG
The DNA here is from genome assembly GCF_050947875.1 of Dermacentor variabilis. Classification (NCBI taxonomy): domain Eukaryota; kingdom Metazoa; phylum Arthropoda; class Arachnida; order Ixodida; family Ixodidae; genus Dermacentor; species Dermacentor variabilis. Next base: position 112,234,263 of record NC_134577.1, on the reverse strand, counting down.
TGCGTCGAGGAGGCGGTCAACAGAACTGGTGCTTATTGTGAGGCCAGGTATTTCTTGTTCAACGGTTCGCTTTATCTGTTCCAGCGTGAACGTTGGTTTCCCGTCGACAGTTCTTGTTACGACGGCGACAACGTCGGCACCAAACTTTCTCACGGAGCCCCCCGTTTTCAGAGACAATTCATGGTATGTCGCTGCAATTGACCTTACAGTTTTAAGTTTATACAGAGTGTCTCCCCGAGTTGTTTCAGATCTCTGCCGCGCCTTGTGACATCGACGATATTTGATCGGTTGACGTCAGACACCTTGTTGTTTTTCCTTGTGAGTTATTTGGATCCTGGAACGGAGGACCCCGCTTTCGCACGACATACGCCTGTTCGTTTTCAAGAGTCCCAGCTTCCATGGCGGTCAGCGCAGGTAAAAATCAAGCACAACAGTAGCGCGGGGAGCTCATAACAAAATGTCAGACTGCCACTATTACAGAAGCGCCGTGAACGTCGCTGAATGTAGTGACTTCGGATAAGTCGCTAGTGATCACCTCATTCGAATATGTGATAGTGAGCAGTTTGTAAGTCTTTAAAAGCCATTTCATTTGATATGCATGTCGGCAGGTTAGGAGAGTGCTTGGTTAGGCGAGAACCATGGTGACGTCACGTGAGTTACTAGTGATCACCTCGTCCTACTTTGTGATAATGAGCAGGTTGTTACTCTTTGAAAGCCGTTTCGTTTGATATGCATGTCGGCAGATTAGTAGAGTGCATGGGTGGGTAAACCGCGTGGTCACGTCACGTGAGTCACTAGGGATCACCTCATTCTACTTTGCGATAATGAGCAGGTTCTTGCTCTTCAAAAGCCATGTCGTTTGATATGCATGTCGGCAGGTTAGGAGAGTGCATGGGTGATTGAGAGCCGTGGTGACGTTACGTGAGTCACAAGTGATCACCTCATTTGACTTTGTGATAATGAGCAGGTTCTTCCTGTTCAAAAGCCATTTCGTTTGATGTGCATGTCGGCAGGTTAGGAGAGTGCATGGTTGGGTGAGAACCATAATGACGTCATGTAAGTCACTACTGATCACATCATTGGCTGGGTGATAGTGAACCAGTTATTACCCTTTATAAGCCGCTTCGTTTGATATGCATGCCGGCAGTTTAGGATAGTGCATGCGTAAGAAGCGTGGTGACGTCACGAGATTAACTAGTGATCACGCTGCTTGAGTCAGTGATAGGGAGCAGGTTTTTAACCTTTGAAAGCGATTTCCTTTGATATTTTAGTAGGCAGGTTAGGAAAGATGCGACGGCGGTGACGTCGAGTAGGTCACTAGTGACCTAATCATGTCACTCAAGAAGAAACTGTTACATTCTCAGAACCATTTCGTTTGATATGCATGTTGGAAGCATAAGAGTGCATGCAAGATACAAGCTTAGTGAGCTATGTTGAATCGCATAGTGTTTATGTCAAATGCCTGCGTAATGGTGAGCAAGTTTTTACCCTTGCGAACGATGTCGATCAATATGCAAGACGATAGGGAAGGAAATAGCATGTCATGATCGCAACCCAAGCGCGTAATATCCGTCAGGATTCTGACTCACTTATGTGAGTCATTCTTGTCACTCGGAAATGCGACTCGAAAAGGAGGAAATGAGCGAGCGCTTAACACACGGAAGTGTCTCTGAAGGAGCCATGACGACACTGGTAGCGTGGAAACTGTGCTTGTATAGTGCTCACGCCAATATAGTGATCACATCAATTAATAGACGGCCTTCATGGCGCCGGTTAGGTCCTCTTCTGCAAGAATTATTTGTTTCTCAATGAATTATCAACAGGATTAAATTGACTGGCATTGGGATTTAAATGTGTGGCACTTGGATTAAAATGGCTGGAGCAAGGATTAAATGAGTTAGCACGCGGATTAATTCAGATGGCGCTGGGATTAAATGTGGTGGCGCCTGCATTCAATTATTGGCACTTGGATTAAAAATGCTGGCGCTCAGATTAAATTGGCTGGCACCTGGATAATTTTCAATGACGTTTGGATTAAAAAGAGCGTGAAAACCTGTAGACTAACTTCAGTTGTAAAAGTCTCCGCCCGCGCGCTTACAGCCGCTGTCGCCACTTCTGTGACAGCCGCCAGATGGCAGCGCCGTTTTATCGAGCTCCACTGCAGACGCCTCGCCGCGGCCTTGAGCTCGTGTGGACGGGCAGTTTGCGCGTGTTTTACGCTCACTTTCGTTCTCACCTGTTCGAGTTGGTGATACCATGAGAAAGGAGTATCCACTTACAGCAATAAGTTTTATCGGGCCAGCTGGTTCATACTGAAAGAAGGGCAAACTGCACTTAAGGAAGAAATGCATACAGCGAAGCGCAGAAGCTGCGTTTCTAAATGTCGTGTGGTTCCTCCTGTTTTAACGTTTCGCGCAGTTTAGCTCATCTGGCCAAAGTGCGTGATTGTAGGATGATCTTCATCCCTACCAAAGTTTCAGGGCTACAAAAAGAAAGATGACGTCAATCTTCGAACACACAAGCCACACACACGCACACATAAAAATATCGTCCGCTGTTTTACTCCGAGAATATGGTTAACCAGAGACGCTGAAACGTGTGGCCCTGTGTTTATCACTGGGTTACTCCCGAGGGTTCATTAAAGTATTTCTCAATTATAAGGTTACACACACGATCGTCTGCGACGGAGAGAACGACGTCATTGACGGTATGCCCGCAGTCCGCCGTTGTCGCTTGCGTTCGATGTCTCAAGTTTGCTAGGCGGCGTGGTTAGCAGCATTCGCCCGCCATTTTCCGCTTGTGATTCTTCGAAATTAAATGTCTTCAAAATTAAATCTGTCCGTTACTGAAGACAATGAGTGGCTCATGGTCCTCCCACGGGACATCCGCGCCAAGATCACGGCCCGACCTATACCCAGAAACTTACACCCCGAAAATAACAGGGGCATACGAGAAGCGAGAGGACAATTGCTCCTTAAGCAAGCCTTGGCGAACCGCGAACGCTCAGCTATTGTGGACGCGGCGGCCTACGCGGGAAGGAAAGCTTTCTCAGTGGCGGTTGTGGACGGCCGAGGATCCATAAGACATGCAGCCACGGTATTGCAAGGAAGCCTGAACAGGAGAACAGGTTGCGATCGCTGTTGCGCTCACCGACGACAATCTTTCTCACATCAACAGCGACTCCATAGCCGCTATCAGAGATTTTCAAAAGGGCACGGTCTGCACAAAGGCTCTCAGAATTGTCACAAAGAAAGAGATTAATAACCACGTCATATACTGGTTCCCGGCACACTTAGGACCAAAGATCGGCGACGTCCCCAACCTTAACGAGGCGGCACACGAGGCTGCGCGCGCGCTTACAGACCACGCGGATTCACCCGACAACTCGGAGAAGAAGGACGCCCCAACAACATACAATGACATCACTAAACACTAATACCTTATAACATAGAGAGTATAGCACGCCACACCGTACGCTCACTCGAGCTCAAGCGGTTACACTCAGAATGCTGCATACCCCACGCAAAACAGACTACACCACTACATGCCTGAGCTCTACGACAAGTCTTATTGCACCGATTGCAATACATCCCTTAACATCTACCAGTTAATCTGGCCGGGATCGCAAGCTCACATAAACTCCGAACCGGACAAGCGCAAGTTTGAAGAAGCAATGCGGAGCGATCGAAGAACTCGCTCCCCAACTCTGGGCCGTCCAGCAGGTCCACGGTGCTGCCAGGAAACTCAACCTCCCGGTTCCGTCGTGGAAGACGCCCACTCTATGAGAGCCCAAAGCTCTTGTGGCCTGCAGGACCTTGAATAATGTTGATTTCCTTCCTTCATACTCCCTTAAGCAATGGCTCATACCCCCGTAAACGTGGCCTCCCCATTACGACCAGAGAATTGAAATTCTATGCTGAAATGATGAACGGCAACGCAGTCATCTGTGGAAGACTACGACGACGAACGCGGGAGCAGTGGCACGAGAGCGTGCCGTGGATTTCGCAGAGAGTTCCCGGTCGGCAAGAGAGAGAGAGAATAAACTTTATTCAAGAACCCCGGTCGGGATTCGCCCGCTTTGTTCTAGTTGTCTGCCAAGCCGAGCGTCGTGATGAGCTCGATCATGTCCCGTACGTACTCGGAGGAGGAGTCCGCCAGCCACTCCTCAAGTGTCGTAGGTCTACGGGTGGGTGAGACTTTGGCAAGGCTAGCCTGAATAGTGAGACGGCTCCCCGGACAATCCCACAGAATGTGAGCATTATCCGGGAAGCCGCCACATGCCTTGCAAGCAGGTTTACCAGGCAAACCTTGTATGTAGTGTTGGAAGTGTGGGGACAAGAGAGAGTGCGTCTGTGCACGCCTCCATAGTACCGCCTCTCTTCGATTGATGTGTGTATCCGCTTGTGGATACTTCATGGAGTTGTTTAGTAAATCGTCAAATTTTTCGCGCCTTTCCGCCCGCGCGAAGGCATATTGCTCATTCAGAGTCAGTGGGTCCGCCCACCACAGAGGAGGGCCCGGGAGATTTGCACGGGATGTGGCATGTGCCACTTCGTTCCCTCTGTTCCCTGTGTGACTCGGAATCCACTGAATCCGCACTCTAATGTTAGGGTGTGCGTTGAGGTGCGTTGTTAATGCTGAATGTAGTGCCGCGGAAACGTTTCTGGCTGCGCGTGCCCTGCATGCAGCCTGGCTATCTGTTCGAATGAGCAGATTTCGTTCGTGTGGATTTGGCATGGTCGCGGCTTCCACGACAGCTGTAAGTTCCGCTTGATGTTGTGACGTAATATTGCAGTGTAGGCCCCATGATAAAGGTGTAGGGTCGGTTGCCACCCCTTTGCAGAAGCCTCGATTATTTGGAGAGACGTCCGTATATAGGATCCAGTCTTCGGTGTCGTCCGGTCGGCAAGAGGAATCGCTCTGTTCCACGCCGAGCAAAGCGTCGCATTGCTGGGAGCACAGATAATGTGGCGCGCCGAACTGTCGACATCGTTCCTATAGCGCCTATGCAGCCACGTACGCAGCACGTCGGCATCGTCTGCTGATATCCTTAACAAACTCGGCGAAGGCTAATTTCACGGATGACATGCTTGCTGGAATTCGCCGTCAACAACGGACCACAGAATACACCAACGCTGCACCGCATGCTTAGTCCGGCCCGCCCGCGCAGCCGGCTAGTGAGGAAGTGAAGCCGGGCGCGACTGCAGCGCCACGAAGGCGCGGCCGGGTGGCGGTTCCGCGCAACAGCCCCGAGTTTGAAAACTGAAGCTAGTCTAGTAACGTTGGCCCCGACCATCACGCGGAGCACTGGGGGCGCGTTTGGTTTTCTCTGGCTGAGTGGATTTTCGCCTGGCAGAGTTTTGGACACCTTCTGGCTAGCAGACGACAAAAAGAAGCAATGGTCGCTCAGCACCATCTCTGTGAGGACTCCATGGATTGCGCGGCGTTCGCTTGAGCGCAACCTCTCAGGAAAGTCTTGTCTCGCCGGTGTAGGATACTGAGTGCTATGCGTACGGTTCTCGGTGGACCCCCCAAGCGTCTCACGTTTTCTCCTATATTCATTCGGTAGCCACGTTAGATGCCCAAAGTAGGCATTGGATATTGGCCAGCTTACCCTTCTTTGAATATTTTCCCATTTCGGTGCCCCCACCCCACAAACGAAAAAAAAAATACATTGTTGCGGAGCAGCAAATTATCGCATGGTGAAAGTTCGATTTTGTTACTTCTTTTAATTAATTGTAATAAAATTATGGCAAGTTTGTCCGATTAGACAGAGACAAATGATCTTAAAGCAAATTCAAAGAAAACAAAAGCTCTATTATTTCGCGCAAAAAATAAACCACTCAACATTAATCTAGCTATATATTTTCAGAGCCAACGCATTGAACTGGTTGAAAAATTTAAAACTCTTGGAATATACTTTTCTTCTAATTTACGTTGGGATGCCCATATCAAACATCTCTGCGGCAAACTCTCTGCGGTTACCGGTGCTATGGCACGTTGGCGCACATTTTTACCTACGAGAGCAAAATTTCAAATATACTATGGTCTCTTCTTATCTTATATAAATTACTCTTACCTTGTCTGGGCTACAACATCTAAATCTAACTTGCAAAACCTGGTAATACTTCAAAAAAAATTGTTCGGTATATAGAGAACGTTAATCGGCTTTCACCAACAGATAATATATTTCTCAAGTACAGACTAAACCGCGTTGATAAACTATACGAACACAGATTACTAGAAACGATTTACTTCTCATCCGAATATGTTAAGAATTATTTTACATCCCTTGCTCAGCTAGAACTCTGCACTCACACGAAACATACTACACGAAACCCTGACGTCTGTAAGGTACCATGGTTTCGAAACAAATACAGCCTACAGTCCTTAACACATAATATACCGACTGTACTAAACAAATATAAGCACACAGCTACGCTAAATAAAAATGGTTTGCGTGGCTACTTTGTTTCTTTATAGTGCATTCAAGTGTAAAATGTCATTTTTATGCATACGTACGATATGTAATGTTTGTTGTGTATAAAGACTTCAGTCTATGTATCATGTGAATGCTACTGCCATGTAAGGGACCCTGGGCCTCCGTCAAGCTGCTGCGACAGCTTTTTGCACTGGTGTCCCTCCAGTTCCTTTTTTTTTCTGGTAAATAAAATTGATTTATTGATTGATTGATCTTGCGGAAAGTAATCGGCCACGGGACACTACATTTGCAGGATACTCTTATTATATTATTGCGATAGTAATTATATGGACAGTTCAGGTGCATTCCCGCTGTCGCCGTCACTCTCATGTTTCGTATGAAGTCCAAGGGCGATAACTCCGTGACCGCGCGCTGCATGCTGTATGTGCGAATGAAAGCTTAGAGGAGGGGGGAATGGTGAGCCCACGATGGTGGCTCATTCTTGTGTGCGCAAAGGAGAAAAGCGGGCAGCAAGCGCGCCGCCATCCGTAGCGCGCGATAAATCGGGGGGACTCGATGGAAGGGGGGCGGGATCTAGGATTCTGTGAATCTATGATTGCGCAACATGTTTATTTGCCTTGTTTGACGCATTATATACAGTGACTTATTCTTAGATACGTAGATTTATTCGAGACTTACATGTATACTTAAATATCTTGTTGCGAGGTTTTCTGTATACGTGCAGTGAACTTTCTTTCCAGCGACACTTTTTTTTGCCCTTTATCAAACATTTGTATATTCCATTGTATCTTCGCATTTCAAATGAACGTGGGCGGGTCAAGTGAGCCTACCCATCTCGCGCAATAATGGTTCGTTTCATTATATGCGAGGCATGCGCGTATCACACAGGCATCTCTCATTTACAAAAGTGACACGCAAGTGTGAGGGTAAATGTTCTTTAGTGCTCTCATACACTAGGTTTAAAATGGTTGCGTGATGTAATGGATTCTTCAGAAGTTGTGCAGCGTGGTGCCGTGAGATTTTCGACAGCTGAAGGTGTTCCCCAAAAAGAAATAAGTCGCCGTACGGCTGCCATGTACGTTGAACATTGCATTTCATTGGCCACTGTGAAGCGTTGGAGTAAACGATTGAAAAAAGGGCATGAAAGTTGCAAAGTTGCAAAAAGACCAATGATTCATGAACATCTCGGTTATCGGCTCTTGTGTGCGCAATGGGTGGATAACATTTTTAATCATCGCCAGAAGACGGAGCGGCTCTGCGCTGCCTTGACTCATCTAATCCGGTATCACAATGAAGCTGACGACTTCTTGTCTGCAACTGTGATCGGGGACGAAGCATGGTGCCACTACTACGGCCCTGAAACACGAAGGCAAAGCTTACAGTGGAAACATTCGAGTTCACCACCCGCAAAAAAAGCAAAAGCCGCCGTTTCCGGCGGAAAGGTGTTCTTGGCTTTATTTTTCTCGATCGTCAGGGGCCATTACTGATAGAATTTGCTAAACCCAGAAAGTCTATCAATCGTTTCCGATATTGTGAAACGCCGGATCGGCTGCGTGTCGCAATCAGGAACAAACGACGTGGAAAATTGACGAATGGGGTCATCTTGTTCCACGACCTAGCTATGGTGTTGGGCTGCTGAGCACGAGGTCGCGGGATCGAATCCCACCCATGGCGGCCGCATTTCGCTGGGGGCGAAATGCGGAAGCACCCGTGTACTTAGATTTCGGTGCACGTTAAAGAACCACAGGTGATCTAAATTTCCGGAGCCCTCCACTACGGCGTGCCTCTTAATCAGAACGTGGTTTTGGCACGTAAAACCCCATAATTTATTTTTTAATTGTTCCACGACAGTGGCCGTCCCCACTTCGCTGATGCGGTTAATACAAAACTGGCAAAGTTCAAATAGAAAACGCTGCAACATCAGCTATACAGCTGAGACCTGTCACCTTGCGACTTCCACATTTTGGGACAAATAAAAAAGAGCTCAAGGAAAACAGATTTGTGTCGGACGATTACGTGAAAGAGTCAGTTGCAGGCTTTTTGAAGCAGCACCTCAAGGAGTTTTATGAGAGGGGAATCACGCGACTTCTTAGTCAATGGAAGAAATGTCTAAATGCTCATGGACACTACTTTTAAATAAAACATCCCGTTTGTCATATATGCGCATTGGCTCACTTTCATTTCACCCACCCTCGTATATTCTGCAGAACGGCTTTGTATACCTGATCTCTCTTGGGGCAATAATTTCGGTGCAATTACTCACGATACCCGACCGGTCACAGCTGCTCCTCCGTAATACATTGGAATAACTGACAGCGTCATTGAAATTTTTCACTACCCGTTGCATATGTACAAAAATGTAAACAAGGTTCTTCAATGACAAAGTTTCATTATCATATTTGTCCTGAACTCGAGTCAGAGCTTTTTCTTAAACAATTTGTCGAGGGATGAAATACATGACTAATACCTGCATTTCCATTGCCAAAGGTGCTGCAAACGAATTCTTGAACGCTACGCACTGTCAAAACAAGTAAAATATGTATTTTTTCATTGGAAGGTATGCTCGTATGTGCCAAAAATTGTGCTCAATATAACTGATGTCAATGCTTCCTTGTTTTTGTCAATTTAATAAGTAAAGAAAATATAACACGATCTTTAAAACTATATCAGTTCGAAACCAGCAAAGCAGTGCATGCCACTGATATGAACAATGTAAAGGCCATGAAATTAACAGCGGAAATTCGGGCCCAACTCTAACGCGGCCTATTCAAATACATGTAAAACGCAGAAATGCTTTTCTGATATAACTCCTAGATCGTTTTTAATGAAATTTGCTGCATTTGAGAGCGAAAGTTAAATTCTAGTATCTGTTGGAAGCGGAAGGTTGATTTAGGGCCTGAATTTTGTTTTATATATTTTGAAAAATTTGAAAGTGCGAAAAAAAATAGAAGCACGACGTTTACAAAATAATAGCTCTGCATCAAGAATATATATCGCGGTTCTGTAATCGGCATCTATTATAAGAGTCAAACAGGACAAATTTGGTATGTCAATTTGTATCTTACGTAACTTGGTTACGTAGTGTACAAGGGTTCTGCAAAAGCAGTATTTCCATCATACTAAATTTCTTTAGATTCATATGTGACATATCAGCTTTGTCCGCTGTAGATGTACTATTATATGCAATTCACAGAATTGTTATATTATTTGTCATTGTTGCGTTACAGAGTATTAAACGTGATAGTTTCGTTTCCTGGAAATTTGCAATTTTTGCCAATTTTTCATCAAGAATTGACAACCTAAATGAAAACTTCAAAACCAGAAATCAGTAGAATTCAAGTTTTTATTTTTTAATGCAACAAACCCCATCAAATTTGCTGCAGTGGGTGCCGAAAAACCGAATTCATTTTCTACATGAATTAACATAGGAGCATCCGAGCCCCCCCGAACGAAATTTCTGGCTACGCCACTGCTTCGCATGTTAGTAAACGAATGTATCTTCTTGTTCAGAACATCACGCGAGTATACCGCTCTTGTGATGTATCACAATCGTTTGAGAAGGGTCACAGTAGAGCATTTTTTTACATGCGGAGCATTGTTTTCATTTGCACGTTTCCCTTCAGTATGGAATTGCTCGACAGGTGGACCAGCGCGCCAAAATTCTACTGGCGAGTCTAGAAGCTAGTCATAGAACTTGTTTAATTGTTGCACTTTGAACAATCATGCTTCTACAAAGGCCACCACAGAAAAACACCCTGATGCCGAGTATTTCTGTGTCAGGAAGTAACCAAGAGGCGAGTTCCTAATACAGACGGAATCGAGTGTATGAACCCACATAATAATAGCGTAGACCCTTTATTAACTGCGCAATATTTTCAACACTTCCTTGCATGCCGTTTCATGTGACATCTTTTCTGGTCACAAATGTGTGCAGCGAATCTATTTGCATGATCGACTCTGGGCCGGTGCGACCGTTCACTTGCACTTGATGCTTAGTCTTTTACATTTATCCGTAAACTGCAGATATATACATCACATCCCTACGAGCTTTCTTAAAATTCAATTATTTTAGACAACTAGCGCATATGCAATACCGACATAATCTCAAATACCACTTAGCAGCTGGGACACATTCTTGTTGAGTATACTCGCAGGTAAAATAAGTAGATCATGTGCAGAGCTCCAGCTCATTTTCCTTAAACCAGTGCGTACAAGGGGTATGCAAAAGTAAATTTTTTCTCGCGCACCAATTATTTTGCTGTATAAGCAAGGGAACCCACCACATTAGTGTAACATTTGTACGTCACACTAATATGTGCTTTAATTTAGCGAATGAGATAAGTTACTTTTATGGCTCATTCAGTCAAATCCCACTGCAAGCTGCATTCATCAATCTTCTATTGGATTTTGCAAATGTTTAATGAAACATGTTTGCTGGTTTTGCAGATATGCAATGGCAAGCCCTTCTGTGTGTTCTAAAGGTAAAATTGATGCTATAAATTAAAGAAGACATTTCTAGGTGGAATCAACAAGCAAAAATGGTGAATGCATAGTATCAGAAGCCCACGGTACAGAAATTGAGAAGTGTTGAATGATTTTAAGGAAAGAATGGTATTTGAAAATGCAAAGACTCTTTAGTGGAGGTCAAGCAAGTCAATATAGGCAGAATACTCTGCAAAATTATGCGAGTAATTGGAAAGGAAACAATGGGTCAGGAAATGCTTTGTTTTTCTGGAAAACCAAAGTTGATGATTGTCGTTACATGAGTCACTTTAGCATCATGAGACTGCTGCTTGATAAATTCAAAAACAAACCACAAAACAAGCCACGCAAAAATTAAACAAAAACAATTTAATGGTGCTCTCTTCGCACTTGGATAAATAAAGAAACGTGGATCACAACTAATGTCGACATGTCAGACACCTTGTGAAACACGAAAGGAAAAATTCAATTTCGAGCTATGGCATTTGCCACATAGACGGGGGGGGGGGGGGGGGAGGCTTCTACTGATAGTGATAGTTACCAATGCATTTAGAAATTCGAAGCATTTATGCAGACAAGGATGATTCTTAAAAATTTTGGCTACCATTTCAAATGCCTCCACCAAGTGTTACAATGCTGCACGCAGCCGTACTAAGAATCTCACGGCAACACCTGCAGGTAAAAATCAAAAGCAGTCAAAGTTCTGATGTATTTTGGGCACTATATTTGAAAGCATTTAGGCAAGAACAGTGTAAGAAGCAGAGATAAGAACTGCATTTATTTTCATAATTCCCCATTTGAATGGCCTTTTCTTTTTGCTTAGACAATGCCTACACCTAACCACAGCAGCTCCCTCATGCAGACTAGCCGAGAAGTCATGGAGGCAAATGAAGGTTACAGGCAAGAAGCAATAGCAATCATATTGACATTTATCCGATTTCTTTCTTTTTCTTTTGTTTAGGCAGCCAGCACACCTCGAACATCCAGCTTGACTGTGCGTGCGTCATTCAAGTCGCCAAGGAAGCAAGCACTTGAGGGAAAGGGACAGGCGATGTGAACAGCCACTTCTCCATGTAAACGATACTCTTTCTCTCAGGTGACTCGTACGCCTCGCCACGCCAGCTCACTTGTGCAGACTCCACCAACAAAGGTGCCCTGGAGGCACGTGTAGGTCAGAGGCAAGAGTCAGCGGCACTGGTGTTGACATTCACCCAATTTCTTTCTTTTTCTTACGCTGAGGCAGCCAGCCCACCATGCCTCCGGGTGTCTCAGCAGATTCCTGTTTCACATATGCTCATAATAAACTTGAGTAAACTTGAACTTGATAATAAACTTGAAGGCAAATTGGACATTGATGCATTGCTTTTTTGAACATTTATTGCACACATACAATGTATGTTATACTTTGCAGTGCTACAGGGCGTATTCTGAAGCTCCCTTCTATATTTTTCACCTGTAGTTACGTATGTTTTGTGTGGCCCTCCATGCAGCAGTTCATGTTGTAGCAGCTGCTTTGTCTGTGTATTGCGCACTGAATTAAACTGGGTTCATCTACGTGTGCAAAAGGCCATATATACACACATACTCTCACGTTATGCACACAAACTCTCACATATACAAAATAAGGTTCTGTGTAGTTCTCAATGTGACAACAAAAATAAAAGTAAACATTCCGATCGTGGAATTGTGTTTATTACAGCAATTTCTATGACAGTTATTGACATGTTGACCACTTGAACTGGCCAATCGATCATGGCTAGGAATTGCATGTATATATATAGAAAAAACAGGGTATGTGCGTGTGCTTGTAGGGGGGGGGGTATAGGATTAGGGCGGTACGAAAAAACGTACCAACACCGTCCTCTAGACCCATTCCTTTAAGGTACCGTAACAAAGCCTATTATGCATGAAGTTCATGAAACTAACTCTGATATTACTACATACGCCAGGCGACGCGGGCTACATATGCCATGACTCGCGTTTGCGACTGCACCGAATGCTGACCACATTATTTTGCTTAATCTTGCTCACTGGACCGAGGAAAACAAAGATCATGGGCGCAGGTGCCTTTAAAATACCTCATCCTTGCGAGGCATCGCTGCGCGTGCCAGGGAAGCTGTCCGTGCGAACACTCCCTGACACAAACCTGCCTCGGCGCCCCCAACCAACGTACCGTTCTGCTTCGAGCTTTGATCCCCCCACTCTCCGCTGGGTGCCCTGGAATTCCTGCTCCGCCTGCTTTATTATAATCTCAGGTGACCTCCTGAGACTTCCGTTTGTCGGTGACGTTGTCCCTACAGCTGGATAAGTAATTGTAAAAAAAAGAAACGATCTATCGTCTCGCCCATAGATCGCGACAGCGGCTTCTGCAACACACTGTTCCCGTGCGAACGGAAAAACGGAACGCCAGCGAGGAATCTGACCATAGCTTCGAGCTCCTAGTTCGTAACTTCGTCAAGTGACACTCATGCAACAGGCGTGACCGCTGAAAACTGCATACCGCCGGAAACTTCAACAGGACCATCCTCCGGATGCATAACTGCCACCTGCACGGCCAACATCGACCACACCCCCAGCATCCCGCAACATAGCATAAAGAACCAACCTATGAAGCCCAAACACAGGGCTGCGCACGCACCATATCACCACACTACAAGCGAGACGCTGCCATATGCTGCTACGTGAGCTACGCTGCTAATTGCAAGAAGCTATCGGTTTACAGTTTAAAACTGTGTACTGTCGCGAAGTCTAGCAAGCGTCTCAGGAGCTGGCAGCTTCAGCGCGTAGCAACGTGGCGGCGCTCTTGCGGTTCCCGATTTCAGTGCATGGGCTCAATGGGTAGCTTGTCCTCTAGAGTTAGATTGGAGGCGAGTTCTACCACTGGAAATGTTGGCGCCACCATCGGCGTACGTGGCATGAGGGATCACGTGGTCACATCGGCCGCGTCGGCTGCTTCGGAAGCGCCGAAGCGAGCTGAAAACGAAAGTTTGAAGTCCCACCTACGCCGCGGTTCTGATTAAGTGGTGAGACTTTACCGCTTTGGGTATCTGCTTGACAACATTTGAAAGTACTATAATAGGTAGTAGCTGCCTATGGAGGCGTGCAGCATGGTGGGCTACTGCTCGGTGCCGTAGTGCCGGACTTACGCAACGGAGCCCGGTGTCAGCCTTATTCACACCTAGTGGCAGGCCAAAGAGCTGCGTGAAAGTAGGCTGGCGAAACTTAGAACCGGCAGACAGCCATCGGCTAGAACTAGGGTATGCAGCAAGCATAGACGCGAGGAACATTTCTGCTAAGGCGCCGGGACTGCGCGATGTTCGGTGAGTAGCAGAAAACACACACTGAGATGGACGCTCGGCCGCGCCCGTGGCCCGGATAATGTCATGACGGCTTGGTCTATCAACTTGTTGATGCTAGATACTGGCACTGGAGCGGAAAGGGAGCGGTAAGACGCACATTTAAAAAAAAAAGGGCATGGCATATGGTGATGTTTGTGTTATGAATTAATGCACTGCATTATGGAAAACAAGCAGAGGGAAATCGCCCGCTGAGAGGACCGATAAACATACAGTGCGACGCAACTTGAGAAATATATTTTGAAATGTCCAAGTATTTCGAAGACAAGAAAGATTGAATCGTCGCGACGGCACATCACAATCGCCGTATGCGTCGAAGTCTATAACAAAATGATTTTTGAACAGTTCTGATAGTGTCCGCGGAACAATGGTTGCTAGTGTACTGTCAAATGTTCATATGCTGCGGCCTAAAGCTCCCGGCTTCTTGCGAAAACGCGTTCACAGCGAAATCAGACATTGTGCGCGGACATGTATGCAGACGGGCAGTCTGTCGCTGCGAACCTGTACGATCGCTGCATTGAGGCTTCATTCTGTTATGCCCCATTTGGTTATACAGACAGCCCACTATAAGAACATATTTCACGTAGTTTAGTCTCAGCGGTTGCCTACCTTTCACGCAAGAAGGCTGTTCGGGAGACTCCATCGCGGCGACTGCGCGCAGTGGTGTGCACTGTACGTGTTCGGTAAAGAGATAGGGCCTGTAAACGATTCTGTGCTTTCAGTTTGCCCATGAATATTTTATCGACAGTAAAAAAACTTCGCTCGTTTTGAAAGTGCCTTCATAAACGTCCAGGAGGGCTGCCGCTTGGTGTTTTTATTGAGCGCCGTAAGCAACACCTATGAGGAGCACGCCGCGTGATGCCTCATACTACGCAAGGGCGTAATATGAAGGCGACATACTACGCAAGGGCAACAGATGGCGATTCCATAACCCCTCGCCCCCAATAGTAAAGTATTTTATTTGTCTTCAAGTCAGCCCTGTGTGTCGTACACTGGAGAAAACAGTGACAAGCGACGCGATGGAGATGGCTGTCGCGTTCACTCGTCGCCCAGAAGACAATCTCCAAGCGAGCGACCGCTTCGCACGACGGCTCTCCAGGGTTGCCGGTATTAGGGAATAGAGTTACCGCCACACCTGGCATGCCACTTGCTATAATTATTTATGTTTATTTGTTTGGCTGTACAAAGTAACATAAAGTTTTTCCGAAGGTCTTGCAGTAGGTTTTTTTTTCGTATACATATCAAAATTCGACAGTTAGCTCGTTCCGTTTGTATACTGAGAAGCGCGCACGTGCGCAAACCGGTAGTACGTGACTAATGTACATCCCGCTCCGGCTGCCTACTATTGGCTAGTCGCTCATAGCACTTCGGGGTACGACGAGCGACGAATTCTAGATTTGCAGAACCGAGCGATCGCGCGACAAGACCGAGCGATCTGTTCAAGCGACGGCCCGATCCGTCACTCGTCGCTGTCGCGCACAAAATCGCGCTCATGGGGTTTAGCCTTAACTCTATGCCGCGCGGCGACGGCGACAAGCCGAGTCGGCGGAGAATCAAGGCCCGAGGTGTGACGTCACACAGAGACGCGGCGAGCGCCCAATGGCAGGAGCGGTGGCCGCGCGGCTACCTCGACGAGCCGAGTTGCTGGAGAATCGAGGGCCGTGGTGTGACGTCACAGTGAGGCCACGGCTCAAAGTACGGCGATGGCGAAGAGGCAAAAACCTGGCGTAATTTAGCTGTCGCTACAAAAGAATTCAACCTGCGCTCGAAAGCGTGCACATTCGAGGACACCTGTCGTTGTATCTGACGTGCGTTCAATTGGGAAAAGCACGAAAACTCCAGCTACGTCTCCATTTAAACGTTTGCCGAACGGCTTTCTCCAGTGTAGGACACACAGGGCTGACTTGAAGACAAATAACATACCGGTCTTAACGTGTGGTTCGGTGAGCACGGTGTATTCTGTGAGCCAAGAGACACCTCCGAGAGCACCAAGGGACAAAAGGCAACAATTACCACACAGAAACATATAGCCAAACGTCCAAAATACAAGTACACGGCTACAGGGCATGGATGCAAGCTAGACCCAGTGTGCCTACACAGCGTTCAAAGTGGCTACCTCCGCGCACTCGCAGCTTGGTTCGTGTTGCGTCGCTCGACAAACTGTAAGAGCGGAAGCGGTAGGCCGCAGGCGGGCTTCAAAGACTCAGGTTGGTCGGCTGATTGACGGGAGTGGAAGACGCGCCGATTAGAGGTCCCCTTGTGCGTTCCCCCTCGAACGGGTCCCTCCGACAGCGGTTGGCCTCCCCAACGCGTCTTTTGTGCTCCTCTTCTTAGCTCCGTTTCCTCTTCTCGGCTCCTTCGCCTTCTGTGGGCTACCTGAGCCACACGTTTCTGGCCGATTCGCTGAGCGCTCTGTTTTTGCACTTGGTATTCGTAGTCGTTTTTAAAGCGAAGCTTTTTTTTGCCTCTTTCTTCAACCTTCCCTCTGCTACTGCTGCTGCTGTCCTGCACGCCGCTATTGCCGACTGCGTCAGGACGTGGTTGAGACGTGGCTATGCCACAAAAACATAAAGGGCATGCGCTGTCGTTGTTTGTTCCATCACATTTGTTTATCAGCTGTCATTTTCAAAGTTCCGAGGAATTTTTTTGTAAAGAGATAGAGAAAAGGAAGCATAGAAAGGCAGGGAGATTAACCAGAGGCAGTTCCGGTTGGCTACGCTACACGGGGGAAGGGTGAAGGGGTATAAAGAGAGAAAGAGAGCGGAAGAGGGAGATACAAATAAATAAAGACGAGCACGACCAAATCGCGTACACTACAGAGCGGTAGGGGCGGAGTTCTTACAGTCTATCGTGAAGCCCCGCAGCCCCGCAGGAACCAATACCTTTGTAAAGAACGTTGGACAAGGTATAAGCCACGTAAAGTGCCTGCCTGGCTTTTTCCCTTCACAGCGACCGTCAGCCTATAGATTTCCTGGAAGTAACCATCGTCACTACTGCGGGAAGTCATCACGACCACGAAGAGATCAACATCTCGGCAAGTGCTTCCATATCCATCCTTAAAACGCCACATTTCGTGCCCGGTTCGCCGGCCGCCGCGTTAACCCTAACGCCGGTTCGGCAGCCCGGCATCTCTACCAACTCATCAGGCAACTATGGAAATAGAAGTGGAGGGGACTGAAATCGCCCCGGAAGAACTAAACGAGGCAGGATGGCTCGCCGCCCATAAGACCCTACAGCGAAGCAAACCAAGCCTTAACGAATCCAACGCCATACCGCGTACAAGAACTAATTCGGTAGCGCAGACCCCGTCGTCCCGTCCGCGTCGACAAGTGCCGAAGCCCCCACCGCTGCCGGAAGACGACTTCAAAGTGGTTCTCCGACCGCGTGACGGACTCAATACAGCCAGCTGGAGCTCCGCGCTCATCACCGACAAGATCATGAGAACGGCCGCTCTGGAAGCGGCAACGCAACTAGAAGACACGACCTGAATTGACACCAGCCAAAATATCATTATTGTCAGCACACAGAGAGAAGACAACGCCGTCAAATACAGCCAAATCAAGGAGCTCAAATTACAAGAAAAGAGATTCAGCATGACTACCTACATTACGACGCCGGAAAACTCGGCCAAAGGAATCATCCATGGGATTCCGG
Source organism: Dermacentor variabilis (assembly GCF_050947875.1). NCBI lineage: Eukaryota > Metazoa > Arthropoda > Arachnida > Ixodida > Ixodidae > Dermacentor > Dermacentor variabilis. The sequence goes on along the minus strand of NC_134577.1, from coordinate 112,216,329 downwards.
ACTACGACACACAAGAAGACATTATTAGAAGTTTGGCGCGTAATACCCCCCGGGTCCTGCACGCCAGGCGCATGGGCAAGATGTCCTCAGTTATCATCGTTTTTCAAGGTGAAGAAGTACCGCACTACATCAACTATCGAAATACTACGTACCGATGCCTTCTGTACAAGAAGAAGAACGAAGTGTGCGGAATCTGCCGAAAAGTCGGCTACCGGGACGATGTGTGCCCCACCCCGAACGAAAAATGTTGTGTCCGGTGCGGCAAGCAAAACCCGCCAACGGACCATGACTGTGAACTAGTATGCGCTATCTGCAACGGCAACCATCTCTCCGGCTCAAAGCAATGCAAGAAACGTTTCCAAATCCCCTACACCATCCGACAACGACAGTGGAAGAAACTCTCGGTGGAAGAACAGAACCACCCTAACGAGCGCAGGCAAAGTAGATCGCGAGAACGCCGATCGAAGCAGAACAGCCAAGAAACCAGTGCAAGCTTTTTTTCCCGGAGGATTGAGCAGTAGGAGCCGATCTCGATCTTACCCGAGACTAAGCTCAACTCCGAGTGCCACCGACTCCGACGGGACGTCGCGGAACCGGTCGAGTTCCGGGAGACGAACGACCCCGACTAACAGCGGTCCACAGGTGAGCTGGGCTAACATGGTCTCTTCTCCCAATGCTCAGTATCCTAGGATGCTGGCTCTCGAGGCAGAACTCCAACAAATGAGGCAGTTAATAGAACAACAGAGAACCGAAATGACTAGGCAGCGTGCAGAAATCACCCGATTACAACAAAAACAACACGACCGCAGTCAGACGCCGCGCCCAACCCCACCATCTAATCCCTCACACAACGCCACAGCACTGCCACATAAACGTAAGGCAGAAGATCATACAGACAACTCTTCAGACATATCACCAAGATTTGAGAAACTAGAACATATGATTACTGAACTTGCCAACCAGATGCTTCAGCAGCATCAGGAGAATGGTGCCCTCTTGCAACTAATAAGCGCACGTCCAGACGCTCTGGAAACCAGAACCACCAACCTAGAATCTCGGGTAGCCGCGACTGAAGCCAAAGTACTTCGCTGGGAGTCGAGATTTACATCCACGGCCTCCGCCTCTCTTATGGGCGTGGCATCCAAACCCTATGACCGTCCACCCCTATCCGAAATCTCCAAACCGATCGCTGAACCCCCGCCACCTCAAAATGGCTCACACTCCTAACTACAAGATCTGGCAGTGGAACTGCCGTGGGCTTCGCCGCAAACGGGGAAACCTTCAGCAGTTCCTTCGGGGTAAGGTGGCCCCGGATATCATTGCCCTTCAGGAGACGGGAGGCCACGCAAAATTGGCAGGGTACAAATCCTATAATGCTTCTGGGTCGGATTCCACCCCCGCTATTCTAGTTCACAGAAATCTAACAGTCATTAAACATGATATTGAAGAAGTCCACATAGACCACGTCTTTACGGAACTCATTCCTAAACGTAAGGAGGATGAAAGCATATTCATTCTTAATGTCTATAGTAGCCCAAAGTGCCGACGTCACAAGTTCGGAACTCTATTCAGGAAGGTTCTCAGAATCTCCCAACAAAAGCCATATTATTATTAGGTGACTTTAACGCTCCCCGCACTGCATGGGGTACCGCACAGAGGTAGTCAAAGGTCGTAATCTTTGGCTAGAAGCCCAACAACAGGGACTCACTGTCATCACAGACCCCCAGACACCCACCCGTATCGGGAATAGTGTCAGTGTTGACACCACTCCCGACCTAACTTTTATCAAAAACATAGGCAACTATGATTGGACTAATACCGGGGAAAGCCTCGGTAGCGATCATTATATCATAGAAATCCACATTCAGGCGGGTCCACCCCGCAAGAAGGGCAAACGAGTTTCGCTCATGGAATGGGACCGCTTCCGCCAGATTCGGGAGACAACCGCCACCGAGCATATAAACGATCTCGAGGCCTGGATCGGGGATATCAGAGGTTGCGTGAAACGCGCCACGAGGGAAATCCCTGAAGACGATGGGTTGGTCGAGGTGGATAGCCGCCTCCTACACTTGTGGGAAGCAAAAAATAGCATGCAAACCCGCTGGAAAAAGAATAAACTAAATCGTACACTCCGCTTGCGCATCGCGCAAATCAACATTGAAATTGAGGAATACTCTAACCAATTAACCAAAAACCAATGGGAAAAGATATGCGACAGCATGCAGGGACAACTTGGTCTAGCCAAAACGTGGAATCTACTCCGATACCTTATGGACCCGGATAAGAGTAAATCCGAGCAGAGGAAGTGCCTCAATAAGATCACTCACCAATGCCAGGGCACGAACGACGAGCTCCTAACAGAGCTCAAAACCCGGTACATAAGCACAAATGCACAAATACCCCAGAAGCCATACACTGGTCCGGAGAATCTTAACTTAGACGCACCCATCCTAGAGGCTGAAGTACGAGCCGTCTTGCTGAAACTCTCAACTAAATCTGCATCAGGCCCCGATGGAATAACAAATAAGACCCTCCGAAATCTAGACGACGGATCTATCACTGCCCTAACAGAGTACTTGAACCACTGTTAGGAAACAGGTTCTATCCCCTCGCAATGGAAGCATGCACAAATAATATTCATACGTAAACATGGTAAGCGACTACAGCTCGAGAACTTACGCCCGATCTCTCTGACCTCATGCGTAGGAAAACTCATGGAGCACGTTATACTTAACCACCTCCACAATATTGCGGAGGACAACAACTTATTCCCAAACTCCATAATTGGCTTCCGTCCAAAACATTCCACGCGAGACATCATGCTTCAGCTTAAACATCAAGTTCTGGACCACATACCCAAGAATGGTACCCGGGCTCTCCTGGGCCTTGATCTTACAAAGGCCTTTGACAACGTAGCGCATCAGGCTATTCTAGAGAATATGCAATACCTAGGTGTGGGCCAGAGGACCTACAGCTACATCAAAGATTTCCTCAACCACCGCACAGCGGAACTAAGAATAGGAGAACTACAATCGGACAAGATCCCTCTTGGAAGTCGTGGCACACCGCAGGGATCAGTCTTATCCCCATTCCTCTTTAATTTAGCGATGATCAGATTACCGGAACAACTTAATCAGATTCCAGATCTACACCACAGTCTGTATGCCGACGACATCACCCTGTGGGTAGTGAAAGGTAGCGATGGAGATATAGAAACCACGCTGCAAGAAGCTGTAGACACGGTTGAAAAGTACGTTACCGACAAAGGCCTCGCCTGCTCCCCGCAAAAATCAGAACTCTTCCTACTCAGAGCCCCTACAAACCGCAAATCCGACACTGCGCCATCCCCAGAAATCACTGTGCGAGCCGGAGGAGGCGCGATCCCGGTGGTTACCACCATCCGTGTACTAGGCCTCTTTATGCAAGCTCACGGGCGCAACGGCAACACAATTCATAAATTGGAAGCATGCGTTCAGCAGACGATGCGACTCATTTCAAGAATTTCCAACCGACACTCTGGCATGAAAGAAGCCAACATCATTAGGTTGGTACAAGCCTTCGTTCTCAGTCGCATCATCCACATCACCCCGTACGTCAGCATCAAAGCGGCTGAGAGAGAGAAAATAGAGGGGATTATCCGGAGGGCCTATAAACAGGCTCCTGGGCTACCTATAAGAACGGCCAACGCTAAATTGCTAGCCCTAGGTGTGCACAACACCCTCGATGAACTTGTAGAAGCGCACCTTATATCTCAATACGAAAGGCTAGCTCAGAGTGCCGCCGGCCGAAACATCCTCCAGAATCTCGGCATCAACTACCAGTTGGTGCAAAACATTAAAGTAGACATTTCTCACGATCAGAGGCGCCATTTCAAAATTAATCCACTCCCTAAAAACATGCACTCCGAATTCCACAAGGAAAGGAGGGCCGAGCGGTCCAAAGCCCTACATCAGAAATTCCACGCCTTCAAAGACGTAGTCTATGTCGACGCAGCAGAACACATAGAACGCAACTGTATGTCGCTTGCAGTGGTGGACTCCTCAAGTCAAATACGCGCTGGTGGCTCAATTCGCACCAGAAGCTCCGAAACAGCGGAAGAGGCGGCTATCGCTCTGGCAATAGCCTCCACACATTGTCATTACATTATTCGCGATTCCAGAGCAGCAGCACGCAATCTTGCGAAAGGTCGGGTCTCGGCTCCCGTAAAACACATAATAGGCACTAACCAACACCCACGAGCAATCCAGATCATTTCGGCACCAGCACACTCCTCCCTACCCGGCAACGATGCCGCCCGCACCGCCGGTCGAGGACTCGCCAACCGAGCACCCGGATGGCTCAAGCTAGATCAGGGAGGGATCGCTTGGTCAGTTACTAGGAAATAACTCAGCACTACAGGTTAGCCAGGGCAGTGTACCCGCCAGCACACAAATCGCCTAACAAGCGACAAGAAGTAGCTTGGAGACGACTTCAGACGAACACCTACCCCAACCCCGTAGCCTATCACTACTACTACCCGGACGAATACCCTAATACATGTAAGCATTGTAAGCAAAAAGCCGATCTATTCCATATTATGTGGTCGTGCCCAGCCGAAAATCACACAAATCGCGAAATAAGTAGTACTGAGCAGTGGGAGGCCGTGTTGCTAAGCTCCGACCCTGACCTGCAGGCCAAGGTCATCGAGAGAGCTGAAGAAGCCGCCCGGGCCCAGGGGCTCGTGGCTGCCTAACAACAAGGTCATCCGTCAATACCTTGTTTTCAACTAAAGTCTTTACTCACTCACTTGCGGATATTCTGCGACACGGGGCTCTTAACGCTATCGCGATAATACACGACAGGAGTGTGGCACAAAGGAAAGACGAGCTGAGAATCTCGTGTCAAATTTTCAGGCCGCATCGCATTTGCGAAATGCCCCTTGCCGCCGTCATTAGGCGTCATCATCAGCCTGATTACGCCCACTGCAGGGCAAAAAGGCCTATCATCGAGGCAATATCATCAGCGAATCGCAAGTTACTAAGGTATTCTCCATTAACTTTTGACCCCAATTCTTCCCAATCCAAGTCTCTGAATACCTCCTGTAAGCACGCTGTGAATAGTGAATAGCATTGGAGAGATCGTATCTCCCTGCCTAACGCCTTTCTTTATTGGGATTTTGTTGCTTTCTTTATGGAGGATTACAGTGGCTGTGGAGTGGCTATAGATATCTCTCAGTGTTTTTACATACGGCTCGTCTACACCCTGATTACGTAATGCCTCCATGACTGCTGAGATTTCGACATTAGGCGTGACCCCCATAAATGCAGTGCAAGAGCTGCAGCGCTTCTCTCCGTGCTCACCTGTAACAGTGAAGACAGTAGAGGGAGGAGGCGGGGACAATCTCAGAGAGGGAATAGAGAGAGAGGAGGTCACTTCTGTGAGTTATAATGCTACAACCCGGAATAGCGCCGAAGCGCGAACTTAGTGCCGAGTAGGCGGAGGCTCGCAAAACCGTCGAGCGGAGCCAGAACAACACGAGTGGTTCAGGCAAGGTAACATTTCACGTCACTTTACGGCTGTCGTATGCCATCTATATATCACCGACAAATAACATCAATCAGCGGAAACAGCAGACAAAATTTCGGTTACATCTATTCCCACAGCGCGTGGGGTCTGGGTATTTTTTCTTCTTTTTTTTTCACTGCACGTGCGACACCAGATATTTCGCGTTCCTCGCTCGAGCGCGTTCACAACATCTCGCAAACTACGCTCCCGCGGGTACACCATGACACTCGGTCCAGCTTATGGCGCCAACTCTGCAGGCGCGCTACATATTTCATCAGAATCGGCAATTTGTATTTCCTAAGTGTGGAACTGGCCAAGTGCCCTGATCTTACTTGCACCATGCTTCACGGAAACGCGGTTTTCCAATCCCGACAACAATAATGGTACATGGCTCGCTGATTCGAGCGCAATCACATCAGTGACAACCTTCAAACAAATCAAAAATTCCACTTTAGCGACAAAATTTGTCGCAGTCTTTACAGGGCCGGACACAGACCCGGCAGTTCAGTGTCACATTCGAACCAGGCGCCTCGCCGGTGCCCACGATGACGTCGCGATCGTCTTAATCGATCAGAGCACCTTACCCACACCGCAGCGGGTAACCGCGACCTTCCCTGCAGCCGCTGCCGCTTGGTTTTGATCAATTAAAGTGAGTTGAGGCGTTTCAAGACCAGTTAAATGGCGATTTTCTCATTCAGGGAGTGAATAAGGGAATTCGCTTTTAGCTCATGTTTTTCCTTATATGCTAGTGTTTCTTTGAAAGGTTAACATCCCTGCATTTTGCAGTAAAAAAAATGTAAGGTCGAAGTGTTTTTAACTCCGGCTTCATCGAACAATAAATGGCTTGTATGTGATTATAAAGCAAGATTTTAAAATTTTCTCCTTTTTTCTTCCCATTTCTTAGTTTTATGTATATCAGAAACATCGTTATCCTCGAAATTTGCATTAACGCCAACACGTGCTATAAGAAGACGAAGAGGTGTTGTTCTAGAGCGTGGAACGCAAAAGGACTGAACTTCAACGTGTGCATACACAAGGCTCTACGCAAGCAAGCAAGTGTGAATGCTGTTTGTCATGAAGATATCGCGTTTACCTAGTCGCCTCAAGGTTGCATTCCTTGCCGTCACGGCAGCGACCATGCTAAGCGTCGTGTTCCTCACGCAGCAAGTTGAGCGGAAGATGGCGACGCCATCCCTTCTTCTTCCAGCAGTCGAGCAACGCCACCCGACGCTGCCGAATATCTCTCTGAAGTCACAAGATGCGCGGCCGGACTCTCTCCCTTACTCAGTCACTCCGCAGCAAAGCAACGCAAAGCTGTCTACGAAGGGACAGTGCCCGGTTCGGATCGATTCGCTGGATGGGACGCAAAGAATGAACACTGAATGGCACAGTGGAGGCTGGGCGGTCCGCCAACGTTGTAGCCAACCTCTGGACACACTCTTCTTCGTGCACACTGCGCCGAAAAACTGGAAGAACCGCGTCCACCTGCGTGCCACTCTCTTCGAAGAGGCGGCTACGAGATTCTTCAACTGGACAGCCGTCTTCTTCGTTGGCAATACCGATGACCCCGTAGTGTGGCGCTGGACGAAGCTCGAGGCAGAAGTCATGGGAGACGTGGTGATGCTGCCGTACAACGACACGCTCCTGACCGTACTCCATAAATTCATCGGTGGCATGAGATGGGTGATCGACTACTGTCCCAACGTGCGAAGTATCGTCAAGATCGACGATGACGTCGGCGTACACCCGTTCGAACTCCGGCGATACCTTGAAGAAAAGCTGCCGCAAAGAAGCAACTATATGCACTGCTTCGTTTGGTTAAGGAATAAGGTTTACCGCGAGTCATTCCACAGGTTCTGCATCAGGGAGGAAGACCTCCCGCAAGACAATTATCCTCTGTTCTGTTCGGGTCGCTCCGTGATCCTGACGGTGGACACCATGCGGAAGCTTTTAAGAGCCTCCAAGATTGTAAGGGCTTTCGCTACGGATGACGCCTACGTGACCGGACAGCTGGCCTTGTTCGCCAACGTTGGGCACATATTTATTAACGCCAGGATGGATTGGAGCACTTCGGACAAGACCGAATCTATGCTGGAAGGAAAATTTATATTCACGCACGAGTTCTTTGAGTACGGAAATTCAATTGACCGCAGAGCACACTGGGGATTGGTGCTCTGGAAGCAGAGGATGCAGGCTACCAGTTGGCACCAGTTAAACTTGTCTTACCGACTTGAAGACAAGCTGTACAGAGGTGATTTTCACAGAACACGACGTGCCCTACAAGTATCGCTCTTGTACTTGCAAGCGCCCGAACATTAATTTTCTTCCAAACAGCGGGGCAGAAGAACATTGCTTGTGATCGGTACGTTTGTGAGTGGACTGAGGAAGGTGTACCGCGAATACGAACTCAAACGCTATGCAGTCGCATGTTGAGCTAATCTAGAAATAGTGCAGGCGTACGGCAATAAAGCGCCACCTTGTTGCCTCCAAGAGCCGTTTGCAACCACGAAGATCTTGACTAGTTTAATTATGAGCGCTTTGTATTCCGTGCCCACGTCTCATTTTGTGTGTTTGAAGAACCGTCACGGGAAACTTTGAAATGGTACCTTCCAAATTTTTTGGGGGAAATGTATTTTAGCTTTTATTTTAATGCGCAAGTATTCTTCGGCGAATACCCCAAGCCCGTCATGCGAAAATTGGAATGCCCTGTATGGGCACAATAATGCGCAATTTAAGAAGTGAAGACATTTAATGACTAACTGTGTCAATGTACATTCCTGGCAGCTTTATAAGCGATACGGGACAATTGAAAAAAAAAAAAAACATGATCAGAGTGAATTCCCATAGTGTGATATTGTCACGTGGTCGTGACGTCAAAGAACACAGTAGAAATACTGTGAAAGGCAAAACTAGCTTTTATTGGGCGAACCTGTGCCCACAAAACAGGCTACACTTAAAGCACAACGAGAGCGGCGAACACAGTCGGCGATCGTCGAAAATCTGATCAGCGGGTCAAGCGTGTCGGCTTTTATAAAGCATTCGTCGAACGTTCCAGTCTAATCGTTCGGACCCGCGTACCTTCCACAAAGTTTATTTATTCATTTCCTCAAAGGTCTCTGTTGAGACATTACATGAGTTCTACACCATTCGCGTCACGTGATGAAATCAAATAACAAAAGGTTCGGCGACAACACACAGCCGGGTAGAAACATCGATAACTTTCCAGAAACTTCGGATACATGCAGGCGCGTCCCGCGCTGTGCGATTACATTTGTTAGGCGGCGAAACGTGGTCGCCCGATAAAGATAAGTACACGTGTCAATACGCCCCTCTTAAAAAGCATCGACCCGATGCTGCATACAAATGAAAGTAAGAAAGAAAAACACCCGTAGCAAAGAAAACAAAAATAAGGAAGTTCGTCAGCATCCGTAAAAGGGTTTCAGACGTACCACAAGGACCACTTCAGATCGTGTGCGGCGCCGCTGTGAATGCAAAATTCCGTCTGGCACGACCTCATATTCCAGTACGCCAATACGTCGAATGACCTTGTAGGGTCCGAAATAGCGGGGAATAGTTTCTCAGTTAGTCTTCGTCGGCGTATCGGTGTCCAAACCCAAACACGTCGCCGGGCTTGTATTCGACGAAGCGTCGTCGGAGGTTGTAGTGTCGGCTGTCGGTCCTCTGTTGGTTCTTGATCCGTAGGAGGGCGAGCTGTCGGGCTTCTTCAGCGCGCTGGAGATAGCTAGCGACGTCAACAATCTCTTCGTCAGTGACGTGGGGCAGCATGGCGTCGAGCGTCGTCATCGGGTTCCTGCCGTAAACCAGCTTAAACAGCGTGATCTGTGTTGTTTCTTCCACCGCCGTGTTGTAAGCGAAGGTTACATAGGGCAGGACCGCATCCCACGTCTTGTGCTCGACGTCGACGTACAATGCTAGCATGTCGGCGAGGGTCTTGTTCAGGCGCTCCGTGAGACCATTCGTCTGCGGATGGTAGGCAGTTGTCCTCCTGTGACTTGTCTGGCTGTACTGCAGAATGGCTTGGGTGAGCTCTGCTGTAAAAGCAGTTCCTCTGTCGGTGATGAGGACTTCTGGGGCACCATGTCGCAACAGGATGTTCTCGACGAAAAATTTCGCCACTTCGGCTGCGCTGCCTTTTGGTAGAGCTTTAGTTTCAGCAAAGCGAGTGAGATAGTCCCTCGCCACAACGATCCACTTATTCCCGGATGTTGACATGGGAAACGACCCCAACAAATCCATCCCAATCTGTGGAATGCTCGGCGAGGAGGTTCGATCGGCTGTAGTAGTCCTGCTGGCCTTGTCGGTGGTGTCTTGCGTCGTTGACAGTCTCGACATGTCTTGACGTAACGGGCGACGTCGGCGGTCAGACGCGGCCAGTAATACCTTTCCTGTATTCTCGACAGCGTCCGGGAGAATCCGAGGTGCCCAGCGGTTGGATCGTCGTGTAGGGAGTGCAGTATTTCTGGACGCAGCGCTGAGGGTACAACAAGAAAGTAGCTGGCGCGGACTGGTGTGCAGTTGTTCTTCATGAGCACGTTGTTTTGTAGCGTGAACGAAGACAAATCGCACTTAAATGCCCTAGGGACAACGTCGGTGTTCCCTTCCAAATACTCGACGAGGCCTTTTAGCTCCGGGTCTGCTCATCGCTGTTTAGTGAAGTTTTCCGCGCTTATTATCCCAAGGAAGGCGTCGTCATCCTCGTCGTCTTGCGGCGGGGGATCGATGGGGGCGCGCGATAAGCAGTCGGCGTCGCAGTGTTTTCTTCCGGACTTGTATATTACCGTGACGTTATATTCTTGCAGTCTGAGGCTTCACCGCGCCAGCCGTCCTGAAGGGTCCTTTAAGTTAGCTAGCCAACACAACGCGTGATGAGCTTTGAGCTGACGACTTTGAATGAGCTCCCATAGAGGTAAGGGCGGAATTTAGCTGTAGCCCAAATGATGGCGAGGCATTCCTTTTCAGTCGTAGAATAATTGCTTTCCGCTTTTGACAGTGACCGGCTAGCATACGATATCACCCGTTCAAGTCCTTCCTTCCTCTGGACTAGGACGGCGCCGAGGCCTAGGCTACTGGCGTCAGTTTGGGTTTCGGTATCGGCGTCCTTGTCGAAGTGTGCAAGTACCGGCGGCGGCTGCATGCGTCGTTTGAGTTCTTGAAATGCCTTGACCTGCGGCGTTTCCCACTTGAACTCGACATCGCATTTGGTTAGATGTGTTAGCGGCTCCGCGATGGGTGAAAAGTCCTTGACAAAGCGCCTATAATAGGCACACATGCCAAGGAATCTGCTCACTACATTCTTGTCGGTTGGCTGCGGGAATTTTGCGATGGCAGCTGTCTTCTGTGGGTCGGGGCGTACTCCTGATTCGCTGATGACGTGGCCTAGGAACAAAAGCTCATCGTAAGCGAAGCGGCACTTTTCCGGCTTCAGAGTGAGCCCTGATGACTTAATGGCCTCTAACACTGTCGCAAGCCGCCTAAGATGATCGTCGAAATTTCCGGCGAAGACGACGACGTCATCCAAGTAAACAAGGCACGTCTGCCACTTCAGTCCGGCTAACACCGTGTCCATGACACGCTGAAACGTTGCAGGCGCCGAGCACAGTCCGAATGGCATGACCTTGAACTCGTAGAGGCCGTCTGGCGTTATGAAGACATTCTTTTCGCGATCTCTGTCGTCGACTTCTGTTTGCCAGTAGCCACACTTGAGGTCCATCGACGAGGCGTATTTAGGGTTGCAGAGCCGATACAATGCGTCGTCTATCCGTGGAAGGGGGTACACATCCTTCTTCGTGATCTTGTTCAGTCTACGACAATCGACGCAGAAGCGTACGGTTCCGTCATTTTTCTTCAGCAGGACTACAGGAGAGGCCCACGGGCTTTTCGACGGCTGGATGATGTCGTCGCGCAGCATTTCGTCGACTTGTTGCCTAATACCTTCACATTCTTGCGTTGAAACTCGGTAAGGGCTCTGGCGGAGTGGTCGAGCGCTCTCTTCGGTTATTATGCGATGCTTTGCAACTGGTGTTTGTCGAATCCTCGATGACGTCGAAAAGCAGTCTTTGTATCGTCGCAGAAGACTTCTGATCTGTTGCTGCTTACCCATAGGAAGACTTGGATTTACGTCGAAGTCTGGTTCGGGGAGTATGCTCATCGGGGTAGATGCGGCTGAATCCGAGAAGACAAAGGCATTGCTTGTTTCCACAATTTCCTCGATATATGCGATTGTCGTGCCCTTGTTGATGTGCTTGAACTCTTGGCTGAAGTTGGTTAGCATAACTTCCACTTGCCCTCCGTGGAGTCGAGCGATCCCTCTTGCGACGCAAATTTCACGCTCGAGCAGTAGATGTTGGCCACCCTCGATGACGCGTTCTACGTCAGCGGGTGTTTCGATGCCGACGGAAATAATAATGCTGGAGCGCGGCGGTATGCTCACTTGATCTTCGAGCACACTCAAGGCGAGGGGAGTACGACAGCTCTCCGGCGGTATCGCTTGATCTTGCGACAGCGTTATCGATTTCGACTTCAGGTTGATGACTGCGCCATGTTGATTCAGGAAGCCCATGCCGAGAATGACGTCTCGTGAACACTGTTGGAGGATAACGAAGGTGGGAGGGTAAGTCCGGTCATGAACGGTAATTCTTGCCGTGCAGATCCCAGTTGGCGTAATCAGGTGTCCTCCAGCGGTCCGAATTTGAGGGCCTTCCCATGCAGTCTTAACTTTCCTCAACTGGGCGGCGATGGGCACACTCATGACGGAGTAATCGGCTCCTTTGTCTACTAAGGCGGTGACTGCGTGGCCGTCGAGAAGCACGTCGAGGTCGGTGGTTCTTTGTCTTGTGTTACAGTTAGGTCTTGGCGTCGTATCACGGCTGCGTCGTGTTGAACTGAAGTTGTAACGTCGCGTCGTCAAGTCGTCGTTCGTCGGTGTAGTCTTGGCTTCCTGATTTCGTCTGGACGGCGGCATGTCGTTATGTCGTCGAGCTAGTTTCTTCGGTGTCCTCGTCGGCGGCAGAGGATCTTTGTCATTTCGAGAAACAGCAACCGCACCTCCATCGGTTGCTGCTTTTAGTTTTCCGGATATGGGCTCGCTGACCGGCCCCGGGCTGGGCCTGTGTATGGTCGGCGCTGCGGCGACAGGTAGGAGCCTGGTGACGGCGAACGAGGCGGTCGTCTAGGGCTCCACTGAGTAGCGGCGAGGTAGTCGGCGATGTCACGAGGGCGTTCACCTTGCTGCGGGTGCGGAGCGTTCACGGCGAAACCTCGCTGTAGCATCTCCCGGTACGGACATCGTCGGTAGACGTGACCCGCTTCTCCGCAGTGGTAGCAGAGCGGGCGGTGGTCAGGAGCGCGCCAAATGTCCGTCTTCCTCGCGTAGGTGCGCTGGGCGACGGGTGGTCGTGCTGGCGGCGGCGGCGGCGGACGACGGAACTGCGGCCTGACAGGGCCCTGGCGCTGTCGCGGAGGGGGACCTTGACGGCGTGCGACGGCGGCGTAGGTAATCGCTTGCGGCTCAGGCTGCGGCGATTCCGGGGCTACTCCAAGTTCTTATTGGTGCTCCTCGCGTACGGCGTCGGCAATCGAAGCCACTTGAGGCTGTGATGATGGGAACAGCTTTTGTAGCACCTCCCGCACGACAGCTCGGATAGTGTCGCGTAGGTCGTCGGAGGCCAGTGACTGCACTCCGGCGTAGTTTGTCGAGTTCGTGCGGCGGTCGAATTGCCGGTTTCGCATCTCGAGTGTTTTCTCGATGCTGGTGGCCTCGCGAAGAAACTCGTCGACGGTCTTCGGTGGGCTTCGTACCATTCCGGCAAAAAGTTCCTCCTTCACACCACGCATCAGCAGGCGGACTTTCTTCTCCTCGGACATTTCTGGGCCGGCGTGGCGGAACAGACGGCTCATTTCCTCAGTGAAGATCGCAATTGTCTCATTTGGCAGCTGCGCTCTGGTCTCCAGTAGAGCTTGGGTTCGCTCTTTTTGCACGACGGTTGTAAAAGTTTGCAGGAAGCTGCTACGGAAAAGTTCCCAGATCGTTAAGGTGGCTTCTCGGTTCTCGAACCACGTCCTGGCCGCGTCTTCCAATGCGAAGAAGACATATCGCAGTTGGTTGTCGCTGTTCCAATTGTTAAACGTAGCTACTCTCTCGTACGTCTCAAGCCAGCTTTCCGGGTCCTCGAAAGTTGAACCGCGGAACGTCGGAGGCGCCCAGGGCTGCTGCAGCATAGTGTTCCTGTATATGCTCCCGCAGGGAGCAGAGTTGCGCATAGGTCCGCCGTCGTGATCCAGCTCTGCAGCGAAGCCACTCCTCGTGCGCGCAGGAGCCAAATGCCGCGCGGTGTTCTGCCTTTTTCTCTAGTGGTCGCGAGCTACAAGCGCCAATTGTTCGCAGGCGCTTAGCAAAGGGCACTTCTTAATACAGGCTACGCTCGAACGAGTCATTCGTGCAGTCGTAGGGGGTGGGTTTCCAACCAACCGAAACTTTGTATCTACCTTTGTAAACACGCATATACAAACACACACATGAACGTACAAATAGGGGGTAGGACCGCCTTCCATTCCCCAAAATAATATACTCCCGTGGCTCGAACAGCTCCAAAGTTCGCTCGCAAACGCGCAGTACGTTGCCACAAAACGCGGTGCAATGATTTTCAGCATGTATATGAAGTTGTCTTATCACTGTCAGAAAGCAAGAAATGTTTTAAAGAGTGTTTAAAACTTCACACACGTAAGGTGGCCACTTAGCGCATTTTGGCTGCCGAAACCAGCCGATTAATGACCGTCGCCAAGAGAGCTATCGGGCCTGCAGTTATGTCAGTGACCGTGAACAGAGCGTCATTTATCACTAACCATCGTTCACAACAGCTGCACGTTTTCGATACATGCGGTGCAGACACAGATTTAAGCGCATTTCAAATGTTCACATGCGCACATTTTAAGCAAAGCTTGCTTTTACGATTCATTCATACCGCAGACTAATCAGCTATATAGTAGCAGCAAATCTGCAAGTACAAAAAGATTCAAGTTGCAAGAGCTTCTAGATCAAATTGATTTCATACAAGGGAATGCAGGAACGGCTGCTGGCAGCAGGCCAAGTGTGCTGGTTCTTGGAACCTTGGGGGCAGAATTCAAAGAAACTGGAAAGGCAACAAGCTATTAAGAGTAGGTTATTTTTATTGCACTAATCACATCAAGATGGCAGACTTGCAGAGTAATTATTCACACAGTGCAGACTGTAATCTGACAACACATTTTTCTTGATCTCTTACCACTCGGAAAAAAGCCAGTAGTTGAAGACACTGTATCAAATCAATGAAATCACTGAAGCAGCTTTTGGCCAAAAAGCCAGTTTACAAAGCTTTGTGACCTATCGCATCAGAGGCAAGGAAATTTTACGTCATTGAACAGTGCATTCACTCCACTCCCGCCCACAGGAAACAGCATTCACCAAAGCACAACGTAGATTCCTAGCGTGTTTAAATGAACGACAAGTTTTTGTTCCACTGGCCGATACATGATGCTCACAAGCTAGCACACATACACACATACAGTTGCGGCTTAGCTTCTATGGCAGCAATTAGTTAACAAAATAAATAAGCCTGTGCACTTCAAGACAATAAATTGACTAGAATCAATTTTACTGTTCTCAAAACTTCACTCGGAGAAGGAATATATTACAATTATCACAGCTCGAGAGCTAATAATGCATATGCCAACTTAGCACCCGTTTTATCCTTGTTCCCTAGTGTGCTTTCTGCAACGATGTCCTAGCTCTTCAGAAATTGCGGTTGACGAGAGAGGTACATATTACTCATTTCAGTTTTAAACTCTGAAGGGTGCATTCAAACTCAAGAAGCCCAGACTTGTTAGCAACAACACTCTCACTATAGTATCAGTGTGTCTCCAGCTAGTTTGCTTGGCTGAAGCATTTACTCCTATGGCTGACTTCCGTGCGGTTTGTGCAGTGTGGTGCGCCGCTCCCCGTCATACTGGAATACAAGTGCCAGTACGATGTGTTTCGTATCACTTCACCAAGGTCCTTGACTTCACATCGTCGAATACCGTACCTGAAACCCGCAGCTGCTCCTCTCAACGCACGATCGACGGTCCGCTGATTGCAATGACGATGGCACTGACGGAAACGACAAATTCGCATGAGTTGGCGATGCGCCCGTAAAGTTGGCTTCGCAGCGGCGCGGATCATTTGACGTCATTTTTCGCGCTCGGCCAATAGCGGTGCGAGCGGCGCCGGAAAAGGTATGCGCAACTCTGCTCCCTGCGGGAGCATATACAGGAACACTACTGCAGCAAGACGGGGGCGCTGGGGCTGCCATTAGAGTGGACTTGGTGGCCATCTTCCTAGTCGTCTCAGGCAAAAGTCCGTGCTGCGGGGGCAGTCCTTGCAGCCTGCGAGTACCTCGCTGGTTCTTCGCGACGTTGGTGTCTTCCGCGTGAGGGCTTGGGTCACGGCGTTGTGGGGGCGTCCGGTACATGAACGCAAAGCACCTCCACCAGATGTCACGTGGTCGTGACGTCAAAGAACACAGTAGCAATACTGTGAAAGGCAAAACTAGCTTTTATTGGGCGAACCTGTGCCCACAAAACAGGCTACACTTAAAGCACAACGAGAGCGGCGAACACAGTCGGCGATCGTCAAAAATCTGATCAGTGGGTCAAGCGCCTAGGCTTTTATACAGCAGTCGTCGAACGTTCCAGACTAATCGTTCGGACCCGCGTGCCTTCCACAAAGTTCTACACCATTCTCGTCACGTGATGAAGTCAGATAACACAAGGTTCAGCGACAACACACAGCCGGGTAGAAGCATCGATAACTTTCCAGAAACTTCGGATACATGCAGGCGCGTCCCACGCTGTGCGATTACATTTGTTAGGCGGCGAAACGTGGTCGCCCAATAAAGATAAGTACACGTGTCAATATATAGGGTCTATAGAAAATCCATGGAAAGCTTATAGTAGGGGTGGGGTAAAGTAAATTTCGACATGGGAGAATTTGAAATTTTGAATTCAGGCAAATTAAATTTGGGGCAGGCGAACAAAAAAATTCGCGGTGGACCAACTTAGATTTGGGGTGGAACAACTTGAGTATGGGGGGGGGGGGGGTGCAAGCTTGAAATGTTGGTGTGGGCCAACTTGAAATTTGGAAGTGTGTTAACTTGAAATTCGGAGATGGACCAACTAAAATTTGATGTCGACCAACTAGAAATTTGGTGTGGGCCAAATTGGGAGTGGGCCAACTTGAAATTTGGGGGAGGGCCAACTTGAAAGGTTGTGGCACGCTAACTTGCAATTTGGGGCATGGGGCAATTGGGAACTCGGTGGTCGGGTAATTTAAAATTTTGGGGGGGCCAACCTAAATTTCGGAGTGGGAAACCTAAGTTCGCGGGTAGGCCGACCTAAAATTGTGGGATGCACCAACTGAAATTTGGGGCGGGCCAGCTTGCAATTTAGGGGCGGCCCAACTGAAGTTTGGGATGGGTCAGCTTGAAATTTTGGGGCCACCTTGAAACTTGGGGGTCGGCCAAGCGAAATGTTGGGGTATGTTTATGCATATTTACACAACTCCAGAGGAGTTTCTGCATAATTTTTTCTTCTAGACCGAGTAATTAAGGGTCAGAAACGTCGCTTGTGTTCGTTTGGTATTTGCAGTTCAACTTGTTTTACCTCCTACTGCCCGATTCTCATAGAGTCCCTTAGTTTGTATCTGTACCATTTTCTAGGAACCAGAAGATCCCGCATCATGTGAGGATTGCAACTACATTACTCAGTACGCAGGCGTAGGTGCGCACGAGTCCCCACTATAGGCATGTCAGTCGTGGAGCTCACAATTTGCGCAGTGACTTGCTTTTAGAGCGCAGCTCTTAGGCGCCCTTCCTGCGGTGAGCATCACCGTCCCTGGTAACCGAGCAAACGAGTATAGCGATGTATGAAAGAGCGAACGCTTAGCACAGCGGAGAATGAAAGAGGGCGATAGCGAAGAGAGCACGTGAAGGAAAGCGGTGGAGCAGCGGAATACCGCGTAAAGAAACTTTGTCGAGGCCAGAAAGTTCCACCGCTTCGCGAGAGGTAGCGGGATAATTTGTTTTTTTTTTTTTTTGGTGAGCCGCTCTTGCACTGCAGACGCTAGCACACCGCTGGGTGGTCCCACGGACGCCATGGTCTTGCGGTTGCTGCGGGGCTGCGACGCTGGTTGCGTCGCTCACTATGCATAGTGATGGTTCATCGCCGACGCTAGTGTTTGTCGGGGCGTTGGCACAGACGCGCTGGTTATATCGGCACCACTAGGCTTACACGTGCTGCGAATTCCTCACTTCCTAGCTGACATTCCACGCTGCCTTCGCCGTTGCAGGCTGCATCAGAAAAGCCCTGCCAGGTGTCTTTTGCGGTTTCGCTCTGTAGATGTGGTCAGTCGTTTCGATGCCGTGATGCGTGCTACCTTTATTTGTATGCGTGCTCTTTGGTGAGTGGCGCGTCGCAGCATTGAGGTGCGATGCCGGGAGAGTGTTGTGTGCCTCAATATCATGAAAACTGAAGAAGGAGTACCGAAAGTACGTGTCTTTGTGTTTCCGAGTGAAGGAGGCGCGCAGAGGGTGTGGCTACGTGCTATCCTAAGGGACATTTTTTCCAGACGTAGCATACTTTTCCTTCATTTTTAATTATATGGTGTGTTCCACCTGGCATCATGTTATTACCCATGGACTTTTATCTTCTACGTGTGTTTCAGCGTATGTTAGGGGCAGTAATAGAAACACAACGTTTACAATGATGACTGTCTTGTTCTTCGTGGGTATGCGAACAGCACTGCAATGCGCAAGATATTCTTCGAGAAGTGAGTCGCACGGCCGATAGAACTGGGCGCCAGTTAACAGCACCACTGACGCATATGCGCCTTCGACCAGGAGCTGCACCAAATATTTTTACCAGACGTCGTCGATATTTATCGAGAGATAAAACTAGACGCAATGATCCGAACGGTAGGCGAGAATACGCACTACAAAGAACAGTAAATTAAACTGTTATGACGGCGCGTGACGAAGAAGTTGACAAGGGCCACAATGTCAAATAATTAGCTCAGCACATCAAATGCGTGCAATCTACGTTTTGGCATGTTGTTGAAGCTCACGAACGCCTTTTCCTGCTTTATTTTGACGGATAAATATCGCTACTCATAAAATAATCCGTCGTCGTGGAGGCTATCTTGGCAGTTACACTAATACTTGGAAAGAGAGTAGTCAAGAAACTAGGGAGTAGTGTAGGTGTTGCATTTGTGGCGAACAGCAAACGGGTTCTGACGCAACTTCTAATGCAACTCCTTGAAAGCGTAGAATTTGACGATGAGCTTGTATACAATACATGCGCATCAGAGATGGAAATCTGCACGACCGTAGCATACCTGCTTGACAAAATGCCGGCACCTCGAGAGGAAGACATAGGACCATCCATCAAGCTTTCAAGGGAGCAAGTGAAACTTCTCGAGGCAAGAAACGAGCAATGGTGCCATTCAGCAATGCTTATGATCTTTTCCTGCCTCTTGTACACAATATCAGTTCACGGCTACAGATATCTGCGCACTCATGGTGGCATCATTTTGCATTGTCTTAGAACGATCCGTTCAATATATTCTTCTTTCAGGACGTATCCTCAGTTGTAGCAGCAAGGTGGATCTTTTATAAGCAACATGTCCAAAAGAGTGTGCCATCTAAAGGACAATCAGGGTTACGTCACATTTGTGGGGGATGAGATCCAAATCAAGGCCTTTTTTTACTACATCTCGGAGGCAGCACATAGTGCCTTTCTTTTTCTCGTCCGCAGTCTCATGTCATAATAAGTAGCCCACATTGTTCCTGTTCACAAACCCATGCAAAGCAGAGTTCTTGCGCAGTCTGATGCGGGATGTCATTTGTGGGTTGGAAAACATTGGGTTCCGAGTCATGTGCGTTCTGACCGGTCATAATTGCCTAAATCGAAAGGCAATGCGGTCTTTGAGGAACTCGACAAAAACTGTTAACAGTGCCCTGCAGAAGGCTCCCAGTGTCTTTGTGTTTCCGCACCCCTCCCATTCCGGAAGGACGCTCTTTTTCGTGATTGATTCTGTACGCACAATGAACTGCGTGCAGAATAAGTGGCCAAGCAAACTAATCAATCGTTTCGGTACACGGAAATTCAGGCCGACGAAACCGGAGCGCGCCGCATGCTGTGTGCGTACTTCAAAACTATTCAGGACGCTTACAATTTCGAGTGCGACCAGATTATTCGGTACGGCTACACCGTATACAGAAAGTAAATCTCACCAGCCGACATTCAAAAGCCTAATGTGAAGTTAGCTATAAGAATACTCACTGAATGTGGGCCTACTGATATTCGTGTCGTGGGACAGAACCACAAGCTAAATCACTTCGAAAGGAAAGCTACATTCATTGATACAGTGGTGAAAGGGTGGAAGGTAGTCAGCGTGAAAAATCCCTGCAAGGACTCAGATTCATTTTTATTTATTTATTTGCGCTCAGGGATGAAGCATTACAGGGGGCGTGGGTATACAGTAAACAATAGTGTACTATGCTAAAACATATTCAAATCGGGTGTTATCATAAATGGAAACAATGTCGGAATGAAGGCGATCCGAATCTTGTGAAGTGGGAGGTAAAAAAGAGTAATGAAAGGGTTTAGCATGGGGGGCACATGACTCTATACCAACCTTAAAGGGGTGGTGAACACGGTCCGATATATAATGTGGCTGAAGAATGAATTCGTCAAGGACAGTTGGGTGATAGTAAAGCCTATGAAAAAAGTTGAATAGAACATTTTTTCGGTTGGGTGCTAATGAAAGAAGACAGATAACCAATTTCGTGGAAGCTATACTGACAGTGCGGCTATAAGTGGAACCGATGGAGCGAGTAGAACGATTCTGTGGCATTTCTAGTGAAATAACCAAATTGTTAGTGCTTGAGTCTCAGACTGGAGTGGCGTATTCTAATTTAGATCGAATGAGTGTATAATTTAACATGAGCTTTGAAGATGACGAATTCCAAAGGGCAAAATTAAAAGACAAAGTCCAAAAGCTAGTGTTTCCTTCCTCATGCCACCCCAAGGTTCCTCTCTCTACGATTTTCTGGACTGGCTAAATGCGTGGAAGGAAAAAAAGACTGATGCCTGCAGACTCAGCGACGAGACCCACGATGCGCTTCACCAGACAACCCGAGCATCCAGGGCATTGATAGGTACTTTTTTGATGAGCTAGGCATGTCTTTTGTCCTCCTCAGTACATTCCAGACGGACCTTCATGAAGACAGCTTTTGGAACTTCAGGCGGATGGCTGTGTCCCCATTACAATGTATCCATCAGACAGCTGTTCGAAAGCGAAAGCAAGCTGCGCCTTCAAAGCTCGCTACCACAGATTGGCAAACCACCTGCAAGCCACACCGACAAAGGCCAAAACTGGGAGGAGTTCGAGAAGGAGCAGGCTTACACCGAGCAGGCTGGAACATCGTCATAAATGCCCAACCATTTCCAAAGCTAAAAGACGTTTTTCCCATCATAGATTTTTGGCAGGATACGTAGTGCACATGGTTGTCAAAAAGTTAAAATGTGAGAAGTGCAAAGACGCGGTAACGGTGATTAGGACAATAATTGTGTCACCCACACTGCCGCTTTACAGCCTTGAAAGAAAATACAGGAGGTCTTGCTCACCCTTCAATGTAAGCCGTGAAGGCAGCTGCACACAATTATATTGTAGAGTAGCTTGCAAGGAAGCCGGAATTTTTAATAGCATACAGGCGGAGCCACATTGTCGTGGGATGAACGATGGACTTGCTGGCAGATGAAGTGTTCACAGATTTTGATGTCTTAAAATGGACACCAAAGTTAACTCGTATTAAAGTATGTGCTGTGGTGAAGCAAAAATATGTTGCTATAGAATCTATGCCAACAACTAAATCACACCGCCCAGGATAAAGACAAGTCTCGAGAAATGAAACTTGCCACACTTACCAATAAATGAGGGCTCAAGCGTTTGCACAAGAAAGAGAGAAAAGAAAAAGAAAACGTCCGATTATTTATTCCTTGAAATATCTTTTCCTATTCAATTTTCTTTCGCAAAACAACTGGAGTTCTAATCGGCAAACGCTAACCTATTCACTAGCCAGTTCACGCCAGGTGAGCGTCAGCCCTCTGGTGATACGTCATGCGAGGAGCTTCGTGGCCTTAACGAAGTTTCTTTAGGTGGCCTGGAGCAGCGGGGGATGAAAGACGGGGATAACGAAGAGAGAACGAATAGGGAAGCGGAGGACCAGGGTAGGGCAAAAGAGTGCGAAGTAAAGCCTACTGCCGCGCAAAACGGGCCCAGTGGCGACGATGGCTACAAGATGGCGCCAGAGGCGCGTCGTCTGTTCTTCGAAGACGCCACCAATACCATATATGGAAAGAAAGCGCTGCATGAGCTGAGGTCTGTCTGATGCGGCTGCTGTGAATCGCGCCCACGCAACAACCACGCGGTGCCTCTCGCGATTTCCCTATTAGCGACGCAGTCGCGCCTGTTACGAACGGCCTGCAAGGTTACCGACCTACAAAATTTTCCCAGCCAACTGCTGCTGCGAGGGTGGCGAGCTTCCCAGAAGCGACCGTTGGGACCCTTGTCCACTTGCTGCGGTGACTCGTTTTGTAAGGACGACGATGTGCCGCGTCAACACCCCTCGGAGCCGCTATGACTAAACGTGGTCGGCGAACCAAGTATTGTTAGTGGATTCGCCGTGGCCGTCACGGCTTGTTACAAGCAGTGTAACTCCTGGGAGAAGATGTCTTGCGGCCGTCTCACGGGGCTTAGAGGTCATGGAGAGACGCGGTGGCCATTGTCTGCGGCGTCAACACTGGGATGAAGAGGCGCCTGCTCGGGTCAAGCACCCTGTCTGCGAGAACCTTTTCACTTTGGTGTGGTCAGTGCAACCTGCGCAAAAGTGAGGGCGTAAACCCTCCCCTCAAGGACGGATCGACTACCATGACTTTGGACGCTCCGAACTGGACGACGGTAAACTGTGTTTTACCTCACCTAGGGATTTAGGGGGGACAGAGTGTGTTTAAGGAGCGGTTGGCGGCTCCTCAGTGTGCATTCCTCTTTCAGTCATGTTAGACTGATGAACTGTAACGTTCTCATGTAAATACTGTAAATAAATATTATATTCCTCGTTCTCGATGAGAACAAGTCTCTCCCTTCAACAACGTCGTCAGCGTGGTTAAGTTGGTCGACGGCATGGGCGAGCTACCATCTTTTTCATGCTCGACCCCAACCACTACAACTGGCTGAGAGCGGTGAGACGGACTTTGCGACGCGGTGCCCCGTCTGCGGTGTATGCTTGCTTCTTGCTTTGACTCCCTGGGCTTCATTTTGTGGTTGTTCTGTTTAGAACAGTAGGGAAGCTGGATTATTGATTCTTAGCTAGGTTGTGTTTTCCTAGGTAGGTTTAGCGAGCAGCATCAAGGCAGTAAAGCAGCAATCATGGAGTTAAGCACATTGCTGAGAGACGAATTGTTGATGAGAAACAGGACCTAGAGGTACGCAAGAAAATGCTAAAATAGGAATTATTGCAGGGAATTTCCAAACAGGACAGCGAGGAAGACATTGAAATTGGGTTATGTTATGTACTGGGAATTACTTTATTCGGCACATAGTACACTTAAAGAACGTAACCTTGTCGGAGAGATGACCACACTACATCACTTGGCGCGAACACAATGTCCACGTGATTGTCCCACTCCAGGGCTTGCCAGGGATGTGGCGCCACTCATAAGTACAGTGGGGCACGTTCGCATGTAGTTCCGGACACTCCCACTATGCGGCTGCACCCGTCCGCATCTGAGGACCGAAACCCGAACTAATCACGGACACAACACTTTTCCCCCATTAGGAGGATGCCTTGTACCAAGTAAGATGCCATCTGATCCGTGCTGGTCGTTTCGGTAGGCTCGATCCGGGTTCGAGTGGACTTGAAGAAAGCGTTGCTGGTGTGCTTCCCGCTGGATGACTGTCTATCCAGCGGGAAGGAGCGGTTGTTCTCGTGCCTGTTCTCGTGCTCCTGCCGGTATGACAATTCTTGAGCCCCAGCTGGTGGCTTGTCTGTCCAGCTTAACTTCGACAGTGCGCTTTCTGAGCTGGTTTAGATGGCGTCTAACAATTCTTCTTGCGCATTCCACAAGCCAAGGTCTGTGGCCCATCCTCTTAACCAGAGTTCCTTCAGTCCAGCCTGGCCCCTTGCTGAATTGTTTTACCCATACGGCTTCTCCTTGCATGAGCTGACGATTCTTGGGTAGGCCAGGTTGTTGCAGCCTCCTGTCCTTCCGAAGCAATAATGAGGTCCAACTGGTTTGGCAGCTCCCGCCCGAACATGGCTTTAGCCGGTGTTAGCCCGGTTGACTGATGTACAGTGGTATGCTGCCGAAACAGGAAACGTGACAAGCGAACACTGAGCAAACCGGATGGTTCTCTGGCCAGTGCCCTCTTCAGTTCTACAACATAACGTTCTGCTTGCCCGTTTGTAGCAGGATGGTAAGGGGCTGACGTTACGCTTCGAATGCCATTTCTCTGATAGATGTCTGTATCTCGGAAGACACAAATGCAGCCCAATTGTCCGACACAACCTTGCGTGGTATGCCAAATGTGGCAAACAAAGAGCGCAGCACACTAATGACTGCTGTTGATGTGGGGCTGTTCACCGATCGCACCTCTACCCACTTGGTGAAAGCGTCGACAACCAATAACGTATGTCCTTCTGCCGGACCTGCAAAGTCCACGTGCAATGTGTGGCATGGTGTCTTTGGCTGCGTCCAATTTGGAACTGGAGCCTTTTTTGGATCGCACTGGGTGCGCTGGCACTGGTCGCATGACTTGACAGTTGTTTCGATCTCGGCGTCCAAGCCAGGCGACCAAAGATAACTGCGCGCACAAGCTTTCATGGCTGCAATTCCACGATGGCCTGCGTGAACCAATGAAATGGCCTGTTCTCGTGCTCCTGCCGGTATGACAATTCTTGAGCCCCAGCTGATGCATCCTCGATGGATAGCAAGTTCGGTGGCTCTTTTGCGGTATGGGGTGAAACTGTCTCCCTGCAGACGCTGCACGGTGCCATTCTGTACTGCTGAAAATACCTCTGCTAGAATTGGATCCTCTTGCGTTAGTGTGGCCGCAACCTCAGCTGTCAACGGTAGTCGTGGTAACGCCTCGAACATGAGCACGTCTCCAGGTGGGTTAGGTTCTTCAATGCGGTCTGGCAGAGGCAGTCTACTCAGCGCATCTGCATTCTGATGACGACTACCGGCACGATACTGGAGGTCGTAGTTGTATACTGACAGCTTAAGGCACCACCTTTTCATTCGGGGCGGAACCATTTCCGGTACCGGCTTCCGTGGTCCGAGAATCCCCAATAACGGCTGGTGGTCAGTCACGAACGTGACTTCTCGACCCACAATGTACTTGTGGAAGTGGGTGGCTGCAAAAACTACAGCGAGTCCTTCACGGTCAAGTTGTGCATAGTTACGTTCGGCAGCACCCAATGTCCGGGATGCAAACGCAATCGGTGCTCCTCTGCCTTGGCTGTCCAGCTGAGCAAGCACAGCACCTACACTATAAGGTGAAGCATCACATGAAATCAAGAGGGGCTTGTTTTCGTCATAGTGTGACAGGACAGTCCTCGACAACAAGCACCGTTTGAGCTCATCAAACGCCTTTTGATGCCGTTGCTCCCACTTCCAAGTCTTGTCCTTTGCCAGACGTTCATACAGTGTTGCTGCCACTGTAGCATGGTGCTCCAAAAAGCGATCATAGAAGGCCAACATGCCTAAAAATGACTGCAGTGTCTGCATACTTGTGGCGCTGGTGCCTTCACGATAGCTTCCACTTTTTCCTCTGATTTGTGAATCCCTGCTGCATCAATCGTGTGACCCAGGAATTTAACCTCCGCCACACCTAACTGACACTTGGATTTGCACAATCGTAGGTTTGCTGGGCCAGCAGCTGAAGAACTGACGCTAGGCGGTCCTTGTGCTCTTTTGCTGTTGCTCCACTCACGATGATATCATCCAGGTAAACACAAACTCCCGGCAAGCCGCTCAAAGTGGTCTCCATAAACCGCTGGAATATTGCTGGGGCGGCTGAAACACCAAATGGAAGCCTGTTTACCTTGTACAGCCCTTTTCTGGTGTCTACTGTGAGAATCTGTGCTGTCACTGGAGTCACATGAAGTTGAGTGTAAGCTTAAGCCAAGTCCAAGGTGCTGAAAACCCGGCCACCTTTCAAAGTGGTAAACACTTCCTCGGTTGTGGGCAGGGGGTATGAAGCCTTTTTCGCAGCTTCATTTACTGTACAGCGGTAGTCAGCGCAGGCGCGCAAGCTTTTCTTTTTTCCGCACCCATACTAGCGGTGTAGCCCAGTCTGAGTGTTGGACCGGCTCCCAAATACCGTCTTCTACGTACTTGTCAATCTGTGCCTCTGTAGATGCGCGCATGGCAAAGGGGACAGGCCGTGCCTTTAAAAACTTAGAGCTTGCCCCCTCCTTCAGTTCCAGATTCACTGGCGCACCCGTGTGTCCTGTGGTGTCTTCACGAAAAATGTCTTCATGCTTCTGTAGCAACTCGGTCAAACTGCCTTCCTCCGTTGTCTTGTGAATGCCGTGAAGCTCGATGCCCAGCTTGTCAAACCAATTGCGTCCCAACAAGCTGCGTCCAGTGCCCTCGACAACGAGAAGTGGTAGCTTGCAAGCTGTGCTCTTGTGACGAACCATTAAGATACTGAGACGTGCTGCGAATGAACACATGCCTGATCAAGTCATTCTACACTTCACTGCCTTCCAGGATGAGCACTGTCATCGCTGTCGCTGGGGACATGACGAGATATTAACTGAAGTTCGGAGCGCGACGTGTCCAATTCCCCGCCGGCGGGCGGGGTCTGTCTGGTGTAGTGAATGGTTGTCGAGAAAAATCACTTCCAACTCATTGTCTTAACCTAAAGCATTCCTTTAATCGTATCCGTTTCTTTCATCGTGTTCAACCCCCATAGTTATCATTGTTGAATGCTTTGTTTTCCTTTCAAGTCAAACAAAGACTGAGTACGTGGCGCGCACAGCTTGGCGCGTTTTGTCGCTGCTCATTACGGTAGCACACTCAGTGAAGAAATATACGTGCACGCGCTCAGTACCCCGGCCTTTCGAAAGAACGAACGAAGCATGCTGTCAAAAGAAGTTTGTGGAACTCCATTATCGCCAATGAAGGCTCAGAGTTTGGCGACGCACAACGTTTAGTAAAGAATATCAGCTCAGTTCCCGCAGTACCGATGAAATCGGTGCACTGCCCCTGAGAGTAGCACGCACGAGAGTAGCAATGCGGCCAGCGCGCGCCGCCGTAGCAGACGACGCAGATCATGACTCCGCCCCTCGAGCGTCTGCGCCTCCTCGAGCTGCTGCCGCGGCACGACTCTATTGCTTGCGGTATCGCGATGCAATACGTTTCAAGTTTTCCCCTAAGTGTGAAACAGACTGTACACGCTTCTATTTGCCTTGAGAAAGATCGGTACGCTCGACGATTATTTTTATGGCTGCAATGCGGCGAAAGGGCAGCGGCTGCTTAACCATGTAAGTGACGCTGAGCCGATAATTGGAAACGACATCGTATGTGCCGCCTGAAAAATCATCAGCACATACGATGCGACACATACATACGGCACATACGAGCTAAAGTCATTCTTGCAGTTTCTCACAATGTGTTTGCTACAAATCCGTGTTGTCTCTGATGGCGACAACGGACTTCCATCGACACTGTGCGGAAATAAACAAAATATGTCGCTGCATAGCACAAGTACGACATGCGCACACAACTTTAACTAGTACGTCCCCTACAATATGGAATAGAGGCAGCAATTTAGACAGCTTGGCCATTTTTTAACAGTGCTCAAGAGACAGAAGTTGAAAGTATTAGTAATCATTCTTGCTTCAGCAATGCCGGCGCGAACAAGACGCGGGCGCGTATCGTCCAGTAACACGATCGATTGGTGTAGTGGTGAAGCGGGAATGAACTCCGGTCATGTTCAATACATCGTGCACATATTCAATTTCTCGGCATGTGCGAATTTTGGCCACTGCTAGCGCATACAACAGAAGTGCTTTGCATTCTTGGGCAGCGCACACACAAACGAAACACGAGAAAGAAGACAGGAACAGCGCTCGTCGAATCCCCCCCCCCCAACTTAGTTTTTATATGAACAAAAGGATCATGTACCGAGTAATTATTAAATTCATGTGGGTTACATATAAAAACCGTCGTACACTCACGAGTGATAATGAACGACCTCGCTTCGTTTGCCAGTTGTTTACTTCGCTCGGCGCACCGCAGTAATCCATGTCTGTCGTCTTCTTTTTTCATACCATTTTCCTGTGAATCGGCAGAATTTCACTGGTGGCATCAATCCTTTCGTCTTTACATTGCTGTCGTGACAGTTAAGAACACAATAATAATTTCCGGTCATCCGAAGAGGCTCCGTCGCAAACAAGAGACATTTCGCGCGCAGCGCGAACTGAACGTGGGCGCGACCGCTGAGGGAAGCGGCGGCGGAAACCTACACTCGTTGGAGTAGAATCGTTCCGCCAAGGGAGAAACGAGCGCTGGCGTCTAGGATGAAACTTGGCGTGCGGTCGTCAATGGACAGGCTGTTAAAGACATTTGAGTTCGGGCATGACATAGGCTTGTTTCTAGGAAATTTTGAAAGGACTTGCGAGAAGATGAACTTCGGTCCTAGTACATGGCCACAGTGGTTGCTGTTTATGTTACCTTGTGAGGCTGCAGAAGCAATCGCAAGATTCAGTGCGGACGATGCATATGAATATGCAAAGGTTAAGGCTAGTCTTCTGAAAAGTACCGCCTTTCAGCGGAAGCTTTTCGGCAGAGGTTTAAAAGTACGTGCAAGAAGGATAGCGAGGGATAACCGGAGCTTGCATATAGACTGAAGGCCAACCTAGTCGGATGGTTGAAAAACGCGGAAGCGTACGAGAGCAGAGACGTGATCGTTGCATGCATGTGTCTAGAGCAGCTTTACAAAGGCATCCCTCAATCTGTGAAGCTGTGGGTGCAAGAGAGAGGAAATGTAAACACTCTGGAAAGGGTGGCTGAATTAGCCGCAGAGTACGCAACGCGTAGAAAGCTGAAGGCTGAGGACGGAAATTGGGACGGTCGAAATGGACCGCGGAAACCATCTCCGTTCAAAAAGGGTTGCCAGACTAGACGACGGGAGCCTGTAGACGGGGAGGAAAAGCCCTCAGAAAAAAGCGAGGAGAAATCAAACAGGGGAAACCATTCAAAAAGAGCAGAAAAGAAAATTCGAATCTTTTAGACCTATCCGCTGCTGTAAGTACCACAAACTCTGACATATCGCTGTAAACTGCGGGAAGCCTAGCGTAGTTTTCTCCTACGTGGATGAAAAAGACGAGAATATTGAAGCCCATATCTTCACGACCTTCAAGTTAATGGCAAACCATGCCGGGTGCTGCGAGACAGTGCCGCCACGATGGATATTATGCATCCGTCTTATGTGACGGTAGATGACTTCACTGGTGAAGTAGCATGGAGAAAACAGGCTGTAAAAGAACACAGCGTGTGTCTGCCCATGGCCAAAGTCAAAATCCGTCGACCGTTCGGGGAGCTCGTGACCGAAGCTACAAAAGGCCACGAAAGCAGTGCTGCGATATTTGAAAGATACAGGATAGAGTCATCGTCTGTGATTCGGACTGAGTGACTGAACAATATCCCCGGTGGACTTTCTCTTCTTTCTTTAATCATTCCGTCCCTGTTTCCCTTTCCCCAGTGTAGGGTAGCCAACCGGGCTCAGTCCTGGTTAACCTCCCTACCTTTCATTTATCATTTGATCTCTCTCTCTCTCTCCAAGTGTTCGTCGCTGCAGTACCTTTCAATTTTTTTCGAATCGGTCGGATCAGTTACTGCGTGACAAAGGGCTTAAACTGGGAGAGGACGTAGTAGAGGCTTTGACGCGAGGCCAAGCTCGTAAACTCGCGTCGCTTTCAGCTGAAAAAGCAAAATGTGCTCCAGCGGAAGTAGCAATAGAGGTAAGGTCAGTAACCGAATCCGAGCTAGGCTCGAGGGACGGAAAAAACGGTTGACGAAACCCTGCCCGCTGACCAGCTCAATGAGAGCGTATCACTAGGGTGTCAAAGTTCACGCCTGCAGGACGAGCGTGCTGACGCTCTCGCAAGTGAGACAGGGTTGCTATCACCGGCCCCAAAGTACTTTGATCAGCTCTTACGTGTGGACAGAGATTCACTGGCTGCCGAGCAAAAGGATAACAGCTTAACTAAACTACATCACACAGCTAAAGATGGTATTGCTAGGCGTAAGGTGACGATACAAGAGAGAGGAGGATTGTTGTATCGGCACTACAGAGACCAAAAAGGTAGGATTCTAGATCAGTTATTCGTACCTACTAAGTCCAGGGAAGACTTTTTGAGTCTCTGTCATGGAAATGAGTGGCCTGGTCACCTAGGCATACACAAATTAAAGGAAAGGTTGGTTATCGAATACTATTGGCCGGGCTGTTTCAAAGACGTAGAAAACTTTGTAAGATTAGGCTACGCCTGCCAGCGCTCGGGTAAACCAGGATAAACATGGAAAGCTCCACTAAAGGTAGTGCCCTTAATAACAGAACCTTTGAGACGACTTGTGATAGACACGGTAGGGCCTCTACCGAAGACAAAGTCGGGTTACCGGTACTTGTTTACCATGCTGTGTCCAGCTAGAAAGTTGCCAGAAGCAATCCTTGTGAAAGAGCTCAGCTCCGCCGTAGTAGTAGACGCGCTTTTGACAGTATTCGCCCGAGTTGGTTTTCCAGCCGAAATTCAGGCGGATCAAGGGTCAGTATTCACCAGATCACTGACTTGCACATTCTTACAAAAGTGCGCGGTAAAGTTGATACGCAGTTCCGTCTATCACCCTCAGTCAAATAGTGTAGAGAGGTGGCATTCAGTGCTTAAGCGAGTTTTGCGGTCGCTCTGTTACGAGCACAAGGAGGACTGGGAGAATTGCCTTCCGACCTTTTTGTTTGCTTTGCGAACGGTTCCTCATGAGGCTACAGGGTTCTCGCCAGCAGAACTAGTGTATGGGAGGACACTCCGTTCTCCACTGAGAATGTTAAGAGAGATGTGGGAGGAAAGAGTAGAGAGTCCAACAGTGGTAGAATACGTGCTAAATCTGCTGGAATGGCTAAGTGCAACCCAAGAACTAGTCGGAAAGAACATGGGAGTAGCTCAAAAGAACGCCAACTTCTATTACGACAAGAATGCGAGGCTTCGGACGTTTAACGCCGGAGACCAGGTAATGATCCTAAAACCTTCAAGAAAGAACAAGCTTGAAGTTCACTGGGATGGGCCCGTTAAAGTGTTGCATAAACTTTTAGATACTAACTTTGCTCTGAAAATGCCCGGTCGCAGGGAGAAGGTGAGGATATGCCACTGCAAGTTGATGAAGCCGTACTTAGAGCGGAGCGGAGTCGTTAACTGTACCATCAAAGAGCAGGATGACACTAGTACCAAGTTTATTCAGTATAAGGCGACCTCCAACTCTGAAACCAGCCTAGAAGAAGCAGTAAAACATTCGGCAAGCTCGCACGCTCTTAGACCCGAACAACTAGATGAGCTAAAACGGATGTTTGGGGAATATCTCGTCAGATTCAGCGATCGGCCAGGTAGAACCGAACTAATAACGCATGAAATAGAGCGGACATCAACCGAACCCGTAAAATCAAAGCCTTACAGGGCGTCTCCACGACAGAGAGAAATTATGGAGGCATAGATGCAGCGCATGCTAGAGTTGGGAGTTATTGAGCCCGCTGAGAGTGACTACACGTCGCCGCTAATACTTGTAGAAACCCCTAATAAGGACCCTCGTCCGTGTATTCATTGCAGGAAGTTCAATGCCATCACTAGGCATCATCTGTACCCGATACCCAACATTGAGGAACGAATTGAAAGAGTTAGCGCTGCTAAATACATTTCAACTATAGATCTCGTGCGGAGATACTCGCAAGTTCCCCTTTCAGAAATTACCAGCCGCTATGCCGCATTTATCTCAACTGTAGGCACTTTTCTCCCTCTCGACCTCAGCTTCGGGCTGAAGAACGCGCCGTTTAGCTTCTCTAAGTTAAGGGATATTGTCCTGAAAGACTTGCAGAAGTTCGCCTTGCCATATCTGCATGCTGTAGCAATTTTTTCGCACAGTGGGGAACAACACATATCGCACCTCAAACAGGTGTTCTCACGGTTGAGGGAAGCCGGCTTAACGATGGAAGCGGAAAAGTGTAGATTTGGTAGTTCACAGGTTACTTATCAGCACTATGTTGTCGGCCAAGGCACGAGACGGCCCGCCGAGCTGAAAATAGCTATGATTGGACAATTTTCTCAGCCACGCACGGAAACAGACGTTCGTTTATTTTTGGGACTTGTGGGGTACTATCAACGGTACATTCCGAATTACTCGCAAATGGCAAGTCCATTAACGGACGCCCTCCGAAAGGGAGCACCGAGTAACGTACACTGGGATAAGGACAAAGAGTGCGCTTTCCAAAGTTTGAAAACGCGATTGGTTTCTCGTCGTGTGGTTCGCGTGCCAGACTACACAAAGGAATTCAGAGTTCAATGCGACGCAAGCGACAAAGGTATGGGCGTGGTGATTAGTCAGATCGGCGACGATAATGAGGAACATCCTATCCTCTATGCCAGCCGTAATCTAACTGTAAGAGAGGAAGCCTACAGCGCTTCAGAGAATGAATGTGCTTGTTTAGATTGAGCAGCCCAGAATTTGTCGTGTTGCTTGTACGGAGCGAGGTTGATCTTGGAGACCGACCAATGTCCTCTGACGTGGCTCAGTCAAATGTCACACAAAAAATGGCCGCTTACTCTGATGGAGCCTCACTCTCCAAGGGTACAACGTCTCCGTTAGTTATCAGAAGAGAAAGTTCCAAAGCAATACGGATGGTTTGACCAGGCTAGCTTGAATTCTGTGTTTAAGGATCCGCCTAAATTTGGGCGTTGTTGTTAATTTTGTTAAGCCAAGAAGATCCGCTCTTCTTTAGTAGGGATCCAACCATGATTGATCAATTTGTCAGCACGAAATTGCTTCAAAAATTGGCGTATCGAAACGGAGCATTTTTTGTTTCTGCACTTACGTTTTCTTTGAAGCCCAGCGGGTCTCAAGTGAGATCCAAGATAGGTCAACTCGGCGCAGAGCCGTGTTGGGAAGTTCGCTTTGCAGTTGCCTTTCCCTATTGGATGCTTTAGGGTGGTGTCGCCATTTCACAGCTGGTTGCTGCAAGCCAAGGCATTCCTGCAGCGCTCTGCAGCGGAAACTCCTGGGCTCCTGCGGAAGGTCCGCAGGATTCTATGGAGGTGTGTTATTTTGGGCCAGTTGCGCGCCCCAGTGGGTTTGGAAATTTTGAGAAATGCTAATAACAGCATCGATAATGCTGGAGGCAACGTTTATGAGGAGGTTGGTTTTTTCTTAAAGCCGTGTGAACGAGGTATATCGATGTAAAAGGAGCTTTGAGGCGACTTCTATACGCCAGTCAATTTTTTTGCCACATGATCAGATGCTTTGCTTCGTGCGTCTGATCTAGTATTGCTTGTGACTTTGTGTGTGGCTTATTAGGCGAAAGCTTTAGACCTCTGTTTCAAGGTCCCGTTGTAAGCTACAGAAAATATCACATGACTGAAGGAAGGCAGGAAGCGAACCAAAGCATGTGCAGCCGCGTATAAGAGATGATGAATGATTAGCAAAGTAATGATTGATTAGTGATTGGATTAAGATGAATTCGGGTGTATTAAGGAGGATTAGGGTGGATTAAAGTCGATGAAGGTGCATTAGGGTGAATGAAGGTGAATTAAGATGCATAAAGGAGGACTAGGTTGGCTTAAGGTCGATGAAGGTGGATTAAGGTGGGTGAAGGTGCGTTGATGTGTATTGTGGACGATTATAGTGGATGAGGGTGGACTAAAGTGCACGAAGACGGATAAGGGTGGATTAAGAAAGATTAAGGTGCATCAGCGAGGAATGGTGGGCTAGGGAGAATTAAAGTGAATGAAGGAGGATTAGAGTGGATTAAGGAGGATTAGGGTGGACTAAGGTAGATGTATGTGGATTCGGGTGGATTAAGGTGAATTAATTACGATTATAGTGGATAAGGGAAGATTAAAGTGAATGAGGAAGTATTACGGTTGATTAGGGAGGATTAAAGTGCATTAAGGAGTGTTAGAGTAGATTAATGTCGATGAAGGTGGATTAGGGTGCATTAAGGAGGACTTTCATGGATTATGGTGGATTGAAGGATAATATAATATTTGGGGTTTTACGTGCCAAAACCACTTTCTGATTATGAGGCACGCCGTAGTGGAGGACTCCGGAAATTTTGACCACCTGGGGTTCTTTAACGTGCACCTAAATCTAAGCACACGGGTGTTTTCGCATTTCGCCCCCATCGAAATGCGGCCGCCGTGGCCGGGATTCGATCCCGCGACCTCGTGCTCAGCAGCCCAACACCATAGCCACTGAGCAACCACGGCGGGTGGGAATGAAGGAGGATTAAGATCGATGAATGTGGATTCGGTGGATTATGTGCATTAGGAGTATTATGGTAGACTAATCGGTCTTCATACTCAATGAAGCCTAAGGCACGTTAGTCTAGCCTAATCCTCCTTTATGCTCCTTCATCCACCTTAATCCACCTTAATACTCCCAATCCACTTTAATACAGCCGAATCAACTTACATCGCCCCAAATGCACCTCAGCCTGCACTATGCGGTCTTAATCCTCTTTTATCAACACTAATCCATCATAATCCGCCTTAATCCTCTTTAATCCTTATTCATGCACCTTAATCCAACTTTATCCTGCTTAATAGTCCCAATCTACCTTAATACACCAAAAACCACCTCTATCAAACCTAATCCAGCTCCATGGTTCCTAAATCCACCTTAGCCTACCCTAATCTATCCTAATCGGTCTTAATCCCTCTTTGTAACCCCTAATTCACCGTAATCCACATTAATCGACCTTAATGTTACTTTATCCACTTCAATCCTCCCTAATCCCTGTTCATGCACCCTAATCCACACTAATCGGTCTTAATACCCTTTCATCAACCCTTCACCTTAATCCACCATAGTCTGCCTTAATCCTTCTCTACCGACCTTAATCTTTATTCATGCATCTTAATCCTTCTTAATGCACTCTAATCCACCTTAATCTTCTTTAATACGGTCTAATGAACCTTAATCCGCCCTGATCCATCTTATGTCAATCACTAATGATTCATTAATAACTTGGATAATTATTCTCTTATACAAGGGTGGACATGCTTTGGGTCAACTCTCGCCTTCCTTGGGTCACGTGATACTTCCAGTTTACAACGCGACCTTGAAACATAGAGATCTAAACTCAATGTTGACTAGCTAACGCTCATCACCTGCAATACCACGGGTATACTTGCCACTAATTTTTTCAGGGCGCAAAGCAGAATCCATAAAGTTGCACTTCCGACTAAATAACAGTTAGCGACGTGCGAGTGGATGGAGCCGCCCCAGAGTATTAAACATAGTGAGGAGAAACTCAATAGAAACGCTGGTCAGCCGGCCGGAAGAATGGGGAAAAAAAGCAGCTATACGGGATGTTTTGCTACGAGCTATAAGAAGGACGACTCAGCCCGCAAACAACGCTGGCCAATGTCATGGAGCCACTGCTTCCTGCGCAATACATCACGCTTTCCTTGTGGTATCATAAAAGCGGCATAAGCATCTTCAGCCTTCTTGCTGCAGGGGCGCGATCGGAGATATTTAGTTCGATACGCGTTCTGTTCCGTTGCTGCGACGTCACTAAGTGGCAGTATGCAAAATTTGTGACAACGGGGCGGAGAGAGCAGCCAATCAGGAAGCGGTGACCTCCCCAGAAGTTTACTTCCGTCGTTTGTCGTCTGCTTGCAGACAGTATACTGCAAAACGAAATGTTTCTCGTCTTCCAAATGAATGAAATATTTATCTAAAAATGTATTTTTCTTCTCAAGCGCAAACACGTTTTCAAATAGTAGTACGTGCGACTACTGCAATTTATAACTATTAGTTTCTTTGCGTCGTCCCTAGGTGGTGTCGCGCACAGCGAGATGAAAAAAGAAAAAGAAACGACGGGAAGGATGACGCACTTTTCAAGAGGCCGTGACAACATTCTAGTGGTTCGCTGGCACCGATGATGGGGTCGATTTCGCTGTACAACCAACGAATTATTTGTTTCGAGAAACAGAAACGACGCCGGAATCCACTTTCCACCATTTCTTCAAGCGCGTTTCGCACCGCCACCCGCTCTCCTCCTTCCTCTAGAAATGCCAGCGCAACAACCGAAGTTGCAAATAGAAGCGCCATTTTCTCGAATTAAACTATGGATTGGATCCAAACAAGCCATGTCGCAGTCGCCGGTTGGATCCAATCCAATCCACGAGACGCGCCATGCGAAGCCGTATGATCGCTCCAAACTTCCCAGCTCCCGTCGGTTTCGGCGCCTAGCAGACGAAATGCTCGGTGCGAGGACGATTGACACGAGCGTGTCGTCATTTTGACGTCACCAAAAACGTGGCCACGCCCCGCGGCTGGCGACATCGGCGCGGAGTAGGCCAATCGCGCGCGCCGGTAACCGAACGAACGCGCCGAACAAGCATCTCCGATCGCACCCCCATTTATATGCGCAACCGCACAGCATAGTGCTAGGACATTGAGCAGGAAACACAGCGTCCAACGTTCGTTACGCCGAGCTAGAGCGCCGAGCCAGCCGTGCTCAGGAGGAAAATGGGGGGAACGAACAAGAAAAACACAAGCAAAACTAAAGATCCGCGCGTTTCCAAGGGTAACAGCAGGGAGACCAATCGTCGTGCAGAAAAACGGCGACAAAAGTGCTTGCCTTGGGGGAACGCGCAAGGGGCGAGGAGGTCGCGCGGTGGCGGCAGAGTTCAAAGTGTCGCTACTTTTAAATTATCCGGAATCGAACAAAGCTACGACTCAAAAGGAAATCACCAAAAAAACATAGACCCAGGCACGGATCAAGATATTATAAACACGCTACAGCAGAAATACTTCTGCACAACTCGAGAGACGAAGTCCCTACCCGATTATAAAGGACAACCTAACCCCATCCTGGACGCTGACATAATAATGGCGGAAATAAGAGCAGCCCTCCTTAAGATACGCACGACATCCGCTCCGGGAGAGGACTGCATTAACAATAAGACACTCAGAAATCTAGACGACGCTTCCATCACAGCCCTCACGGACTTTGCGAACGGGTGTTGGAGAGAAGGAAAACTCCCAGCGTCTTGGAAACATGCCATCGTTAAATTCATCCCAAAACCGGGCAAAAAGCTCGTGCTCGAAAACCTCAGACCTATTTCGCTTACTTCTTGCATAGGAAAACTGATAGAGCACGTCATACTAGACAGACTGCAGTCCCACATGCACAAAGAGAATTTATATCCAAACACTATGGTCGGCTTTAGACCACATTTATCAACACAGGATAGGATGCTCAGACTAGCAAACGAGGTCCTTTCTCAGGAGCAAGAAAGGAGCACAAGGGCAATCCTAGCTCTAGATTTAACCAAAGCATTTGATAACGTCAAACACAAAGCAATCCTAGATTCTCTTTCACCGTTGAATCTAGGGGAAAGAACGTTTAACTACATCAAAGACTTCCTCTCCGATAGAACGGCTAAAATTCAAATTGGCACAATCAAATCTGACACTTTCACTTTAGGAGACAGAGGAACGCCGCAAGGATCGGTCTTCTTCCCCTTCTTATTCAATATAACCTTCGTCAAAATGGCACACGAACTCGCCAAAATCCCTGACCTAGAACACTCCTTGTACGCGGACGATATCACCCTTTGGACAACCAAGGGGAGTATCGGCACGATACAAGATACGCTACAACAAGCGGCAGATGTAGTAGTAGAGGAGGCACAAGCCGCGGGACTTGCGTGTTCCCCCCAAAAATCTGAACTCCTCATCCTACACCCAAAGCGTCAAAGAAAAAATAAAGCACCTGAGATCAAAATTTACGCGGAAGGGGCAGCCATCCCAGAAGTGGAAACCCTAAGAATCTTGGGAATCCTGATACAGTCAAACCAAAAAAACGACACACTAATTAAGAAGCTGAGAAACACCGTCAACCAAATCTCCTTCCTCATCAGACGCATCGCTAATAGGCGAGGAGGAGTTAAAGAAGCCGAGACCAGGAAACTAATTCAGGCTTTCGTTCTGAGCAAAGTCATCTACTCTACACCATACGTCACCCTCACAGTCAGAGAAAGCAACGGCGTGGATTCTCTAATTCGACAATCCTACAAAATTGCGCTCAACCTCGCTCGTCACACCTCAAATGAAAAACTACTACAGTTAGGAATTCATAACACCTTAGCGGAAATGATGGAAGCACACCTCACCGCACAATACGAAAGACTATCAGGAACTGAAACGGGACGTTTCATCCTAAAGAAGGCAGGCATACAATATGAAGGAATCCGTGCACACACCTTGCCGATTCCAAGACACGTGCACGAACACTTAATAGTCCATCCTCTGCCCAAAAACATGCATCCACAGTACGCTACAAACAGGCTAGGGCGCAAAAACATCACGAAAGATTTTCAGTTCAGAAAGATACGGCGCATGTGGACGTGGCAGAACATGCGGACAGAGACGCCTTTTCCCTGGCAGTTGTCGATCATCGAGGTTCTACCCTCGCATCAGCGACAATCGATAAAACAAAATTTCCAGAGGAGGCCGAAGAAGCTGCCATAGCTTTAGCTATTACCTCCACCACGGCCAAATACATCATCAGCGACTCTAAAACCGCAATTCGAAATTTTTGCAAAGGAAGGGCCCACTTAGCATCCATCAAAATATTACGAAAAATCTCCAATACCCGCCAGATCACATTGATCTGGGTCCCCGCCCATTCAGGCCATCCTGGAAATGAGGCGGCGCACCAATTTTCCCGAGGATTCGTAGTTAACCGGGAGGTGCGTTACCCCGAGCTCAGGTCGGCCAAGGAGCGAATGACGACCTACAAAGAAATTACTGCCCACTTTAAGAAAGAAAGACAAATCTTCCCAGAACCACATAGATCTTTAAGTAAAACACAACAAGTCAGTTGGCGACAGCTCCAAACAGACACTTTCTTTAATCCGTACATATACTCCATATGGTTCCCAGAGCAGTTCAGCCCCGTCTGTTCTCTCTGTGGGCACCATAAGGCAGACACACCACACATCCTATACTCATGTAATCAAGACAAGCTGTCGAACAGTCTGCAGCTCTCTACCAAATTGCAGTGGGAGGCCGCGCTGCTCAGCTCGGACCCGGAGGTTCAACTCCGAGTCACGGAGCGGGCCGAAGAGGTCGCCGAACAACATCGTCGGTCGGCCACCTGGCGTCCGGCCTAGAAGAGGAGCCCACTGCGGGGAGGGGAACGTCACCCCAACCCCCGCCTAAGACGTCTTCTATAATAAAGTTTATCTCCTCCTCCTCAAGGATTTTACTGCCACCGGAGAAGCCGAGTTCCTGAGGCTGGCTGAGGGTACTCACGCGTGCTTCTTTAGGGTTAGTAGCCTGAACAGCGATAAGTGCTACGCTTCGACGATTTGAGCACAGTACAGAACAAAACGCATTCTTTTCGATGAACGCTATAAGAATATGATCTGTAGCTTCTGGTTGTGCGCGGCGCTTTTGTTTGACACCCACGCGATGACTTTGATTGGATGGGTGGAAGCACTGCGGGCTTTCGTCGAAGGTAAGCATGCCTTCAATTATATCGGGTGTATGACCAAGCTGATTTACCTCAAGCTCATGTGCTTCGCGGCTTGTGTGAGCATCGCTGATGTTCACCGCTGATGATGTTCCTGGCTTATCGTATACACTCATTCTTGATTTTTTAACGGTAGCATGAATTATATTCGCTGACGCTGCCCGATGAGTCCGCTTCTTTTTCGGGGATGTCACAGATACCAGAGATGGAAGGAAGATGCAGGGAATAGCCTCTGGATGCAGTCCAGGTTTCTTTTGGGTGGTCGCATAAGCTCACCGTAGTATTAACCCGTTTCATCTTGTTGCTCTTGAAGTGCTTCTCGCCGACGTAATCTCTCGATGTGAGCTGAATGCCATCCACAGGAATCGCCGCAGCTCTTGCTTGAAGACGCTCAGGATCATTCGGAGTCTTGAAGGCGCCCACCTTTTTCCTGCAAGGTTTGTACCTGCTATTGTAGTTTTCAACGAAACACCTGCGTCATATCTTAGGCTAGGATGTTCGGAAGAAGGGCATTTGCGCGGAGCAACTCCATTAGTAGTACCGCCTTCTAACAGACACCGACAAGAACTGTTGCTATTTGACTCAAGGGCGCACAAATACAATGTCACGCCATGCCCGCTAAAGCGAACGTCCGTGTCGTCTGCTTGTCGTCTGGTTTGGATGAGGAGGAATAAACATTTTATTTAAACAGGGTACTGAGGTTCATGAGGCTGGAGCTCTATTCCAGGGCCCCACTGGCGCTAGCGGCTTATTCGACCTGTTCCAAGGTTGCCTGCTAGCTTCCCAGGTGCTGCCGGGCCGAGTCGCGCCTTCCACAAGCTTACAAATTCCCTGCGTTTGACGTGGGGTGAGTCACCCTCTGCTGGTCTTTGTTTACAATGCCAAGCGATGTGTTTGAGGATTGCTGTGTCGCCACACCATGGACAGCAGTCATCGTATCGGGACGGGACGGGTGTATTTCACTCAGTGTGTGTATGGTGGGATATCTGTTTGTTTGTAGCCGTCTCCAGTTCCCAGCCAGCCTGTGAGTTTAGGGTGGGGCGTCGCCATTGTCTGTCTGGCGCAGCTTTGGCTTTTGAGGATATCTCGCGGCAGCGTAGGTGTTAGGTATTCTCCACGGGTCGCTGTGTCCGCGGCTCGAAAAATTAGTCTTCGAGCCAGGCGGTCCGTCCGTTCGTTTCCCCGTAGACCTTTGTGAGGGGGACACCATGTGACGACGTGATCTTCTTGAAGGTTGGTTCCTAGTATGCCTAGGACGCTCCGAGGCAGGACGCCCCTGAAGAACAGTCGGCAAACTTCTTGCGAATCCGTGAGAACATGTGCAGATTACCTCTTGCCCTCTGCCGCTCGTATGTCTAGGGCTATGGCTGCCGCTTCTGCCACGGCCGTGCTCTTGGTGCGGGTCGTAGCCAACGTGATCACCTGGCTCCTTCTATTGACGACCACGGCAAATCTCTCTGCGCCGAGGTGTAGGGACTTGTGTCTGTGTCGTACGTGTTTGAGTAGCTGCGTAACCATTCGAGTGCCGCAGCTCTCGCAGGAATGCGGCCAGCGTTAATCATTCGGTGCATGTTCTTGGGTATTGGGTCCACGTGTATGCGTTCGCCGTCTTTTATGGACACATGATGCATCTCCTCCACTCAGAATTGGGGTGCCAAGGGCTAGTTAAGTATTTGTAATAAAGAGGTACCTTGGATTGTCTAGTTGAGCCTCTCTCTCTGCTGGATCAAGACTGCCATCGCTCGTTCATCGTATGTGTTGTAAATACCCACTCCAGGCTGTCGGTGCCAGTGCAGTAGTGGACGGCCCATTGCAGCTTTGTAGGCCTTGCGTATTAGTACGTTCGCCTGCTCTACTAAACATCTGCGTGAAAGCTGGGGAAAGCTTCCGCTGATCTCCAGATTGAGGATATGGGAGCGTGTCAGCCGGGTGTTTCTATATCTGATTTGCATAAATTGTGATTTTTCAGGTGCGCATCTCATGCCTTCCCTCCTCACGTGCTCGTCAATTGCGTTCATCGCTCTGTGTAGAGTGTCGTGTCTCTGCCCGTAGGACCCTTTGGTCGCCCAAAGGGTGACGTAGTTCGCATAGATCGCTACTCCAAGTTCCAGGTCTTCCTCCAATGCTGCAGCCAATTTCCTGGTCCCTATGTTGAAAAGTATGGGGGAGAGTATGGAGCCCTGTGGTGTGCCCTTGTTCACCATGGGAACCTTGGCTGATCTTAGATGGCGCAGCCCTGTGAACGCCGTTCTGTCTTTCAGAAAACTCTTTACGTAATTATAGATCCTCTCCCCACAGCCTCCATGTCGTATGTCGGTGAGTATCGCGTCATGGTATATGTTGTTAAAGGCCTTCTGCAGGTCCAAGGCAAGCACGATTCTCTTCATGCTTCTAGGCGATGGGTTGAGAACCTCGTCCCGAAGAAGAAGGAAGACACCCTGCGTCAAAACCCAATGTCGGAAACCGTATATCGAATTTGGTAGGAGTTTGTTGTCCTCTACGTATCTCCCAAACAGTGTTCGGATTACTTTTTCGAAATGTTTTCCTAGGCATGAGGTTAAGGAGATTGCGCGGAGGTTCTCGAGCGATTTTGGTTCCCCTGGCTTAGGCATCAGAATGACCTCGGCCTCTTTCCATACAGGTGGTATGGTCCCTGCTATTGTCCAAACTGTATCGTTGAAGAGCTGCGTTAGTTTCTCCAAGGCTTCGGTGCCCAGGTTCCTGATCATGGCGATTGTAATGCGACTCGGTCCGTGTGCCGTGTTCCTCTTGAAAAACTTTGCTGCAGCATATACTTATGGCAAGCAATGGCCGTGACGCTTCTTCTGCTGGAGATTCCCCGCGTTCGGACGTTTCGGTTTTCGATGCTGACGGGGACCGATTGCTTGCTGATATTCCTCTTGAAGTCTTTTGCTTCGATGTGCTTTCGATGAAAACCGTGAGAGCGAAGCGCCCCAAGGTACTGGCAGTGCCTCGTGCTGGCGCGAGACTGGAGCGTGTGCGTGTGGCCGGCAGTGCGATGCGCTCGGGCGCTACTTCCCTGGTAGGGCCAAAGCTTCAGTTCCTTCAGTGTCCGTTGTTCAGTTTCGGGATGGCCGGGTTTTTCTTCCTTTCTTCTTTTCTTTTGGTTCTTGTTTCTCGTCCCTTTCTCTTTGCCTATTTGTTTTTTTCTTTTGCTTTTTCTGAATAAATTTTCTGCGAACGTACTGCTGTCTACGGGAGCGGGGGTGGTCCCGGGATCGCGTTGGCCCTTGCCCCTTGCGGTTTATTGCGGCGTTGCTGTGCGGGCATCTTGTGACGTGTTAGGCTCGGGGCGGTCGCCGGTCGCGCGAGCGGTGCGAGAAGTGAGCTTCCCGTATCGGTGGGCTATGCCACGCCTGGCTTACCTGCATTTGTTGAACCGCAACTCTTATTTTCGCCATGGCTACATTGCATCCTTCTAAAATTATATAGGCGAAGCACGCCAGCAGTCGTGACGCCAATAAGGTCCTCGTTCACCGTATGCTTGCGAGCGACTTCTCGTTTGGGCTGCTCTCCGACCCCTATACGCGCAAACACAAA
Organism: Dermacentor variabilis; assembly: GCF_050947875.1. Taxonomy (NCBI): domain Eukaryota; kingdom Metazoa; phylum Arthropoda; class Arachnida; order Ixodida; family Ixodidae; genus Dermacentor; species Dermacentor variabilis. The sequence continues at coordinate 112,173,320 of NC_134577.1, read as the reverse complement.
GTTGCCTACGTTCCCCCCGCGTTCCACATTTTTCACGCAAACGAGCAACCACGTGTGGCTTTGCTGGCGCGGGCTCCGTGCTTAAACCTGTTTCCCATATACTTGTCACAATTGGTGGACGCCGTTCATTGCGTTACTCTCGTGATCATTGTCGTCTACGTTATGCCTCATCGTCCTCTCGGGCCCGTTTTTGGCGAGCTGAACCAGGTGCTCACGCGATTTACATCCATCGCTCAGCTTCGTCTTGGATGGTGATTTCAACGCCAAGCACGCGCTTTGGAGGCTTGTAGCGGGGAATGAGCGCGGCGCGCAACTCGTCCAATTTGAGTGTGGCAATCACCTCCACATTCTGAACCTTCCCGACTCCCTCGCAACGTGTGAGGCGCCATTGCGCGGTCTTGAATAGAAGTCACCCTTGCGTCTGTCTAGCTCGTTGGAAGTGGTTATCGGTTTTTGGTCTCTGACGAGGACACTTTATCGGATCACAGATACATCGTGTTTTCGCTGCGGGATGCCGTGAGGGTGCCCGAGAAGCGGCTAACGAATTACGCTCGAGCAAAGATTCCGGAGGACTTTAGCCGCGTCCGTTGTTTTGTCAGTATCTGTCGCTGTAAATTATCCTCGGCGTGGAAGCTGGACGCCTCGGTGGAGCGATCTTATGCGGCATATCGGGCCCTGTGCAAGCAGTATGTCCGCAAGATGAGGCCTCGTAGTGTGGGCGCCAAGACAGGGTGGAGGCCTCAATTGAGAGCGGAACGTTCGCGAGTGCGCCGTTGCGCATACGCTATCAGCGCGCGCGCGATCCGGCAATGCGCGACGTTTTTCGCTTGGAGTACGCCAACGCATTCGCGGCGTGTAAACGCGGCATTCGTCGCGCGAAGAATGCCGTCGACCGCGCGTTGTGCTCTCACCTTACTTCCAGAAAGCTCTTCGGCCGACCTTTCCAATCGGCGTTTGTCAAGCTGCGCTCTCCTACGTGCCTACCCGCGTCCTAGACACCAGATGGTGCCCTCAGCACCTCGGCTCAGGCTTCCGCTCAGGTCTTGCTGCACACGCACGTCGCCGTGGACGATCCCGCTGCGCAGAGCGACTGTCAGAGTCGAATTAGCAAGCTCGCGGGATGTCATTATCCGTCGATTCCTGAAGACCACCCATTTATACCTCGTGAGATCGAACATTCGCTGCTTTTGGGTAATTTGAGTGTGGCACCGGGGCTGGATGGGCTAACCGGCATGTTTGTGCAAAGCCTCTATAATCTCCACCATCATTACTTTTTGCTGATCTTCAACGCCGCACCTCGCTTGGACCATTTTCCTTCTTTCTGGAAGACGGCCGCATCATTTTTATCCCTAAACCTGGCCGCCCCCCTCACTTACCTTCCACCTATTGACCACTCGTCATAAATTCTGTTTGGGAAAATTCTTGAACGCCTGCTCAATTCCCACCTTTATTATTACCGTCACTCTCATAACCTTATTCATGAAAATCAGTGTGGCTTCACTCATGCCCGGAGTGCCCCTCTGGCCCTGTACACCTTCAAGCAGCGACTTAGTGTGTTTAAGGTCGCGAATGCGTGGGCGTTGTTGATGTCTTTGGATTTCACTGGAGCCTTTGATAGCGTCTGGAATGATGCCATGTTGTTATTTCTCCGCAAACACCATCGTCCGGCGAACCTTTATCGGCTTCTCCAGTCTTTGCTTACTTTTCGCACGGTAGTTCTTGTAACAAAGACTGGTGACGTCTCGGCCCGCCCTTCCATCGGCAGTCCGCAGGGTTCGCCTATTAGCCCCCTGCTCTGAAGCTTAGTCATCCACTCGCTGCTGAGTCCCCCTTGCCCGCGGGCGTTCACATACAGGCCTATGTGGATGATACCATCGTCTTACTTTCTGGTTCGTCGCGTTTGCAATTGCAGGCCTTAACCGTGTTTGCGATTGGACCGGGCAAAACAATGCCCAAATCAGTCAATCCAAATCTTTTTTTGTCTTTTTCAACAACGAAGGGCCGTCCCTTCCGATTGGACTCTCCGATTGGACAGCGCTTATCTAGAACATCAGGACTACATTAACATCCTCGGCGTGGTCTTCGATAACAAACTGAACTTTCGCGCCCACGTTGATTACCTTAAGACTAAAGCCGAGATATTGGTCACCCGAGTGCTAAATTTTATCCGCATGCATGTTACGTCGTTTACATATACAGGTTCTGTTGCCTGTGGTTGCATACGCGTCGCCGGCCCGACGACGCACCTTCAGAAACGAGTGCTGTCGGTGCAACGATCTCTCTTAGTGGCATTGATCGGAGCCTATCATACCATCAGAACTTCGGCGCTGCAAGTTTTCGCCAAGTGGTCCACCTTTCACTGTGGAGTTAGACCGCCTCAGCGCTGAATTTTATCTTTTCACCCTCCGTCAAATCTCTCATTACAGCACTGAAACGTCCCATATGCGCGACATCGCCAGCCGTTCAACCAGTGATCCCGTTACCCTAGAGAAATATGTCACTTCCCCTTCAAGGGCCTCACTCCTGCAGAGGCTGCCCGAATCGCTGCCCTTTTTGCTTATCACATCTTTACTGACGGCGCATTTACGAGTACCTTGGCCGGGGCGGCTTTTATTGTCTTCGACCCTCGCGGAAGATTGGCTGCCGTGCTCAAGTTTAAGGTAGTACACGCTTCAAGTGCGTATAGCGTTGATATGATCGCCTTTGCCGAGGCGCTCGTGTTCCTTGTTTTGTTGTGTGTGGGAGCTCCCGTTAACATATTTATTTATTTATTTTATTTATTTACATATACTGCCATCCTGCATAGCAAGATATTGAAGTGAGTGCATATATATGTCAATCAATTGAAGAATATGTTTTAATAGAAAACAAAACAAACAATATACAATATCAGGAAGGGCTAGTTGATTATTGAATATACTTAGGTAATAGGTCGGCAAATTCATCCGTCGCCAACTCGCCAAGGACCCCTCAAGGCCGTTCCAAATCGCAAGTGTATGTGGAAAAAATGAAAACCTAAAAAAATCAATCCATGCACTCAAAAGAACAATGTTAAGACGATGACTTTTTCTGGTGGGCCGAGATAAGGGGTTAGTGAAAACAATAGGTGCATTGACATAAGTTTTGCCATGAGCAATGTTATGTAGCAGAAAAACACGGTCAAAGGTACGTCTATGGGCCAGAGGCTTTAGTAGCAGGTTACCAGCATGTCATGTCGGTGAGAAATGGCGGTCATAACGATTTTATATAAACCTTATGGCTTTTTTCTGAATTTACTCAAGCGTGTCTGTCTTTGGAATGATGTGGCGACCACACTACCGACGCGTATTCAAGTAGAGGCCTTATTAGGGATCTGTATGCCGTCCATTTGCATTCTTTAGTTGCATCTCGTAAGTTTCTTTTAAGAATATCCAATTTTATCAACGCCTTGTTGGTTATACATTTAATGTGACCATGCTAGTTCTGATAAGGGGAGAAAGTAACACCAAGGTATCTGTGCGTGTGGATGCTTGCAAGCTCGTGCGCTTCATTAAAATATGTAACTTGTAATGGTTGTTTTTTATTCTAAACAGTAATTGATACGGTTTTCTTAAAATTAACTGACATTTGCCATGTTCTGCTCCATTCGCAAAAACGGGCGATGACTTCATTCAGCTCCAACTGATCGTGATTACTAGTTATAGTAGAATAAAGGACGCAGTCATTAGCATATAGTGTTATTTTGACAAAAGTGCCCGCAATTACTTCAAAGACATCATTGTCATAGACAACAGCAAAGAACCCAAGACAGGCCCCTGTGGTACACCGGATGTAACATTGACACGAGATGAGGGAACATGGTTAAATGCAACAAACTGGGTTCTTGTACTTAGGTAGTCCTGTATCGAAGCTAGTAGCTTGTAATCATGAATTATTGCCTTGAGTTTAATGAGAAGCTTCTGATGATATACTGTATCAAAAGCTTTACTATAATAAATTAAAATGGCATCAATCTGCCCTGTAAGGTTAAGTGTGGATGCAATATCATGGGAGAATTCGAGAAGTTGTGTTACCGTTGAGAATCCAGAATGGATGCCATGTTGAGCATGCGAAAGAACATTATGTTCAGATAAGTACTCAATGATTTATTTATGAATAATGTGTTCCAACAGTTTGCAAGATGTTCATATTAAAGAAATAGATCTGTAGTTAGACGTTGCCTGCTTATTACCGCCTTTGTGAATGGGAACAACCTTAGCACAATTCCAGAGTATTGGGACAGTAGATGATTCTACAGACTTTGAAAAAGTTAGGCATATATACCGAGAGCTCCATTCAGAATATCGCCGTAGAACATATCTGGTATATTGTCTGGCCCAGTACTATCCATAGTATCGATCTTGAGTATAAGATTATGTACACCAGCTGAAGTGATTACCCTTCTAGGAAAAAGTGATGACGAAGGAACTGTGCAAAACGTGGGGGTACGTCTATCATCACAGGTGAACACTGATATAAAGTAATTATTAAAGGCTTCAGCGATGCTAAGACTATGTGAGCATGGTTGATTGCAATAATGAATGAAGGAGAGCTCTGACTTGATGGACTGATGGTTCGCCAGAACTTTGATGGTTTGTTTTTAATGAAGGATGGCAAAATTCTATTAAAATAGAAACTTTTCGCATTGGATATAGCAGATTTTAAGTTGTTTTTAAGTGTGGACAATACTGAAACTTTCATTGGATTCTTTGCATAGGGTTGTTTGCAGAGACGCCTCATGCGACGAGTTAGGTGTGTAATTTCACGTGTGTACCACGGGTGCTTGGGGTTGCGCTTTACACACTTGGTTGGAATGTAATCAGTTATACATTGATTTCCAATTGAGCAAAAACGGTTCACTAACACGTCCACAGACGAATGGTTCGCGCAGCTCAAAAACTTATCAAAAGAGTACGCGAGTGACTCAGTTATGGAGTTGTCATCGGCACGCTCAAAGTTCAATACAGTCTGATGTGAAGGAAGCTCAGGCATGGTTGCTAAGTTCAAATAAACAACGACCCCCTTATGGTCTGACAGGCCTTCAACAAAATTACAATCGTAACCATTTTGTCTAAGTAGCTCACTTATGAAAACAAGATCTAAAATTGAGCTTTCGCGGGCTGCGGAATTCACAATTTGCGTCAGATCGAAAGAAATAGTCCGCTTAATCAAGTAATCACAAGTGACTTTGTGACGACCACTTGCAGATAGCGTTGTGTCTGCATTCGGTTGGCCGAGATAATGGCAACTGTTTCCCAACGTTTGGTCAATGGTCGGCCGTTGGACTGTTCCACTTGGGTGCTTGCCTTGTTTAGTTCACAATAGGCCTGAAATGCACTTCTTTGGCGGGGACGCCCCTCGTGGTAGACGTCCAATCAATGCCCTTGGCCGTTTTGAAACGTAGCAGTACCTTTTGCTTTCAGCACTTTAGACGTTCAAATGGGTTTTCATCCTTTACTATGTTTGTGAAACATTTAATTTTTGTATGCTTTTATTGGTGCACAAAACAGTTATATCTATAAGAAACCTTGCGCACACATTCCTGAATGTACATAGAGTGCCGATATTTGAGAAGTCAAATAGATGTTTATAATATTACGAAATTACACACAAAGGTGTCATGAAATAGAGCCATGACAGAGTTTACATGTTATTTTCACATATTCAATCCTTATAATAAAAAAAAATTGAATAGACCTGAGCACACTATGGTATTAAATGCACACAATGACTTATTCTTCTATGGCTTATTAAAAAATAAAAGCTCCAATATCGCCTTAAAAGCGCCTGATTTCCTCGAATGCTTTTGTTACGTTATACAAGATACCTAAATTACATAAGTACTAATAGCATATTTGAAACAGCAACTATCCAATAAGTAGTCCAATGGACCACACATTTAAGAAAATGCTTTCTCGAGTAGCAACCCCCCTTAAGCTAGAAAATACCTGTTGGTGCGAAATGCCCTCTTACGCATTGACCACACATTGGCCGCATTACGTACAGTCTCCGTGCATATTGAATTGTTCCCATGAGATGCGGCGCCAACGGAGGCGTCTAAAGAAATAAAAAAATACGTCTATATTGCAAGATTTGATTTGTTACTGCTTTCGTATCGCACAGGTTCGGATTACTATGTTTGATATTAATATTTGAGAATTCTCTACTGTTGGACCACTTTCCCAGATAATGCACCGGTATATGAATCCAGGAAGCTCATACGATTAGTTTTGGGAGTTTGACGTGCCAGAACTACAATCTGATTATGAGGCGAGTCGCAGTGAGGGACTCCGGATTAATCTTGACTTCCTCGGTATTCTTTAACGTGCACATAGTGCACGGCACTCTGGCGTTTTTGCATTTCGCCCCCATCGAAATACAGCCGACGTGGTCAGCATTTTATTCCGCGCCCAGCGCCATAGCCGCTTAGCCACCAGGACGCGTTGGGAGCTCATATGGCTACTGTGCGTTAAGACTTTACTCACCGGAGCTCATATAGCAACCGTGTATGAAGACATCCGTTCCTAATATTACTAACTAATTATTCACAGTGTTTCCCACTCAATTTCAGATGGATTTCACGCCTCGGTCTTATCTTCGGGCACTACGAAGCCCATTAAAACTAAATCAGCGTCACGAGGCAGCTTCTTTTCAAGCGAGTTCCAGTGATGAACTTCAACAAGCACGATAAACGAATTAAATGAACGTAATGCACGGGTTTAGCTTTGAAATTCCAGAATGAATATTCTCGAATGCGGTGCCATTTAAAAAAAAAATACGGAGTCGCAATAAAATCTGACTGCCTTCATATTTGCCAAATAAACAATGACCTCCCAAGCTCTATTAAAAATTGACGAATAAAATTTAATCTACCGAAATTCACGGTATGAGAGGCAGAGTATAACTTCCTCACCTACTGCAATTACTCTGCTCAATGCTACGTTCGGCTCCACTCACAGAAAGAAAAAAAAAACTGCATTGTCTAAAAATTTGCCTTGTATATATGTATAGGTTTTACGGGGGGATTTAACATTCTTTTTTTTGGGGGGGGGCGGGGGAGGAGCTGCGATGAACACAGCTGCACTCTTGCTCTATTTTGTGGATCAATTGCGCATTATATAAGCGGGTTCGTTGTGTTCCGCCATGTGATAAACCAACGAACGAACGTGAAACAATGGCGTGCAAGGGGAATAGTGGCTTTAATAAATTCCTTAAATCAAGGCAACAAACTCGTAGGCTGCCCAAAGTGTTACACGGTTATTTAGAGGCTGGAAGACACCGCGTCGAAGTGATCGCCATGCGTTCGCTCAAGAAATGGTGCGCTTACATGGTTTCATTCGGAAGACTCTTCACTTGCGTCGGTTATTCGGCCTCTAGGCTGCAACAGCGCAGATATCCCTTGCGCAATTTGTGTAGAAAGGAATATTCCACAATTTAGAATGTACTGTTTTTCTCGGTACTTTGATCATTTTTAAAAGAAAGCTTTCAAAATTTACTCGAAATCCGTCGCTATAGATGATATAGCTGCCGATGCCGGTGTCGACTGCAAGTCGCGGTATCGAATCGCAGCCGGGGTGGCCGCGTTCCCATGTTGGCGAAGTGCAAGAACACCCGTGTACCGCGCATTGGGTGCACGGTACACTATGACGTGCCTCATAATCATATCGTGATATTGCAACATAAAACCTCAGAATTTATTAAATTTTAATTTGCCGGAAAGAAAAAAAAGGACACTTAATTCAATAACTATACAACATACATTAATTAACTTCTTAGTTTAAAACTGTATGGCACACATGTTTGCCTTTGGAAGTTGAAGGGAATCGTAAGAAAACTCTCGTTCCGTGTTTATACATTTCGTAATGACCATGTAAGAGAAATAAGTGCCGTAAAATTATTCGCTAAGGTTACCTGATTACGCACGCCGTAGCGCGGCTCTCCATCTAAGCCCCCTTGTGACGTCCAAGACTGGCGTAACAGGCAGCTACCGTCGTGCATACTCGTCCCCGTGCACGCTGACGGCGATTCACGCTTTGAGCAGCTACCGATTGAGCGCGCTGTCACTTTTGAGCGCGAGATGGCGAAGGATCTTTTCACGCCGCCCGACTACGTGACAGGGACCGCGAGCCGCGCTTCGCGGTTCTGGTTACGTAAGGACATAAACTGAACCAATAACTTGAAGGCAGGTATATTTCGGTTCACATGGCACATTGGAAATGTATAACACGCACCGAGACTGTTATGGCGATCCTTTTCAACTTTCTAACATTAACATAGGCCGTAATGCTTGTAACGAAAGCGTTAAATACGTCTTGATTACAAACATCAATGCACATGTTAATGTTGGAAGTTTAATTATTCTATAAAAAGGTTAGGCTTCGCTTTCAAACGATGCCTGATTGGAACAATAATTATTCTGTGTTGACGTAATTCGAGGAAATATTTTAGGCTTCCTTCAGAAAAATTTCATTGCCCTTCAACTCGATGAAGAAAGATGACCAGCGAACCTGTGTATCTAGGCCCCTAATGGCGAACTGCACCCCTACCGTGGTTTAGCCCAGTATGTATTGCACTATCTTCGGCATGGGCCCACGTATGCGGAGCGCTTAACGTGTGCATCACGTCCGCCGCGGGTCATCCCGGTATTGGACTATCATCGGGCTGGGCTCACGTATCGGGAGTACTTAACGCCTGCTTCACTTCCACCACGGATCGGCCCGATATCGCACCATCTTCGGCATGGGCCCACGTATGGAAAGTGCTTAGCGTCTGCTTGACGTCCCCCGCGGTTCGGCCCAGTATTGGACTATTTTCGGGATCGGGCCACGTATGAAAAATTGTTTGCCTATGCGCGGACTTGATGCGCCAGATCCTAGCCAAAGACTAGCTTCGCTGCAAACAGGTATTGGAAGGAAAGACACGCGTCCTGCACGCATGCACCCATGCCACACATACACACGCACATACGCGCATGCACACACATTATTGCCCTTGTTACAAAAATTCCACCACAGTTAACCGAGATATCTAAAGCTCGCTCTAATTGAAGCGCTATCTGTTTCTCCAGTTGAATCGTATAGCAAAACTATTTGATTGCTGTATAAAATGTATAGTATTCGAGTGACTTATACTGGAAGCATTTCTACACCAACGTGTGCGTTCTGAACGAGGTTGTGCCATTCTCACGACGTCGACGGTATCAGCCATCCACGTGAACTACCCTTTCCCGGCTTGCTTCGTCACCGTGGACAACTGGCGCCTACTTCCAGCGTTGGCCACTGTAGTTTCTGCGGCGCTGGAACCTGGAAACTGGACGCTCGAAGAGGAATTCATGGTCACACCGTCATCGACTTCATCAGGCACACTGCGTATAAATCATCCCCGCCAGCCGGGCGCGCTCTGTGGGCTCGGTAGCTGTGCCACGACACGGCTTAACCCACTTCTGTTCACCATGCAGGTCAGTAACCAGTGTCGCCTTTTCGCTAAAAAATCTAGCAATAGATGCCTTATTCTGCTACCGAGCCCTCAGTGCTGTGTTTGTATTATGTCTGATTGTATTAACAGCGTTTGTTCTTTGCTACTTATGTTATCCGGAGATATTGAAACTAACCCAGGACCCCCCACCCTAAATGAAATACTAAATGAACTAAAAGGCTTGTCTTCTGGTCAATCCCAGCTCATTGGAGACGTGCAGAGCCTAAAGAGCCAGCTCTCAAGCACCGATAAAACCATTTGCGAACTAGGCAAAAGAATCGACAGTTTAGAATCTCACTACCACCAGCTTCAAACGCTCCGAACGGAATTAGACACCGTTGCAACCACCACCTCTCAGACTACTCGACAGGTCTCGATATTGGAGACTCGGCTTGACGACATGGAAAACCGCTCCCGACGAAACAACTTGTTGTTTTACGGCATAGCGGACGAAACGCCATCCGAGACCAACGCTCAGTCTGAGGAGCTAATCACGGCGTTTTGCAGGGACCATTTCAACGTAGCCATCGAATCTAAGGAAATCGAGCGTGCCCACCGTCTTGGTCGCCACTTGCAAGACCGGTGCCGCCCCATAATAGTAAAATTTACCTCATTTAAAACCAAGGAAACTGTTCTCGCTAATGGCTCTAAACTCAAAAATACACATTTTAGCATTGGGGAAGATTTCTCGCCTCTCGTTCGGAACGCACGGAAGCACCTTCTCGCTTTTGCTAAAGAAAAATCTGGTCCTTTTCTTTTACGATATAAAACATTATTTATGGGCTCCAAACGCTACGTATTCGACAATGCAACCGAAACTATCGAAGAAAAATCATAGCAACCCCCTCCCCGCCCCAAATCATTAAATGGTTCCGTTTCTGGTCACAAAGCTAATCTCTCTATTTCGATTATTTTCACAAACATTCGCAGCTTTCTTTCTAAACGCCACCACGTGTCAAGCCTTGTATCTTCATCCAGTAGCAACTTACTTATTCTAACTGAAACGTGGTTGACCTCTGACGTCACCGATGGCGAAGTTTTATCCGACTTGCCCAACTTTAATCTTTTTAGAAAGGATCGTCTCTGCACACGTGGCGGTGGCGTCCTCATTGCTGCAAACAAACAGCTTTCGTGTTCTGTTATCAAAATATCCTCCGACCTTGAAATATTATGGTTAATCTGTCGTTCCGCACCACAGTCTGTGCTCTTGGGAGTTTGCTACAGGCCTCCTAGACACACTCCAGATTTTTCACGCGAACTTAATAATATTTTAACCAAACTTTCGACTAAATACCCTAATGCTCGCGTCGTTCTCTTTGGAGACTTTAACTTTCCGAATATCGACTGGATGACCCTAACCTCGTCAGCACCCAATGCGAAAGAAGCTAACGAATTTCTTGACGTTTGCCTAAACTTTAATCTTACTCAGCTAGTATCACAACCTACACGAGTCACTTCCGATACCGCCAATATTCTTGACATAATCTTAACAACAGATCCAGGGAGCCTATCTTCTATAACATTTCTAAAAGAAATAAGCGACCACAAAGTAATTCATGCTAATTTTGCCTTTGTCCCCGAAATACGCCACGCTTGCAGGAAAACAATTCGACTATATGACAAGGGGAACTATGGGGCCATCATTAGTGAACTTAATGCCTTTTTTCCCTCGTTTCAAGATGGTTTTTGGGAACGACCTATTAACGAAAACTGGTCACTCTTCAAGAACAAAATGAACCGATTAGCTGATGACTTCATCCCTAAGGTAACTTTCCGTCCTACCCGCCAAAAACCTTGGTTTACTAAATCATTAAAATCGCTTGAAAACAAGAAGAAACGTCTTTTTCGTATCGCCAAGACTAGAAACAGTGTTTGCGCATGGGACAAATACAACATTGCAGAAAAAGCATACTTAACAGAAGTGCGCAACGCTAAATACTCATTCTTTCACACTGAGCTATCAAAAATCCTTGCTGATTCACCCAAACGTTTCTGGCAAATTCTAAACCCACATGACACCCCTCCCGTTATCCTTACTAATCAATCTGGTCAAGAAGCAAGTTGTTCAGAAAGTGCCAATATATTTAATACAGCCTTTTCGTCTGTCTTTACAAATGAACCTAACCCTACTGAAACAGAACCGTTTTCCGCTAGTTTACCAGAAATGCCACCCATAAGCATTAGTTTCGCTGGTATCCTGTCCTTAATTGAAAAAATGAAATTGTCATCTTCTACTGGTACGGACGAAATAAATTCCAAGCTCTTGAAAAACACTAAGCACATATCTGCCGAATTTTTACTGTTACTGTTTTCCCAGTCACTTTCCTCAGGAATTCTCCCTTACGACTGGAAGTGTGGGAAGGTCATTCCAGTTCACAAAGCAGGCAACAGAGACTGTCCGTTAAATTACCGCCCCATATCTCTAACCAGTGTGTGCTGCAAACTCATGGAACATATCATATACTCTCAGGTCATGCATTTCCTTGATTCTAACAGCTTTTTTAATCCCTCTCAACACGGATTTCGAAAAGGCCTCTCATGCGAATCCCAACTAGCCCTTTTTCTTCACGACCTGAATGCTAACCTCGACACTAACCTACAAACAGATGCCATTTTTCTTGACTTCACCAAGGCTTTTGATAAAGTACCACACAAGCGTCTGCTAATGAAGCTCTCTCAACTAAATCTGCCACACGACGTTCTAAACTGGATCGCCCAATTTCTGACTAACCGCTCTCAGTTTGTTTCCCTTAACAATGTCAAGTCTGACTCGCTCCCTGTAACGTCCGGCGTGCCGCAGGGATCTGTCCTCGGCCCACTTTTATTTCTAATATATATCAACGACTTGCCTAATAATTTATCATGTAACATCCGCATGTTCGCTGACGACTGTGTTATCTACCGCAAAATAACTACATATCTGACCAAACAGCCCTACAAAATGATCTTAATAAAGTGTTAGACTGGTGTAACCGCTGGCTAATGACCCTTAATCCTAACAAATGTAAATTAGTTTCCTTCCACCGCCGCAAAAACCCACTCCAATTTCCTTATAAAATCGCTAACATACCAGTTGGAACAAGTGAATCCTATAAATACCTTGGTGTAACATTAACCCCTGATCTTTCCTGGCGCACCCATGTCACGAATATCATTTCATCGGCTAACCGATCATTAGGATTTCTAAAACGTCATCTGCGTCACTCACCCTACCACGTAAGACTTTTGGCTTACCAATCGTTAATTCGACCCAAACTTGAATACGCATCACCAATCTGGAGCCCTCACCAAGTTTATTTGATTAACGCTATCGAAGCAGTGCAAAATCGTGCTGCTCGCTTCATTCATTCTTCTTATTCATATGATATCAGTGTGTCATCCCTTAAGAATGACTCTGGTCTGCCCACTCTTTCGTCTCGCCGCAGGATCGCCACACTATCACTTTACCACAAGTTTTATCACAGTTCTTTCAGCCATCCACCTTACATCGCTCCCGCCGCTCGCACATCCCCCCGCACGGGCCATCCACTTCAAGTCACCCGACCCCGTTCTGGCACCACTACTTTTTCTGCATCATTTTTTTGCCGCGCAGCTTCAGAATGGAATGGCCTTCCCCACGACATTGTTTCAATCACCTGTCCATCACGTTTTATTCAAAGTGTATCCATATACCTGTCTTGTTAAATACCTGTGGCATTTGTAACATCTCTGTACAACCCACCCCTTATGTAACACCCCCTTGTGGGGTCTTTAAGGAAATAAAGTGAAGTGAAGTGAAGTGAAGTGAAGTCTTGTGGCTCAAAGGGTCGTCGAATTTCTTCGCCATACTTTACGCTATTGAACAAACACTATTGATCTCTCTAACTGGCGACGCGCAAAATGGGCCCACTTAATAATCAAATCGCCCAGAATATCTCAGTTTTATTCTTCTTTCTTTCTTGTTTCTTTATTTTACGGCTGCAAAGCGCCGTTAATCCAACAACACAGAATTACAGTAAATGCCATTTAAAACTTTGCAAAATGTGAGTCCTGGCTACAGTTTGTAGTGCATGGCGATTTGCACAGCGCAAGTGCGGACAAAGGGCGGAGACAAATGACAGAGTCAAGCGACGAGAGAGTTGATTTATTTATCAATTTATTTAGGTATTTAATAATTTTTTGCGCGGGAGTTTATTCACCCTCAATAACCGCGCTTCCTTTTTGGCAGGCGAGGAGTGGAAGAGGGTGCTTTCGACGGTAAATCCGGCCTTCAGCGGCGCCAAGATGAAGCTGATGTCTCAGGGGATGAACAACTGTGGGAACACTCTGGTCGAAGTGATATCGGAGAGGCTGACAGCTGGTCGCGCCACTGTTCACGTCACTAAGCTATCCCAGGCACTCTCTATGGACGTCGTCACCAAGTGTTCTCTCGCCTGGCAGGTGAGAAGCCTTCAATTAAAGAAGAAAAAAGGAAACGAAAAATCAAAACATCAGATATCTCTAGTAATGAAATGTATAAAATGCGCAAGTTGAAAATGCGAGGGAGAGGTATAGGACTATGCACACGAAACCGGCTCAGTGCGTCACTGTTACATTACGTTGTGGTGCTGAAAACCAGGTCATAATTTCAATTACCGTTGCCCTAGTGTGATGGGAGCTGAATGGAAAGCAGGGCCGCTTACGTAGATGGACGTTAAATAACCCCAGATGGTTCAAGTTAACTCTGAGCACATGCATACGACGTCTCTCCTAACCGGTAATTTGCTTTGGCGCCTTAAAGGGCCTCTCACCAGGCCCCATAGCAAATTTTATCCATACGATGGAAGTTTTTACGTGTCCTCTAGACAGCGTTCTGCCACAAAAACTTTTCAAATCGGCTCATTAATAGCCGAGATAGAAATATTTCAGTGCCGCTAACTCATGATTTTAGCAGGCGGGCTCCACTGCCAAGCAAGACGCTCTCTCCACTCGCCCCGTCTAGCCTCCGCAAGCTAAATTCATTTCCTGCCTTGTGCCATATCGGACTCGTTTTTTTTTTTTTTTTTTTTGGCGCTACGCACTCCCACTGACAGCGTCACGCGCGAGCTGCTGTCTCCTTCGCGCAGTGCACGATTTTGCGCGATGTGCTCGAGGACACATGACTAGCAGTATAATTCAGTGCTACACGAATGCTGAGGCAGAACAAGCGGATCGCAGAGCATGATCACGCGCTGCAACACGGTAGAAAATGTCATAGTTTCGGCACCTGCGCATGTGACTGCACGACCGTTGGAACAAGCAGACGAAGCGGAAGTACATTTCTCTTGCTTCTGTGCGAAGTAAAACAGAAAACACGCAGGCATTGCGTTTGTGTGTTTTATTATTTCTCTAAACTCCAATCCGTCAAGTCAAGCAACAGATCACATAAATAACAGGCAGTGCCTTGAATAATTCTCGTAGTCACCACGAGCGACGTCACAGTGCGGACCCAAGTACGCAGGCGCAGCAACGCGAGTACGTCACCGTCCGGCTTGGAGCACAGCGGCCGCGAGGAGAAGGAAAAAACGGCGTTCGGATTGAAATTTCAGGCCTTTCCGCGGCGCGTAGCGATGTAATTCTTTGCAAACACGATCGTTGGTCATTGTATACTCTTCGCTTGTCAGCTCCAAATGGCCCGACCTGATGAGGGGCCCTTCAAATCACACGTAACAAACTTGTTCCCATATCTCAAGTGATTTTGTATATTCTCGAATTTACATTATATTTCGCGCAATAAGCGAAGTTGATAGAATCTTCTGACGGCCTTTTGTATGCAGGAAATGCATTTCTTGGAATTGTCGTCGCCACTGTGCCATGGGGAGTAGCGCGCTCGCAGCGTCATCACTCGTCTTGTGAACCGTCTGCTGTCGAGCGTATTTTTGTTTTCTTGCGCTGCACATGAAGCGCGCAAACGATAAGGAGCGCCCTTAACACTCTGCGCGTTTCTCGTGATGTGTGTGTCTGTTCTATTTCACCTACCTCGCTTCCGGCTTGTCTCCACATCCTCACTTGGAATACACAAACAAACCCTTTGTTTCGCTATAGTGCACTTTAATCTTACTCCGCTTTTTCTCGGTGCCTTACTCCTGTGAGTTATCTCCCTCTCTCTCTCGGAAGCGCTGATGTTTAAAACGAGAAAAATTGAGACCTTGAATTTAGTTTACTCTAAAGCCACGAAGTAAGACTCTCGTTTGCAGAGTAAAATATCCGAAAATGGACAGTTCGAAAAGTAGATTTCTTTAGAATAGCGTTATAATCTCTACAGTTGAGGGGCGAAATTCATCCAGTTTTGCGTTCGTGAGCGCTGTTTGGCATCGGCCAGCCACCCTCGCTAAGAACATGTCCGACGTCACAATTGGCTGAAGTCCGCTCTTACCAACAGCTCTAGATCAGGTAAGGTCAGGTCAGTTTATTTCCTTAAAGACCCCTTTATCAGGATTGTTACATAAGGGGCGGGGTACATCTTGCAACAAAAATTCAACGTGATAACAAACGGGACATTTGAAAAGTGGTAGATACCCTGTATAGACAAATACATACTCGTGACAAATTGTCAGTTAGAAGAAAAAAATTTGTTATTTTGGCCAAAGAGAAGAAACATCGGCAGTAGACAATTCACTTCTGTAACTAGTGGAACATTTGAAAAAAGGTAGATACATTGCATACAATCGAAGACGCACAGCAGATGATGAATTTGTGCAATAAAAGGTAATCGATTTGGCAAAATTAAAGCAACATCAGCAATGAGCACATGGTGATTATTTGTATATGCTACATGGGTGGCGAAGGGCATTCCAATCAGTTGCTGTTCGAGAAAGAAAGAAGCAGAGAAGGTAGTTGTGTGTGAGCGTGGTCTTAAAACTTGGAACGGTTGACGAGTGCGTTGTGAGATGAGCTTGAGAATGTCTTATTTGTATGTACAAACCCCCTAACTCTAATCTCCATTTCAGTTAAGGACCTGACAATTTGCGAATCTGGCGGTTTCAAAAGGTAAAAAAATATTTAGATATTTTAATAAAAAAATCACGCCTGATTCGCACGTTGGCTTGCATCACTCAACGAAAGCAATCTCAATCTCATTTATCAAATGAAGAGAAATTCACGTAAGTTCTAGATACGTGTAGTGTTTTTTCTTCTTTTTAATTTTAATACTTTCTTAAGCCTACGATGCTTGCATAAGTTACGTGAGGACAGTTGAAATACCTGTCAAGGCAGACATCATTTGAAAGAACAACCAAAGTAGTGTAATAATGATTGAGCTGTTTCAATCATGTTCTCAATTATAAAGTTTTTCGTACGCATTTCTACTGAAAAGTTGAAGGACATCGTCACACATTTATATTGAAAAGTTAATTGACATCTTCATAAGCATCTAATTCTGTATTTTTATATTTTAAAATAAGCCTGCAGACAGCAATACCTGCCCTCAAATTTGTCGGTAATTTCACTTCATTTACGTACATGCGACCCCAAAACGCAGCTCGTGTCCAACCACATTTTGAATATAGTAGGCTGGCGCAAAATGACGCTTTGCCATACCGTGCGATAAAGCTGCCTGCCGCGTTCCTCCTGCTAAATTACTATGCATTCAATGCAGATCTGCGAAGAGTTCTAACCGACATCACTTTGTGGAAAAGGGCAAGTGTGACGGCAGCTTGATTTTACGTCAGCCTTCTGCATTTGTCCAGCCAGCGGTGCTTCGTAGCCTCACGTGCGTAATGAAGTGAACTCAATGGCAGTTATATAGGTCTGCAAGGCCATTTTAAAATGTATAAACACGGTGCTAAACTGTTACGACAATTCCTTTCTACCTTAATATATGAACATATGCGTTAAATTGCGTAATTAAGAAGTTAATCGACATAATTTAGTTAGTGAAGCGATTGCCTTTGGTTTTCTTGCATTTCCCCTTAGAAATGTAATTCACCTGCACTAAATTAATTCGAGTACATTTTTGATGCTTATTTAAAAAAGGGTTCGAAGTGAAAATAAGAAAAAAACAAAAACAATATGGTTAACGGCAGAAATTCGTTCCCGAAATGTGTCATTAAATAGTTTGCGATAGGCCATGGAAGAATCTTGTTCTTAATATCAGCTGTAGGCATCTTCTACTTCGTAAATGGAGCGTCATGAAATTGCAAACCTGCTGAAGTGATAATGCGACGGTAACCTTTCATTGTCGACCTTTACAAACAAGAGTGCAGGTTCACTACAAACGAGATCACGCAAACCCCATCATGAAACGCCTCCAGAAAATACTCTTGGAAGTGGACGAACTGGTGTAGCTTTCGCCATGGCCCTCCCCGTTCTTCGTAAGGTCTACGCTTGGATATTTCCGCTGTTGAGCTACTGCAGGCTGTTGCAACTAATCACTGACAGCCACCGCAGGGTCATCAGTGTCCGCGCCGCCGAGTTGGACGACACGACCACTTGAAATTACGGACAGCCACCTGCTGGCTAACGGCTTTCTCGTCCTTGTCGCACGATTCGAGACGACGGCCGCGACGCTCGCCTTCCTTCTTTACGAGCTAGCCCAGCACGCCGAAGAGCATGACAAGAGCTGTTCCATGAGGCGAAGTTCCAGCTAGCGGAGAAGCCTGGCCAGCTCGATTACGACGAAGTGCAGAAGCTGAAGCGAATGGACATTGTGATCAGCGAGTGCCTGCGGCTGGATCTGCCCTCCGCTCGTCCTCTTCACGTCGAGGGTGCGCGACGAGGACATCGCGCTTTCGGGCTACGTCGTTCCTGCGAAAGCGTACGTCATCCCGCCCCCACCTGGCACATTCACCACAATTCTCACGTGTGGCCCGAGGCCGATACGTTCATTCCGGATCGATTTGCCTCAAACGCGGTACGTGGAGAAGAACGAACGGATCCGGCGGCCTACGTGTCGTTCAGCTTGGGACCTCGCGAATACATAGGGCGCCGGTTTGCGTTGCTCGAACTGAAAAAGGTGCTTGCCAAGCTGGTCACAGCGTACGTTTTCAGCGTGTGTAATGAGACCGACGACCCTTTGAAATTAATTGTGCCGGCAGTCACAGTGAATACGGCTTGGAACATAATGCTTCAAGTGACGCGAAGGAACGCCGAAGACGTCCCGCTCTGAGTTGCTCACTAGGCTTTCAAGCAGAAACTGTGTCATATGTGGTGCTATACTGTCTGAAAACGTGTGGACTTCAGGCCGCACGAAGGAACCGTTGCGATAGGGTGGAATACAGAAACACTCGTGTACAGAGTTGTGAGTGCATGTCAAAGACCCTTAGGTGGTAAAAGTTAATCGGAAGCGCTCTACTATGGCATCTCACTTAGCCTGAGATGGCATGCTGCTTGTCTTCAGCTCTGTGAGCAGGCGATTTGGCAGTGCTCCGATAAATCTCCATTAACCACTATCAGGTTAACATTTCTCTTTTTATTTCAATAAAAACAAAACGCAAGCTTGCGCTTTGTGTGTTATGTGACAAGTCTATTCGGTGACGTCTTTCCTTAGTGGTCCGAAAAACCGCAACCAGAACCGAAAAACCTCACTCATAACCTCAAGATTGAGGGAAAAGTTGAAGAAAGAGACACATTTCTTGCATTTCTTGCAACAGCATTTCTTGCAACAGCTGTCTCACCATATTGTGTTTTAGTAGGCGTCGTATTCCGAAGCTGTGTCGTCGTGAACTTTAGCGTACCACATTATGCCGGTGCTTTCGGCAGGTTTGTTCCAAAGAAACGACGAATGGCTCAAGCACAAATGACAGTATTTGTCTTCGCGCAATTTTTACTCTCGCCTTTTACTTAATCCGGAAAACGTGCTCTAGCGAGGAAAAAAAAGAAACTATAAGAAAGCTGTTTGACGTTGATGGAAGAAAGATCACACTTTTGCACAAAAATGCGAGAAAGAGACAGCGCCAGCTGGCGCAACTCTCGCGACTCGCCAGGGCATTTTTCACGATATTGTCTACAGCGGGGTGGAGATTGCTGTATTGTGTCTTGTTGCGTACAACTTTAAAACGCGCAATATAATGACTCCGGTATGAATGCTCAGGTTTTCCAACAGCTCATATGGCCCGACCTACCGCTTTTATCGACGACTAGCCTTTGTTTTGCGCATCCGTCACAAATAACGTGCGTTGACAACATGCACCGGTAGCATACAGCGTTTGAGCACATATTCCGCTGATTCTGGAGTGTTTATTTCCTACGCGGAAGATGTCAAACTAAAGGTGCACGACTCATCAAAAGCGACATACGGCACCGTATAGTATAAGTGCCCCTCTACAGTTTCCTTACTTTTAAAACAAAAGGAAGTGATTCGTTGCGCTCTGAAACTGAGCAAAACACGGCAGCAACAAAAAGTGGTACAAAACTCCACGCGACCTTCTCCGAGCGAGTGGTGTCAATTGGGAACGAGAGGCGCGCGCAGACAGAAACATGTGTTGCGTGACTGACGCCACGCGGTGGCGGCGGCGGTGGGTGTGGCGGCGGTCGATTGCGAAGCGAGAGAGACGGCGACGGAGGATGCTCTCCCAGGGGCGCATTTACATTCGCATGCCCACCCCGGATGAATGGATGGATGGATGTTATGAGCGTCCCCTTTGGGCTGCGCCATCAACTCTTGCTATTATACTGCTTAATGGCCAACCTAGGTTCAACAATAAAAAAAAACACACACAATGAACTCCAAACCAAATTTTCTGATCCGTATTGTGAACTGTGCTTTTGTACGTCTCAGTTTTTTGTAGTTTCTCTACTTTTCTTCCACCAATCCTCCAATCGCCTCTTACTAATCCCTATTGCGGACATGTTTACATTTCCACTGCTCTCGCTGAACCCAAGGCCTTCAAGGAGGCCAGTGGTGCCTAAATCGACCACTGGGTTCACATTCTAATAAAACATGCTCCATAGTTTTCCCAGCTTTACCGCAGCAAACACATGCTTCTTCTCCTTTCTTATATCTCGCTTTATAGGTGCGTGTTCTAAGGCATCCCGATCTCACATCGAAAAGTAATGAGCTTCCCTTTGAGTTCTCATAAGTTGTTTCTCTCCTGATTTCGTTTCTTCCTCTTATGTATGTACTCATGGCAGGTTTATTTTCCATTCTCGCCACCCATGAGATTATTTCAGCCTCTCGACTTTCCCCTTGACATTCTTTGTTGCTGTGTTGCCCACCCTACAGGCCACATACTTGTTGGTAAGCTTCTTAGTTCTATTCCTCCACTGTGGATCAAAGTTTTTCCTGACACATACCTCAAGACTCTCCCCGCCCATTTACTTTCTTCCAGATTCCTCAGTCGCTCTTCATACTCAATTTTACTGCGAGCTTCCGTCACTTCAAAACTAGTCCAGTCCATATCACCCCGCACAGATTCGTTTGTAATCTTCCCGTGAGCGCCCAATGCGAAGCGAGCCACTGATCTTTGGTTCCCATCGAGTTCTGATTGTACCCCCGATTTAAAGGAAACAACAGCATTTCCAAAAGTAATTCCTGGAAACATTACACCTTCCCACATACCTCGGAGCACCTCGTACCTATTGCATCTCCATAGAGCTCTGTGCTTCATTACTGCTGCATTTCTCTTCCCCTTCACAGTTATTTTTTTTACTGTGTTTCCATATATCTATTGCCTTCGTGTACCCATATACCCAGGTACTTATATTCTGTTACCCGAGGTATTTCCTGGCCCAGTATCGCCACTGTCTGTTCACTGTTTTCACTGAATACCATAACTGATTTTGTAAACCGAAATTTCAAACCTAAATGTTTGCCTTCTGTCCACAGATATTAGCAAGACGTTGCGAATCACTTTGCTTGTTAGCTAGCAACACAATGTCATCAGCATAAAACAGACCTGGGAGGAAGGAAAGAAGGAAAATGTGGAGGAGGGAAGGCAGGAAGGTTGACCAGTTTAGCTTAACCGGTTTGCTACCCTACACATGGGAGGGGGATGGGAGGCGATGAAAGATGGGGAAGGGAGAGAGAGAGAGCCCATAGCACAGCACACACACATCGTCCGTTAGAGTCCATCAATCTGGCATGGTACGTGATATCACTGTCACAGCCGCTTGTCCAATCCCGTCTCTTTCAAAAACCGAAGTAGTCCCTTCGTCGCCTTCACCTGCGATGTCTTCTGTCGGCGGCATGTGAAAATCCTGTCAAGGGACAATGGTCTAGTGTCAAGATTCGCTAGAACGGATGCCAGGGACTATAGCTGAACATTATATTCAGGACAGTCGCGCAGAATGTTTTCGAGCGTCTCCTCGCAAAGACAGGCATTGCAGAGAGCGTTGTCGGCCATTCCAATGCGGAATGAGTAAGATTTCGTGAAAGCCGCCCCTAGCCGTAAGCGATAAAGCAGAGTCGCCTCTCTTCGGCGGAGTCCAGTTGGCATATAGAGATGCATCAAAGAGGGCAGGTGGTATTGACGGTCGCTCAGGTTGGCCTGTCTGTTTGGTGAGCACCATAGAGAGAGCGTTATCTCCTGTGCAAGCACTCGAAGTCTGCTAGCTGCGTCGGATCATGAAAGCGGTATGGCCTCTTCTTGTGCGTCTTCAAGAGCTGCCCGAGCGGCATTATCGGCGTCTTCGTTTCTAGTGACGCCGCAGTGACTTGGCAGCCACTGAAACGTCACGTGGTGTCCTTTCTCCTGTGATGTATGGAATATCGAATACGAGCTGCTCGAATGGCCCGCGACGCAGAGCTGACAGTACAGATTGTAGGGCTGGCTTTGAGTCGCTGAAGATTGACCATTGTCGAGGTGGCTCCCGATTGACGAAACGAAGTGCAGCGCAAAGAGCAGCTAGTTCAGCAGATGTCGATGTTGTTGGGTGGTCAGTCCTAAAACTGATGGTAATAGATTTTGCTGGCACAACCACAGCGCCGGACGAACACTGGATGTTTGTGGAACCATCAGTATAAATGTGTTCACTGTCCGCGTACCTCTCGTGCAGAAGAAGCAGAGACAGTTGTTTCAGCACAGGCGACGACAGTTCAGACTTTTTCCCGATTCCTGGTACACTGGGATGGACTGTGGGGCTGATAAGACACCAAGGGGGAATTGATGGTTTAGATGCAGCGGTGAAGCCCGAGCGAAGTTTGTCGTTGTATTTGATGATAGTTTTAGAGAATGGTGATTGGTGCCTGTCTGAAGGCAGTGCTGCAGAGTGGTGATAAGAGGCACGTGCAAAATTTCTGATGTGCGTTCTCAGGGCTTACGCCGTAATGTGAGTTCGCATTGGATGGTCCCGAGCAGTCGCAACGGTCGCCTCTGTTGACGTGCAAACCAAGGCAGACTCTGAGTGCTTGAGCTTGTGTCTTGCAGGTGTTGTTCAGTATAGGTCGACTATATCCTAAAGAAACGAGAAAGAGAGCTCTGTAGAGTTTAAGCATTGTGTCCACTGACATCCCCAACGTCTTTGCTGTCAAGTATTTAAACAACTGCGAAGTTGCTGTCAGGCGCCGTTTCATGTAGGCCACGTGCGGGCTCCAACAGAGGTCTCGGGCAATAATTACGCCAAGCAGTCGGTGGGTTCGGACATAGGAAATGGTCCGCCCATTGATTGAGATGACATAAGGCGTCATCGGTTTGCGAGTAAATGCTACTAGTGCGCATTTTTCTGGGGATATGCTGAGACCCAGTTTACACAAGTAGTTCGCTGTCAAAGTGGCCGCTCTTTGAAGTCGCGCACGTATCTGAGGACGTATGGCTGCCGAAGTCCAGACGCAGATGTCGTCAGCGTATATTGAAATTTTGATGGTAGTTGGCATGTATTCAGCAAGTCCGACAAGGGCGAGGTTGAATAGCATCGGGCTGAGAGCACCGCCTTGAGGAACACCCCTGCTGGTATAGCGTCGCTTAGTTGCGCCATCGTCAGTTAACACACAGAATGAATGATCTTGCAGATAGATAACTTGCAATCCACAAAAAACTCGACCACCTAGGCCAACTGTCGCAAGAGCGTTGAGAATGGCCTCATTTAATACGTTATCGTATGCCCCTTTCACATCTATGAATAAGGCTGCAGATAAACGCTTACGGGACCTTTCGTGCTGGACATATGAAACGAGATCAACTACATTGTCGATGGAAGAGCGGTCACGCCAGAAACCAGCCATGGAAATCGGATAAATCTTGTAGTGTTCAAGGCACCATTCCAGGCGGCCAAGGATTATCGGTTTCATTATCTTTCCTACACAGCTGGCCAGCGCTATTGGGCGGTAAGAGTTGAGTTCTAATGGGGATTTGCCCTGTTTAAGAGTGGCACCAGGCGGCTTACTTTCCATTCATCAAGAGCATTTCCCTCCTGTCATGAGAAGTTGTAAAGGCTCAACAATTCTATCCGTGCGGACTGTCCGAGATAGCACATAGCCCGGTATGATATACCATCTGGACCCAGAGATGATGAGCGCCTGCAGAGAGCTAGTGCCGCTTCGAGCTCCTCCATTGTAAAAGGAAGGTCCATGCGGCAATTACGGGAATGGGGGACGTCAACTCGGGCTGGAGGATCTGGACGAATCGCTTGGTCTGTGATCCGCGCACAAAAGGCTTCTGCGACATCGATGTATCGCCGCCCTTGGAAAAGCACTAGCGCCTTGAATGGAAAACGCCGTTCCGGAAGGCAACCCAGACCTTGCACCGTTTTCCATATGTGAGACAGTGACTTGCGGGGGTCGAGTGTCTGGCAAAGCGTCGCCCAACGTTCCGACGCTAATCTATCCATACGACGCTGAATCTTCTTTTGCATCCTCCTGGCTACCCTAAGGTCATGGATTGATTTTGTACGCTGATATCGACGTTCCGCCCGGCGACGAAGCGCTCGAAGTCGCTCTAATTCTATGTCGAAGTCATTTCGCGTGGAAGACATCATCATCATGCGAGTGGTGTTTTGCATCGTAATTTTAATCGTTTGCTCTAACCCAGAGGGCAGGCCCTCGCGGCAGGCATCTTCCATCTCAGATTTGAAGTTGGCCCATTGAATCTTCCGAGTGGTATTCTGTGGGCCTGATCTAGACGACAAGCCTTTGATGTTCAGACAGGTGGGAAGGTGGTCACTCCCATGTGTCTCAATGTCTGGAAACCCCTTCACACATCTGGCGAGAGAGTTGGAGACGAAAGCAAGGTCGAGGCAGCTGCCGTATGTCACGCCTCGGAGAAAGGTGGGGCTACCGTCGTTCAGGAGAGTAAGGCGATAGTTGTGGGCGATGCTTGCTAATCTTCATCCTCTTGCATTTGTCCTTGTACTTCCCTATGCTGGATGGTGTGTATTGAAATTTCCTATGATGACCCATGGGGCGGGACAAGCACTCAAGATATCCGCAAATCTTTTGGTATCGAAATTGCTGGAAGGCGATATATGCACGCCTATGAGAGTAAACAAGAGTTTGTTCTTTTTAACTGTGATGCATATATATTGATTGTCGTCGTGGGGCGCAATTGGTTGCAAAACATAGGTGAGTTCACGACGAACAAAAACGACGATTTTGCTGCATGCACCATTTGTTGATGACATGATAAATTCGTATCCTGACAGTCTTATTGGTTTCGACAAGTTGGGCTCACAAATGACGATGAGTGGAAACACATTGGTGTACACAAACTGACGCAAATCTGAAATTCGTGATTTTAGCCCTCTGGCGTTCCACTGGATGACGGACGCTGCCTGGACTTCTTTCCGGAAGGATGGGGTATTGGTAGCCAGGAAACAGACCTGGAAGCTGCTGCTCTACTACTGTACGCGCCTGTTTGTGTGAGAGATTAAAGACGATATTACTTCTTTCTAACGCCCTCTCCCTCCTCACCGTGTACATCACAAACAGCAGTGAGGATAAAGGGCACCCGTGCCTCAGTCCTTTGTTGATATGAACTTTCTCCTCGCTCCTCATCCCTTCCCATTCAACGCAAACAGTATTTTCTAGGTAAATCTCTCAAAAGGTGCAGACAATCGTCACCTAAACATTTCGCTTCCAGAATACCCCGGAAAATGTTGCGGTCTACGCAATCATAGGCTCCTGTAATGTCTATAAAGGCCACATATAACGGTCTGCTTTCTAGCTTTGATATTTCAATACACTGAGTAAGAACAAATAAGTTATCATCCAGACGCCTACCTATTCTGAAGCCATTCAGAAGTTCCCCCAAAATGTCATTATTCTCTGCCCATGCTTAAAGCTTTAATTTGATTGCCTGCATTGCTGGCCTGTATATTACCGATGTGATGTTCAACGGCCTACACGAGTGAATTCTATCTTTCTCCTCCTTACCTTTATAAATTAAAATTGTTCTACTTTGTCACCAAGTGTCCGGTATTCGTCTATCTTGTAAAGTTTTTTCCACTACTTTCACTAGAGCTTCCTTACTCTTTCGTCCTAGTTCATTAAACAGCCTGACGGGACCTTTGTCTAGCACTGTGGCTGTGCGCTTAGGAGTTTTCTCTTCGGCCTTGTTCCAATTGAAATTTGTTAGCGCCAGCTCCTTTTTCACCTGGACCTCTTTCATGCTCTTTTTTTCCCAGGCAACCTGGTTATTGGCTTGGAAATATTCGGCTTTTATTTTTCAGATGTAATTTATTGCCGCTTTTCCTTCCAGTCTGTTTTCATCTTCGTCTAGGATATGTTGTTGTATTGTTGTTGACTTCCTGCTTAAAATTTTTACGTGGTTCCAAAATATTCTATGTGCGGCCTTCTTTTTCTCATGTATTTCTGACAACCAGTGTTCACTTTCACTTTTAATTTTGCTTGCACCAGTATTTGAACCATAGACTTTTTCTCCCGGTATATTTCCCATTTGCTGCTTACTCCATCCTGCGGCACCTGCGCCTTCTTTGCTTGCCTGTGCTTCCGGGATGCTTTCTGTCGTTCGGCGATCGCTTCTCGTATTTCTCTGTTCCAACATCTTTTCGGTTTCTTTTTTTCATTCCTAAGAACATGTTGTTTCTCTTTCCA
Organism: Dermacentor variabilis; assembly: GCF_050947875.1. NCBI lineage: Eukaryota > Metazoa > Arthropoda > Arachnida > Ixodida > Ixodidae > Dermacentor > Dermacentor variabilis. The sequence continues at coordinate 112,146,907 of NC_134577.1, read as the reverse complement.
TATTTCTGTCGTTATTACACTTAGAAATTCCACTGGTTCAATGCAGCGCGCCCTCGAGTCACCATGGAGAACTCCTCATATAGGTACTTTTCATCCTAGGGGTGCCCAGGTCGCGGGAAACGCGCCTAGCTTCGTTGAGCGCCCTAGTCCCCAGCCCCAGCGAGACATCGCAGACGGCGCCCGCATGGCCCAAGCAACGCCTAGCGTTGTTTGTGAGCAAACGAAGCAATGCAAAAGTGGAACAAGGCGTTTGTATTAATCGAGTTGTGTGTGACACGTATGTGTACATAAACAGTATGACGACGGAACAAGCGATACAAGGTGGAACAACGTGTGTGTTTAAATCGACCTGTATATGTGGGACACTATTGTCATTGACATACATCTCGAAATGTCATGACGCTCTTTGGTCATTTCTTGCGGCCAAAAACAATATCCATGAAGCAATATGTGTGACGCGTTTTCCGCGCCAAGCATTGTTTGGAATCAAACGAAGTGATACATAGTGGAATAACGTGTGTGTGTATATGGACCTGTATATGTGTGACGCTATTCTCTTCTGTTATGCGCGACGCGTTCGGTTTCGGAACCAGCACGACGACGAACGAGGTGATAAAATGTGAAAAAATATGTTTGTGCAAATTGACGTGCGTATGTGAGGGGTTCTGTGCCCTAGTGGCACAACGACTAGCACGTTGAAGACGATCGTTTTCTACTGCGGCCGGGCGAGCCAATTTTAGAGTTCTACATAGGCACTGAACGCACGTTAGCTAGAGAAACGCGAGATTTTGGCGCAATCAGCCTAGTGTGTACAACTGTACGCACGTGTTTGTGTCATGTCGTCAATGTTAAAACGATGATGGAATTTTTGCGCCGCCGAGGAAGAGTTAAAACGTGAATAAATTGGGTCAAGCATGAAGTCGGAACTACCACCCCAGGAAACCACAAACATCCCTTGGACGTACCAGAAAAGACAAAATGTTTTAGACATTTAACGACGTCTAGTTCACATCTTTAAAATATACCACTAGTACATGGCAGTCAAAGTCAAGGGTCATCTAAAGGCCGTGAATGTCTTTGCAATTTGGACATCTCTTTCACATGCAAAGCTTTCGCGCATTGATCGTACATTGTGCGTTGTGACCAGGGGAGGTATTCTGTAAGAGTCCACCTAATGGACCTGTCCATTTCGTCTACTGCTGAAGTGCTGATTGGCTGTGGCGCCTCGCCGCTGTGAATGTGCAGTCCAGCGCGGTCAATGAGAATTTCAAGAGTAGACAAAATCGACATCTTTACTTGGTGGACTCTTACATAGTATCTCCCCAGATGAACGCGCCTTAGGACAGAAATGGAAGAAAATTTTCTATAATGCCTAACCTAACATTGAGATGCTGGGTTAGGAAAAGTCACGCTGTTGCGTGTTCAAGCACTGTAGTGGGGCATTTTCTATAGAATAGCAAACCAGTCTTAGAGAAGGCCAACAGTACCGTCCACAGTGGTACGAAAATAAGCAGTGGAAGTGAATGAAACTTACGCGGCAATAAGACAGACGGCACTGCTCAAACAGGAAGCGCCAATGAAAAATGTTTAAAGTCAAATCTAATATGGGTGCTTTTTACCAGCAGCGCACGCGGGTTCGCACCGTGTTCGCCCCGCAGGCTTTGCGGCATGCCTTTGTGCCTTGGCTGCAGTGTAACTGGTACGTTATAAATTGCCAGGAGACCAAAGAGTAGCTACTGACGCCCATACAAACAAGCCGCAGGTGAGTGAACAGGGCATGGTAGCTTATTGGCAGAAGACAAAAAGCGCACATCCTCGTACAAGAACAGAAATGAAATTTCCATCTCGAGATACACTGAAACCATTAACGCGAGCTCGTAAATGGCTCAGCTTCGTCTTCGCAGATGGTGGTCCGGTCATGAGCGACAACTAGCAGCCCAAACGAATTGGCCGCTGTGTCCCACTTGTTTGTACTGACAGTCACCGTTGAAGATAAGCAACTTGCATTGCGAAGAAATCGGTTGACGAGGCATCTGCTGCCGTAACCAACGCCAGTGACATGGGCTACTCGGTGATTTACCATTACCCCTGTTCCAACCTGCACATTCCGTTTCGTTTGCGGGTTCGTTATGGTTTGGTTCACATTTGTTGCCCACTTTGTCTCAATATTGCCACGTGTACATGTTTATCTTTTCTGGGTGACCGCTTGTCACCGCCTAACAAATATCGCACAGCTCAGGACGCACATGCATGGATTGGAAGTTTCTCGAATGTTATCGATGGTGCCATCCGCTGTCTCTCACCGAACCTTGTGTAATTTGACTGCATACATACGCTACGCTAATAGTGTAGAACTTTGTGGAAGATACGTAGATCCCAGCGATTACTCTGGAACATTCGACTACTGATGTATAATAGCCGACGCGCTTGACCCGCTGATGAGATGTCGATGACCGCCGATCGTGTTCGCCGGGATTGTTGTCCTTTGAGTGGAACTTGCTTTTGTGGGCACAAGTTCGCCATTCACCGCTTTGCTTTCTTCACCGTCACTACCACGACATCTGGTGTAGGTGCTTGTTCGTTCATGTACCGAACGCCACCGACAAGCCGTGATCCAAGCCCGCACCGCAATTGAGCAAAAGCCCGACTGCAACAGCTGCACCAGGAGCGCGGACTTCTACCTGAAACGACCAAGATCGGGGCCAAGACAACCTGACGGGCTGCCCAAGCGTCGCCCATTCCCCTGTAACAACCTCGGCACCCACCAGCCTTCCATGGATCAGCGACTGAAGAATCTGAATCCTGGCTGGAGACCTATGAATGAATCGCGACTTTCAACTGGGACTCCAGCGATAAGCTGCGCCATGTATACTTCGTATTAGGCGACGCCGACAGAACGTGGTTAGGGAACCGGAAGTCGACCTTGACAAAATGGGAGCTATTCCGTGGTCGCTTCCTGCGGTCCTTTACAAGCGTCGTGCGGAAGGAAAGGGCCGAATCAATGATAGAAACCTGAGTGTAGCTACCAAACGAAAATGTTCCCGTCTTTACAGAACAAATTGGCCCTGTATTCTGCCCCGCTGACCCGGAAATGCCCGAGGAGAGAAAGTCCGCCTACTCATGCGTGGTGTGAAGCAGGAACTTTTTGCCGGAGTGGTACGAAGCCCACCGAAGGCCGTCGACGAGTTCCTTCGCGAGGCTACCAGCATCGAGAAGACACTGGAAATGCGGAACCGGCAATTCAACCGCCGCACGAATTCACCAAACTACGCCAGAGTTCAGCCACTGGCCCCTGACGACCTGCGCTCGACTATCCGAGCGGCCGTGCGATAGGAGCTACAGAAGCAGTTCCCTTCATCACAGCCTCAAGTGGTTCCGATTGCCGACGTCTCACGTGAGGAGCTCCACACCCAACTTCGAGTAGCCCCTGAATCGCCGCAGAATCTGTCTGGAAGACAGATATTCAGTTTGCTACCCTACACCGGGGAAGGAACAAAGGCAGACAGGAATTAAATGTGCATGGTGCATTACAAATGAAGGCTTTGTGTATTTTACACGAATGTTCCAGATCAACACTTGCACTACACTTAAGAGTACAACATGTGAGAGTTTGCGGTAGCTGCTCCATTCAGAAGGCTTTCCTAATAAATGAAAAGCAAGGTCTTGAGCATTTTATACTAAATAAGAATAGTTCTGATAAGATAAATTGACAGAAGACAGCTAATATATGCTGTTCTTGACTGTAGAAAATAGAAATTGATTGACCTTTTAAGCTTTCGCTATATCGTAATTTCCACGGGTCAATTACCTCCCCACAAGTCTGCCCCAAGAAATCACATCAGCTTCTTACTTTTGGTGCTGACACGACTGTGACGGGCTCAGCACCATCGGCACCACTTGTTTTATTAAGGATGTGTTTCAACCTCCTTACCATCCTTGAGGAGTCTGCAAAAAATAAAACCACACTGAACAAATGAATTGTACCTCGGATGAAGGTGCACATGTTGATCTGACTACGCCAGCCAATTTTTAACGTGATTCACTTGCTGGTGATGCTGTTCCTAGTGATTACTGCTGCAATGCCCCTTTCTACCTCAGCAATCTCTGACACTGGTGATTTACGCAGTAGCGCAGAAGCACATGGACGAAAGAAAGAAACGAGACACAGTGCTATCAACTGAGTGTTTACTGCACGAGAGCAGATATAATATCGCTGCACAAAAAAGGAAGGGAGAAGAAAGACACAAACAAATCAACCCAGCAAAATGAACTCACACAGGCAGATAATGTGACAAAAACATTTCTTTCTCTAATAAGGAGACTGATGGGCAACTAACAGAATTCCTATTCCTAATCTCTGCAGCTTCTACTATTTCTCTGGTGAACTGGTCTGGCTGTCTGGCCAGCGATTGAATGCGATAAAGCAGAAGCTTGCATCTGCAGCGTGCACAATGTCCGGCAAAGTCGCTAGATAGGGCTAGTTTCTCAACGTTGTTTGTGTGCTCACGTAATCGCTCGTTGATGCATGTACTTGTCTGTCCCGCATACTCTTTGCCACAGTCCAAAGGGACGCAGTAAACCACCCCTTCAACGCAAGAAACAAATGGTTTTCGGTGGGTCTTGTTGCACCCACGTGGCTTGCGCGTATCCGCGTTTACCCTCGTGCAAAAATTAGACAGCTTTGAAGGAGCAGGGAAACTGATATCTGCACCGACACATTTCCCGTGCTTTTTCAAATTGTCACTAATCTCATGTAGGTAGGGCAAGAGGATTACTTTCTTTACTTGTGTCACCGGGTCAGTGGCATTGCGAATGCTGCCTGCCACGGTGATCAATACAAGCGACAGGTAACCTGCATCTAACAAATGTGAGACTTTGTACTGAAAACTGCTCTGAACCAAGTGCGGGCTGGACTTCAAAAGGGCATTTTTGAAGCACCCCCCCCCCAAATTGACAATACCTCACCTTACTACCTTTGAATGAGGTGAGTATGCAAGAATGAGTTTTTGCCCCTAAGCTTGTAAAACCAACATGAGGCAAGAAACCTATCCTTGCATACTTATCAGCTCATCTATGTCCATAACCATAGCGTCTTACAAAGAGTATTCCACGTTCTATTTGACAGATTACTGCTGAACAAGAATTTAGAAGAAATGGTCCATATTGAATAGTGTTATGAACAAATTTCAAGAACGGTAATTGCCAAATTCTATATCTTCTTGCTTGTAGATTGAAAAAAATTAAATGCACAGAATGCACAATAAAAGAAATCTATATGTACATTTACAGCAAAGTTCCACAATTACTTGCCCTATACTCAAAAGTATAATTTGCATGTAAATTTGTATTTTCTCGGCTGGATTGAGCTTTGGCAGACATGCAACTGAAAAGCACTTTGCTTGAAGCAAATGGCAACTCGTGGCATCGAATGCTTTGGCAGAACACGCAGCAATGATTAAGCACAACATTGACTGCATGAACTCTAGTGCAATTGGCCAGGGAAGAAACTGGAAGCGACACCTGTACTAGGGAACAATCAACACGACACACACTGATCGAAACGAAGGAACCCTCTCCGTGTTATGCACGATGCATGCGTCACATGCTAGAACCTGCTAAGTAGGCACTTCTACTTTTTTGCCCCATTGAGAATAAGGCTTTCGAATAGACGCCAAACTGTCTAGCTTTTAAAGTTTTATTTGATTAGTCTATGTCATTCTTTGTCATGTTCCATCGCGACCAGACAAGCTTCCATCAAACTCTCAATGATAGAAGTTTTGTGCAAAAGCATTAAGGCACTTTTTGCCTAAACCATGTATGTGGGTAGCAGAAAACATTTTTCTAGGTGCTCTAGAGTGCATTATTCGCAGTATGAAACCTCAATATGAAAATAAGTGCAACAAATAATTGCACTATATCAAAAAGTAAATAGTTAAACAATTAAGTGCAGGGCAGCTTGAGCAAGCCTCCTTGCGACATCTTGGTAAATCCGAGGGAAAGTAAAACCAATTCTTTGCATTACACATAAGTAATTGCAAAGAACAAGCTTTATCCCATGCCAACTGAAGAAGGACAAAGAAATGAAGAAAACTTATGGCAATGTAACTGTGAATTGTCACCATTGAGCTGTGCTGTCATGGTATGGTTTGCAACTACTGCAGTGGGCTGGTTGTTATATGATTCAGCAGTTTCCTATACCACTTTACCAAATCAAATTTCTGTAATGTGTAAAGCAGACCAGCTTTCAGCCTGAAACGAACGTGCCCTTGGGACTCATTGTAAGCTTCTACCATTAAAAGGTCAATGATTTGTTACAAGTTTGATGAATTGAACACTCATACTGACTAGGAATTCATCAGCTACCTAATAAAGCAAGAAAACATATTGTTTTATGCAACTGTATTTAGGAGGTGAAGTATGGCATGCAATACATAAGTGTGACCGATTGGAGGGAAGAATATAGGCACACAGGCAATAGTGTGAGAATTGAACTTCATAAGACTGCATAATGAAAAGATAAAATATATACACATCTGGACCCCTCATGCATCTCAACAAGGTTCTTATAAAGGCAATTTGGCTAGAAAATATAGAGCCTGTATGGAGTATATCATGCATAATTACTTAAGCCCCTCCCCCTATTGTACGCAACTCAGAGGACGCTACTTTGGTAAGTTTATTATTTATTTATTTATTTTTTATTTTGTGATACTGTCAATCCCATCAGGGATTTTTACAGAAGTGGGTTAGAAGGGTCTGTAGACATAGTAGTACAGGCATTTAGATAAGAACACAAAAGGGCACTTGGCAAGAGTAGAGTTTCATGGACCTATGCTAACAGCAATAAGTATGGCAAAAACATAACGCAGAAAGAGCTTATTTCAATTACATATGATGTTTTGCAAAGAGACAAAAAGGAAGAAGGATAAGCATATGGTTATACAATTGATAGCACCATGCATCATTTCACATCACACATTTCCAAAAACATTTGGTAATTAATACAATGATAAAGACAATGATGATAACATCATTTAGTAGTGATTGACAATACTGTTACGCCAATGATTTCAACAAATTTGTCAACAGTGGGCTGTGCGACTAACGTCTGGGCTAAAGCATTCCAATCGCGAACTGCTCGCGGGAAGAACGAAAAGCTGAATGTATTGTTAGTGCAAGAATATTCTTGGAGTGTTAGGTGATGCTTGTGGCGGGTTTTTCTGGATGTGTTATAGGAAATATAGGTGTTAGAATCCACATGTACCTTATTATTCAGGATGAGATACAAAAATTTGAGTCGGTACAGCATCACACGACTGCTTAGTGTGTGAAGGCCGATTTCGGATAGCATCTGAGTAGGCGAGTCGGTGCGCCGAAATCGGTTACAGATAAACCGCGCGGCTTTTCGCTGGACAGCCTCAAGAGTGGTGATTTCATTTTGGGCAAAGGGAAACCATGACACGTTCGCATATTCTAAGATAGGACGTATGATTGTAACATAGGCCAAGAGCTTGGCCTCCTTCGTAGAGTATCGCAGGGCCCGTTTTAAGAACATAAGCTTTCGCATCGCTTTGCTTGCTATGTGCTCTACATGAGCCGACCATCCTAAGTCTGATGATATGATAACGCGCAAGTAGTTGTACTGAGTGACAGTGTTAAGTATAGCATTATCACAGCCGTATGAAAAAGTAAGCTTGGATTTCTTTTTTGTTACTGACATTGAAACTGTTTTATCGAAGTTGATGGCCATTTGCCAGTCTTCACACCATTGGACTATCAAAGAAAAATCCTTGTTAAGACTACTTTGGTCTTGCCGGTTTACTACCTCTCTATACAGGACGCAATCGTCTGCAAATAACCCAATTTTGGATTCAATCTAATTAGTTATGTCATTTATGAACAAAAGGAACAGGATAGGGGCTAAAACACAACCCTGGGGTACACCAGAAAGTACTGGTACAGTTTCAGAAGCGTGGGAGCCTAACTGAACAAACTGGTGGCGGTCAGATAAGTAATTGCTAATCCAACGAAAAATTAGCCCATCTCCTAGTATATGTTTAAGCTTTAGGAGTAGTTTAGCATGGCAGACACGATCAAAGGCCTTTCAGAAGTCTAGGTAAATAACATCTATTTGTTTCTGGTCGTTAATTGCTTTGGCGAAATCGTGTAATATCTCAACGAGTTGGGTAACGGTAGACTGACCAGTCCCGAAGCCATGTTGGCATGGATGGAGGACATTGTTTGCCTCAATGAACTGTGTAGCGGATTTTAAGATAATATGTTCCAAGATTTTACAGCATGTACCTGTGAGAGAAATAGGCCTATAGTTTGACTGACAAGAAATATTGCCCGATTTGTAGACGGGCACTACTTTAGCAATTTTCCATTCTGCTGGGATACATTGTTCGGAGATTGATTGATTGTAAATAAGGCATAAGTATTTGCTTACAGGCTCGGCACAACGTTTCAGAAAACAGTTCGGGATTCCGTCAGGACCGTTGCAATTTTTATCGTCTAAATTTAATAATAGTGCGAACACGCCTGCTTCAGTTACGACTGGAGCGCTCAGTGTTTCCTTCTGCTTTATATTTTCTGGCCTGTAAGCATGCGTAATGCCATTGTCGGGGGTAAATGCAGAATGGAAAAATGTGTTAAACGCTTCCGCTTGTTTCTTTTCTTCTGTCGGCGATAACGGTTTTGTACGGTTATCGTTTTTCCTGACATAACGCCAGGATTTCTGGGGTGAGTCTTTGATAAAGTTGCTAAGCGTTGTACTGCAGAAGCGCTGTTTTCCTGCCTTTGTTGCTTCCTTTAGTAATCTGTTTAACGAGTTTATTTTTTGGCAGAAGTCTGGAACTGGGCATAATTTGTCAGATTTCCGCAACCTTTTTATTCTACGTTTTAAATGAATTACGTCACGTGTAATCCATGGGTTGTGCTTATTGGTGTTCTTTTGTATTTGTGGGACAAATTGCCTTAAGCAGTGCATAACATGTGGTTTGAACAGCAACCAAATTTTGTCGATGTCGGCCGAGCCCTTTGAGATTAGCTCGTTAAAGTCGTAGTACTCGTTTGCAAGGTAGGTCATAATGGCGTCATCGTCTGCTTTGTTAAATGCGTACACGCGCTTTCTAGTGCTACGTTGGCGGATTCGGTTTGGAATGCTGAACGTGCAAAAAACCATGTGATCATCCGATAGTCCTTCAAGAATTTCGACTTTGTTATCTTCTTTGGAAAAGAAATCGCTTATGAAAATAAGGTCTAAAATGGAGCTTGAAGTGCCCTGGACACGGGTGGGCTTGGATACTATTTGGGTCAGGTTGAAGGTAAACAGAAAGCTCAGCAAGGTATTATTTGTTACATTGGATGGGCTCAGTGAGTCTCAGTTAATCTCTGGAAGATTAAAATCTCCTCCCATTATTATGGCGTTCCCCAGCATGTGTTGATACATGTACTCTAGAAGCTGCTCGAGATACGAGACTTCGGCTTGGGGTGGTCTGTCGACGGCGCCAGCATAGACGTGGGTCTGGCCCAGCTGAATTCTACACCAGACCGCCTCCACACCAGGGACATCTGACATCACTGAGTAATTTATGCCTTGGCCGATGAGCAAAGCAACACCACCACCTCTAGTTGTTCGGTCTTTTCGGACAATGGAGTAGCCCGGAGGGGCTACGTCATTGTTTGCGATGTCAGCGTGCAGCCATGTCTCAGTCACACAGATAATGTCAGGTTCAAGAGCGATCAGAATCGCCTCTAGCTGTTCGATTTTGTTCAAAAGGCTGCGCGCATGAACATTGAGAAGAACTAGGGTCGACGGCGGTTTCGAGTTCGCGTGGCTGGTCCGTTGTGCATGCTTTCGTTTTTTGCAACTTCCACTATGTCTTTCGCTTGATCATCCCAGGTGTACAGGCGATTATTTATTTTGGCTTTATCGTAGGACAAAAAAACTTTCTCTTTCTGGTCTCGATGTACTTTCGTTCTTTCCCATAGCTTCTTTCTAATTTGTCTTACTGCAGGCGAATAATCCTCACTAATTGAATATTCAGTTCCTTTTAGCTTTCTGCAATTGCTAAGTATGTTAGCTTTATCCCGGTAGTCAAATAACTTCAAAATGACAGGTCTCTGCTTGGGATTATCAATCGTTTGTTTTCGCCCAAGACGGTGGATTCTTTCGATGCCAGCCGTTTTTATTCCTATCTTATCTTCGAAGATTGTTTTCTCAACAGCATCGAGCAGATCTTGGTGGCTCTCATTTTCGATTTTCTTAACACCGTATACGACAAGATTAGACCTGCGGCCTCTGTTATCTAATTCGTCGACTGTCTTAGTCAAGGACAGTACCAGGTGAGCGAGTTTGTCAACCCTTTCCACGCATTCCAAGATCTGCTTTTTCATTTTGCCTTTCTTTGCCAGCTTTTTATCTATCGCTCCAAGTTTTTGATTGGTCACCAGTTTTTCATTCTTTATCTCTTGGATGTCTTTTGCAATCATTTTGAGCTGCTCTTCAATCGTAATGTCCCCGGGCCCAAGACGACGTCCCCTGCCAGCAACAACAGGAACCGCAAGGAATTCGACAGATCACAGAACCACTCAAGCAAAGCGTGTGGGGATGGCAGCAAAACAAGACAAACATTACTGCTACGAAAGGATTTGCCGAACCGCTTCCTCACCTGGATGGAAAACAAGAATGGATTTGACCGATGCACCTCGGCACGGCTGCCGCGCCCACTGAAGGATCCCTCGCAGAAGCAGCTCCTTAAATAGCATTCCCGTGAAGTCATGGTCTTGTGCTCTGATAGAGTTGAACTGGTCGGGGCAAGTAGCCTCTGGCACCGTCTGGTGTCCGACGATAAGGCCAGTCACGTCCGGGGATATCAGCTAGGCGGAACAGTTGCGTCGACGAATTCCCTGGTGAAGGTCCGGTTACAGTGAGCAGCAAACCAAGCGTAACCTGGATGGCAAACAGGAATGGATTTGACCGATGCATCTCGGCACTGCTGCGCGCCCACTGAAGGATCCCTCGCAGAAGCAGGTCCTTAAATAGCATTCCCGTGACGTCATGGTCTTGTGTTCTGATAAGAGTTGAACTGGTCGGGGGCAAGTAGCCTCTGGCACCATCTGGTGTCCGACGATAAGGCCAGTCACGTCCAGGGATATCAGCTAGGCGGAACAGTTGCGTCGTCGAATTCCCTGGTGAAGGTCCGGTTACAGTGAGCAGCAAACCAAGCGTAACCTGGATGGCAAACAAGAATGGATTTGACCGATGCATCTCGGCACTGCTGCCGCGCCAAGTTGATTAACCTGAGGTCACTCCAGATCACCAAAAGAGAAAATTCAAGTGATCTGCCACTATAAATCCCAAAAATGGCACACACTGTAAAATGATTGCATATTACACAAACGTACCCTACAACTCACAAAGTAGCGACAGTGTTGTACGCACCTTTGTGAAAGCATGCAGATCAGGTTCTTTATCGTTGTGCTTCCCAGCTTTCAGCAGTGCAGCAGGTTCCTGTGGGGTGTAGGGATGCCTCCAGAATCCGCATAGCCATCAATAGTAAGAAATGATTGTTTATTGCACTCGGAAGGAGGAAATTTGTGATTTACCAGTGTAATGTGGAATAGCGAAGAGTGCCTCACATAGCCAGCTGCTTCAATCTGTGTCCGGTTGTACACATCTCTCTTCGTTATATCTCAGGAGGTTTACACTGCTTATTTGTAACAAGTGAAATTTCAGGAAGGAACGAAATCAGCAGCAACAACAGACTACTAGGACGATCATCAACAAAGCTCGAATATGTAGTAAAACAGAGAGCATTGGATTAAGAAAAAGAAATATTGAGCACATGAGAAGCATTGTGTAAGCTAGGCCGCGATTTCGTAGCGATGCTATTGTTTTCGCTATTCGTTAGTGGTCTGACCACACACACACGCACACGCACACGCACGCACGCACACACACACACACACACACACACACACACACACACATATATATATATATATATATATATATATATATATATATATATATATATATATATATATATATATAATGAAGGTCAGCGTCTCACTGAAATGTCTCGATTAAAAAGAAACCTTGTTATTGTACTATCGGCCGATATCTGCTCTGGATCACAGACAAATTCGCGAAGACACTCAAGAATATAAACGATACAGGCAGGTTCTCGCGACGCAGACCTTCAAACCCAGCTGCATACGTAAAAAAATCTTCATACAAGGCTATATCTGCTCAATCGTCAAACTTAGCTATCATGCGCCAAAGCGCGAAGCCCATCACACATCGACGTATACATTTCACGTGTACTATAATTGCGGGAATGCCGACAAAGCGAAGAATTTCTTGCCAGGAAACTACTGAACAAACAGCAACTGTCAGTGTTTTCTTAATTGTGTGCCTATCCAGTCATAGCAATCAAGGCGGGTAGCATATACTTCACAGAAGAGTACTAGTACGCTGCAACATCAGAAGAAGCTTTCGTGAAATTGCTTGCTGAATGAACACAGCAACATGGGCAACCTGCGATCAGAAAGCGCTCTGCTCTGGCTAGTTACAGGACTTTCATTACATAAACCATAAGCGTCAAGAATGCGCGCAAGCGCTAAATTTGGTTACCTTTCAAGACGTAGTCAGCAAACGCTCCTTAGTCCCACACGCACCGTGTCACGGACGTTTTTCTGGCGCAAACTTTCAATGAACTTCAGCTCCGCAAAATCACCACCTTCAAGAAAGTCTTCCATACACTGTGATTCGAAGCCCCAGTACCAGACTTTTCATGAGAGCGCGGGCGGGCAGCTCGGCAGAACAAAGGAATCTTGGACGGGCGCTGCAGTAGGACACTCACTGTCGACACTGGTGGATCGCACGAAACACACGGCGAACTAATGTCGTTACACGAGTCCGGAAGGTTTTGCGATGGTTAATGCATACGACAAGGTGCACATTTTGTCTAGGCACTTCTAAAGCACAATTCCACGACCGCCTTACAGCAGCGCGCACTTTGTACAACCAACGTGGTCTGTGAACCAAACAAATACTGCAGTAGCGCCAAACTGCGGTTCTTAGAAAAATGTATCGTAAATTAGAAAAGTGCGTGTTTTTTCCTCATAAGAATTGGTAGAGACCTTTTAACGAATTTGGTGGGTTAAAAAAGTGTGTAATTTGTAAAAGTATGCACTTTGTGATACGAAGTTTAAGGAAATGTATATAATAAAAAAAGACGAAGCAGAAATTGCCTCCAAGATTCCCATCCGCTTTAGGCGCATGCAGTTTCCAAAGCGCCGCCTTTGAGATCGGATTTTGTTACTCAAGGGAAGCCGCAGCTGGGAGGAGGGCAGGCATTTAGGCCCCATTTGATGGACTTACAGTATCTGGGTAAGCTTAGTTATTTATAAAGCATATACAGGGACTTAAGCCGAACCATGAGCGAACTTTAGTTGGCGAACACGAGCCTATCAGCGCGCCGTCCGTGCAGGTCCATTTGCTTGCAATGGTGGACGGCCTACTGGCTTCTTGGACACCTACCGAGCGCACATTCTTGACCACCGCCCATATACACGCTTCCAGTGCGCAGTGCTGCGCCGGAATATGGGCCCAGTGCCGCGCTCTGTATGCTGGGGCGCTGGGCAGGAGCGGCGTACTGGGAGGCGCTGGCGCGAAAAACAGCTCTAGCGTGTTAAATACGCGGTGCCTGGACATCCCATATGTTTTTTGAACGCAGAAAGCAATAGAGAGCGTTTTAGTGCAATAAAAAAAAAGGAAAAAAACCTGTAAAAATGCTCTGCCCAGGATTCGATCCTCCCTCCTACCTACAGATCCCCAGCCCGGTACTCTAGCGCTGCGCCACGCCAGCCGATCGAAATTGGGAGATAGTTTGTAATATTAAACTCTAGAAGAAGTTTTAGTTTTCCAGAGATACGTTTTGCACAGACATGGTAGTGCGGTAGATGGGCTATCGTCCAGCAACTAAAGCTCACGCCTGTACCACAAAGGCAAATCTGCTGTCCAAATTCAACATGCCTTTCAGTCGACACGTCTGCGTAGTCATATATCTTCGTCAGAGAAGCACAGGCTAGCGCTGGGAGCCTTCGGCTACAGCACATATGCCTGTGTTTATGACGCGTAGCATGGGCGCTGATCGCTTGTGCTGACACTGTAAACATGAAAAAATAATGGTTTATTTAAGAACACCGATGCGAAATCTGAAAAACTAGCGATTTATCCTTGTTAGACTTCTTGATTCCTGAGCCTAGACGCGCCGATAGCGTGCAGACGGACTCGGAAGGATACGCTGTGCCTAAGCTTTGATGGGGACCGATCTCGGCGCGGGTAGTTGGCGAAAGCTAAAATGTGCCTATTTGAGCCTCAGAACATTTTTTTAGTACAATAGGGAAAGTGGAAGCGCACGAATCACCTCATATTTGTTATCGGTGCGTTTATATCAATCAGCGGCAGGCTTCGAACTCGGGTTCGAGTTCTAAACGGCTTCTCGATTTCATGTCCACTCCACAACACTGCGACAACGGCGACAACTCCGAGTCATGTGTTACGTGCGAACTACTAAAAAACGCGGCATCCACTGCGTTTGCGTGGTTTCGTTCAAGATTTTAGCTATCCGCCCAGTCAAAAGGGAAAAAGGCAAAAAAGCGTCGCGAATAAAAGTAAACAGCCTTACAATACGTCAAGAAGTTCAACAGTGCCACTGTTTTAGATGGAGCAGAGGTAGTGTCTCTGCCTTACACGGAGACGTAAAGGGACTCCAAATGTATAAAAGTATTTTTTTAGAGTAGAAGAAACGTCATAAATAAACAGTTTCGCCGGTGTAGGCAAATATATTTTACCTTTACTTCTGCTGGTTATAAGTCCATACGCAGGGAAAAATTATTTTGTATCCTATTATTGCCTTCTTTCAAACTGCACGAAGGAATTATCACTATGACACTCTGGCATTCCTATTAATTATTGTAATACCAATTGCATATTATGCTTCTTTATCGCAGTACTAAATGAACAAATGAGTTAAGCAAATACAATTCGTATAGTTTTCTTTAAACGAAAGTAATAACACAGCCTACCAACTTTTCTAAAACTTTCTTGTAACAAGCTTTTTTCAAACAAAAGTAAAAACGCAGCCTACCAACTTCTTAAAACTTTTTTAACAAACTTTCTTCAAACGAAAGTAAATACAAAGCCTACCAACTTCCTTTAAACTTTTTTTTAACAAGCTTTCTTCAAGCGAAAGTAAATACAAAGCCTACAAACTTTCTTGTAACAAGCGTTAATAGGAAGTAAAAGTACATAGCATGTTAATAAAGTTGATAGAAAGTTGGAAAAATGTCTAAAGAAAGTAAGTATGCATGTTTGTATGCGGGTGCTTTGGACTGTCATCAGCGTTCTTGCGGGATAGAAATCCAGAAAGTCGTGGTCCACATCTTACAGTGAGGATGCGAAGCGCTTCCATGAGAAGAGCTAAAGCACCTAAAATAGCAAGCAGCACTTATAAAATGAGTGGTTACGGGTAGCCTTAGTTTTCATGTTGAAGGACGATATGTAGCGCGTGGACGCTGGCTCTCGTGGCGGCGCGTCGCATGCGAACAGCGATTCCTGACTATTGAATTCGTCAGATTCATAACTGTCAATATTGGACAGATTCGAAGAGCTGGTACAGCTGACACATCGTCACCCGAAGGTCCTGCGCGGTCACGATTCAGCCGAGCGTCAGCTCTTCGCCCATCGCTGCTCGCGGGCGAGACCAGCATGCCGTGCGCGCCTTTCCCCGTGGAGACACTCGCGACGTTACACGAAATGGTTCGCTCGGGCGCTTGGTCAGGTTTCAGTTTGGTTTTAGCGCGTTATTGCTTATTTAAAATTATTTGTGAATTTGCCTCACAATTCTACTAACAGGCGCATGACAGGGGGGTCTCGGGAACCTAAATATTTCATTACCTTGACAAGGTGAAAAATTGCCGCAGTTGCACTTTAAGTATGGATATTTTGGGTTTGCACATTAAGGCGAAAGGAACGACACGAGAATTGAACAAACTGTCTCTGTGTTGTCGTCTGTTATAGCATGCTATGGGCGAAGCTGCTCGCAATATTACGTCACATTTACTGGCCGCCGGGCAAGGTACACCTTAGGGTATGGCGTATATAGTACTTGCACCAAGTCCCCAAAGTAGTCTGCTCTCACGGTTATCCACGCGCGTGAAGGAAGACAGCTATTTAAAATTATTCTGCAGTAATATATACGAGATTTGTCTGCTTTCCATAGTGTCTACATAGTTGCTGTTCCGCCTTTATAATATAACCGCAATGTAGACTAGCAGGTATCGAATGCCATCAAGGCTACCCACGTACTCAGAGACCTCGCCCATCTCTCCTGACACTTGTATTCAAGAGTGGTGCGACTGCCTAGGGCTACCTTAGCGAATGGTACACAATAAATGATAGTGTTTTACGTGCACAATCACAATCTCATAATCAGGCACGCCGTAGGGGGGGATTACGGAATGATACGACCACCTGGATTTTTTTTATTGAAATGAAAATAAAAGAAAGAGACGCAGTCACCTTATAATGATGATTGCTACTCCTTTTCTCATAGCGCAAACAATAATATAAAGAATAGACGTAAGAAAACGAAAATAAATCACGTCATACGGTCAGGAATCAACAGTACACAGTCCTATACATCCATGGACATAACAATATAAAAGCTAATGCAAGTTGCACCACAATAAGTTTTTAAACAAAGTCACAAACACACAAACGGCCGTGATGTAGACTGCGATCAGTATATGGACAGATGAAGAAGTACACTGTTAAACTAATGCACGCACAGAATACGAAAAAAGTATAACACGTAATATACAAGCACTAATAATAGAAGCAAGTTATAGTAACATCGTGTGATTATTCAGTGCCATATCTAGTACTTGCTAAGGATGCCTGTTTCTTCAAAAAAATACCACGTGGGGTTCTTTACGTGCACCTCAATACACGGATGTTTTTCCATTTCACACCCATTCAAATACGGAAGCCGTGCTGGGATTCGATCCTGCGACCTCGTGCTTAGCATCCGAACACCATAGTCACTCAGCAACTACAGTGGGTAAGGAATGTTCGCAGTTTGAGTAAGGTGACAGAAAGCACGTGATTTGGTACGAGCCGTCGAGGAATGGCACTGTAGCGTGCATTGTATTTATTGTGATGGAGTGCGCGTCCAAAATTTGAGACCCAAAACACCCAGTAACGACTGATCACCACGTATCTCGTTTATCCGTGCAGTCGCCTGACAGCTGCCGGGCACTGGCCTCGGCCACAGGACCTACTTGACCTCTTTCAACACTTGCCGACATTCTTGCCTTATTTCGCACCATTGGGTTTCAGCTGAACTGCTTTAACCGCCAATGCTTTCTAAAAAAATTTGGCCACCCTGTCGACGTTATGTTTTTTTTTATTTGTAGGTCCTCTTTTATGTTTAAGCTAATACTATCCAGATATTTCCAGTGGTTTCACCTTTCCCAAACTGCCGGCATTCTCGTCACTCTCTGTTCACATTTTGGGTAATTTTCAATGGACGTTGAAACCATTGCAAAACTCCCTGACCACGCGGCTCAAAAAGTCATTTTATTTTGCTGAGGTCTCGTGCAGGCTTCTACCTCCTTGCCATTCATCAACCTCCTGATTTCCCTGTCACTTGCATCGCAGTTTGACGACCACGATCCCACGGAAGTTGACGCTGATGTTCTCGCCATGTGATTGAAACCGTTTAAATCAATTCTACCATAGACACGACAGCTTCTTTAGCTCACTGGGAAATATTCCATTATTGAGCGCTGCTCTTAAGCATATATATTCAGTCTAAAAAGTTATGCGCATCCTACTCACTGGCGAATAGATTTAAGCGAAGCGCTCTGTGTTGTTGGTTTTGATAGACAATAATTAGTGGTATTGCTGAATGCGAATGTGTAATTTCTTCAGCGTATAGTACAATACAAGAGCATTGAGGTGATGGCAAATGCCACTTTGCCTGCACTACTGCTCTTTGTCTGCGTAGTACACAACATACAGCGAGCCGTGTTTGCTTGAGACGTTGTCGGGCGCCATTGCTTGTAACCTTTGAGACGGTGGAGCAGTGTCTTTGCTTCACATGGCGCATCGCATCGAGGCAGACATGTGGCAGGATTATGGTGCCCTGCATGCCAAAGCACTATCCCATTGTAAGGCACGCCGTAGTGGCGTACTGCGGATTAACTTTGATACCCTGGGGTTCTTTAACATGCTCCGAAATGAAAGTGCACGACCGTTTTTGCATTTCGCTCCCGACGAAATTCAGCCCCCGTGGCGGCGTTCGAGTCCGCGGCCTCGAGATACCCTGTGGCCGCCAAGCTACCGAGGTGGGCAAATAAGTGTTGATTTGATGTGCGACCACTTCAATAGTGTCACCTATACATACGTTAATTAACTGCGGCTTTGCGTCTGCAGGCCCTGCGTCAGTTGTCCACTTGACAAATTTGCATGGTGCTTATCTTTTAGAAATAGCAGAAACGCACAGTACAGTGCCATCAGTTTGGTCACCACCGTTGTCGTGTCTATAGTTGTAGAGTTTCGTTGTCTTCCCACATCGTCCTTTCCTGGTCCGACGCTGCCCCCCTGTAGGAGAACTGCGAGCGAAGAATGGCAAGAGTGTTATTGTCATGTCTGGCATCCAAGAACTGGGCGGCGTAGACGTAGCGTCGAAAGAACGTTTATTCCTGCTACTTGGCAGGCAGCCAACAGGTTACATACTGCGCGCGGTGGGCCCGTGCGAGCGGTCTTTTAAAACCAGCACGGGCTACCCGATAAGAGATAGCCGGGCAGAGAGCATGCGCAGACAGCACGCGATAACACGCGTGCTTGGTTTCGCGCGCACACAACATCTCCTTCCTCCTAATGAGCACAAAGTCCTTTTGCCACATTATACAATGCAACTAATGCTATGGCTGATATCTGTCAGGAGGTCGCCGGTCCCTCTGTGGATAGCGTCGCTCCCCTGGAGGGTCGGTCGTTGCCGCAGGGGCCGCAGCTGGAAATGGCTCGTTGGCGCTCTCAGGATCCCTGAAATCTGGAATAAAATCTTCCGTGATGCTCTGCTTTGAGCTGTCGATGCTGAGCAGTAGCTGGTCTTGATGACGACGCCAAATGAGCACCCCATGATTCGTTCTAACGCGAACCTTGTATGAAACGGGGCCAGACTGCTGAATGATAGTGCCAGGGACCCATTTCTCAGGACCTCTGTAATTCCTCACGAGGACCTCATCATTGATGTTGAAAAGTCGCTCACGTGCCTTGCGTCGCACCATATCGGAGAGCTGTTGCTGAGCCACTCTTCCCCCGACAGAAGGCTTGACTGCGTCGAGTCTCGTGCGCAGTCGTCTACCTATGAAAAGGTTTGCTGGAGTTTCTCTTGTAGTCGCATGCGGCGTGTTGCGGTACGTCACCAGGAACGTCTGTAAGGTTGCCTGCAAGGAGTCTTGGGGTCGTCCTTTCCGCAACGCAGATTTCATTGTCTGTACAAATCTCTCCGCAAGGCCATTCGTGCTTGGATGGTACGCTGCACTCACGATATGACGACCACCGAAGCCTTTGACGAAGCTCTTGAATTCTTCGGAAACGAACTGTGGTCCGTTGTCGGTCACGATGGTCTCGGGTACGCCAAAACGCGAGAACAGGTCTTGGAGACACTGAATTGTGTGGTACGCCGTAGTCCTCTGCATGACATAAACTTCCGGCCATTTTGAGTGTGCGTCCACAGCAACAAGGAACATTTTGTCTTTCATGGGTCCAGCAAAATCCAAGTGAACTCTTTGCCACGGCGAAGTCGGCCATGACCATGGATGAAGCGGAGCCGGTGCTGGTTCGTTCCGTTGCTGTTGACACTCTTCACATTTCTTCACGTGTTGCTCTAGGTCCGCGTCGATACCAGGCCACCAGACGTAGCTCCTCGCGAGTTCTTTGCATCTTACGATACCGGGATGACCCTGATGAAGTTCCTCAAGCAAGAAGGCTCGGTGTTTTGAAGGCACAACTACTCTCATGCCGTACATTAAACACCCTTGATGAACTGTGAGCTCCAAACGCTTGTCGAAGAAATGTTTCAACTCCTTCTCAGCGACATGCGACGGCCAGCCAGCACTTGTGAAGTTCAGTACCTTGCTTAGTAATGGATCACGCCTCGTTTCACGAGCGATGTCTTGGCCTGTGACAGGCAGCGTTTCCAAACGAAGCGAATAAAAAATTTCGCTTTCTTCTTCTGATTGCTTTTCGCTGCTGTCGAGCGGCAAGCGCGATAAACAGTCTGCTTCCGCATTATCGGAAGATTTCTTGAATTCAAGAGCATAGTTGTAGGCTGACAGCGTCAGCGCCCAACGCTGCATGCGGGCAGCTGCCATCGCGGGAATGCCTGTTTTCGGGCCGAGAATTGTTTGCAGTGGTTTATGGTCAGTCACAAGCGTGAAGAACCTACCGTAGACGTAGAAGTGAAACTTCTTTACTCCGAATACGAGGGCAAGGGCTTCTTTCTCGATCTGACTGTAGTTCTTTTCGGCACTTGACAAGGTGCGGGATGCGTAGGCAACCGGTCGAACTGATCCATTTATCATTTTCTGCGAAAGAACTGCGCCTATACCGTACTGAGATGCGTCGCAGGCAAGTTGAAGCGGTCGCTTCGGATCATAATGGGCAAGAACTGGAGGGGAAGCCATAGCTGCTTTTATCTCCGTGAAAGCAAGCTGGCATGACGCATCCCACGTCCACTCCGTTGTTTGCTTTAGCAGCCTGTACAACGGCTGTGCCAAAGTCGAGAGACGCTGAACAAACTTGCCGTAATAATTGACCATCCCAAGGAATGACTGCAGTTGCTGCTTGTCTTTTGGAGCAGGCGCATTTAGTAGTGCCAGTACCTTTTCAGGCGATGCGCAAACACCCTCGGCGTTGATGACGTGGCCCAGATAACGGAGCTCTCGTTGAAAGAACGAGCACTTATCGCGCCGGATGCGCACACCGCGTTCCTGCAATCTTGACAAGACGGCTTCCAAGTTACGGAAGTGCTCTCGCTTGGTCTTGCCTGTGACCAGGATGTCGTCAAGGTAGCAACTGACTCCTTCCAACCCTTTCAGCATGTTGTCCATAATTCTTTGAAATATGCTTGGGGCGGACGAAATGCCGAAAGCCAGACGGTTCATAGTATACAAGCCCTTATGCGTGTTTATCGTCAGTAGTTTCCGGGAGCCTTCCGCCATAACTACCTGCTGGTAGGCCCTACTCAGGTCAATCTTCGAAAATTCCTCCCCTCCTGCAAGCGCTGCGAGAAGGTCATCTATCCGAGGTAGCGGGTAGCGGTCTACTTCTAGACAGGGATTGACGGTGGTTTTATAATCGCCACACAGTCGGAGGCTTCCATCCCATCTTCGTCGCCAATATGTCATGTCTGGCATCCAAGAACTGGGCGGCGTAGACGTAGCGTCGAAAGAACGTTTATTCCTGCTACTTGGCAGGCAGCCAACAGGTTACATACTGCGCGCGGTGGGCCCGTGCGAGCGGTCTTTTAAAACCAGCACGGGCTACCCGATAAGAGATAGCCGGGCAGAGAGCATGCGCAGACAGCACGCGATAACACGCGTGCTTGGTTTCGCGCGCACACAACAGTTATTTACTCGTTTCGCGAATACCCCGGTTCTGCCTATTCTCCGCATCTTCTCCCTGCCCCCTCTCTACCATTCTATCTACCTCTCTTCAGGACTTGCATGTTAGGATAAGGGTAAGCGCTGCAGTTTCTGCAATGCCTTTTGCGGTGGATCACGGATAATTACAGCTATCAAGAGGTTAATGTGACGACGCCCAGGGAGCTCCAGAGAGCACTATGCACATGTGACGCGATGGAAAGGTCCAAACGAGTTTCTTGTGCCGCTGTTCCTCTTTTCCACGCTCCTTCCATGAATATGTACGCCCTGAACCCCGTCCGACACGGTGTGCAAAACAGCAACAGCACCAGTGGAAGTGTCTTAGGAAGAAGCAAAAAAAGATTCACATTATAAAAGTTATCCTTATTTGTTGGCGTACAGTTGGGTGCCGTCGTGGCGTCAGCGCATCCTTTGCGGTATTTCTAAGCAGCGAGAGCCAACTGGCCGACTTCATTGCCAACTAGACTTTCTTCCTTCAGGAGCAACCTTCACCTGTTGCTTAGACGGGAACGGTCTATCCAGTTTACTATAGACCTACCAGGCTGTTCTTTTTATCCTGTTCTTTAATAGCGCTCTCCACAGCTATACTATGGAGGTACTTCCTGTTTACTACACTGCATTATTAAGTGAATTGCTTTTTATTATATTATCCAGCAATGTTGCATTCTTGCTATCATTGTCGTACTTAATCTACAAAGAATACTCAGGTGCCCTCTAATGAAGTGCGTTCAATTTTTGCCTGATTACGCCCGCCATTGTGACGCAAATAGACGTAACTTCAACTGGTTTTCTGAGAAATAAACGCGGAACGAAACGCTGACGTCAGCCTGAACAAGATGAACAAGCGCCGTAGTAATCGATCTTCTGATGCTGCTATTCGCCAGCTTATTCTTGTGTTATATTTCTTGGGGTGGGGGGATGTGCTCGGTGGAAACGTCCTTCGGTCGTCTCTGATGTGCTCGTTTTTATTCTCAAGCACCCAATGTAAACACTAATCGTCGCACCTCCATAACGTCCTGTTGGCAGGCCAACATGACGTGCCGCACAAGTATGACCACACTGATTCATTTAGGTTGGCTTATACTATACTGTGCGTCACACTCCAGCACATACATTTACCAAACTATGCCAGAGCTCGAAAACGCCATCCAACTCACTGGGCCCCTTTCCTTTGTCGATTTGCGCAAAGTATGTGGCTATCGCCTGTGTTACAAAATGCTAAATGAACGGATAAATTAATTAATAATAATTTAATTAATAATGAAATGAACGAAAATGAGACCTACCGCTGTATTTTTTCATTGTTTTCTAGGTTTAAACCAAAAATGATCAATCCTAACACTAAAGCTGCAACAGCTTCATCATCAGCGATTTGAACGCTCATTTACGCAAATGGCGATTTTTTAGGAAATGACATAAGGATGCTGTATTTTAAGGTCAAGTCGCTGCTAAGGGGCCCGCACAACGTATCGACGAAATGGCATCACACTGCCGATGCACGTGGCAGGTTACTGGATGATGAAAACAGAAAATACCGACTATTATTCAGTTCTCGCAACTTATCATCCACAGAACACAAGGCACCTGTCACCATGACACATTTTTTTCGACACCAGCGACACAAAACGGCGGACTGATACACTTCTTAAAGGGGTTTAGTTTTATTTTTCATCGCAGAACCGCAAGCGCAGGGAGCGCCGCACGTATAACGCTGCCACGTACTGCAGCCGCGCTCCGTTTCCTTTAGTAATATGGCCGCCGGTGGCTTCACGCTCTCCCGTAGGCGGCGAATTGGACAGTCACTCCAGAAGTTTAAATATATAACCTCTTTGCATAGAAACGACAGCATGATTACAAATATATTGTTGGTTTGGATATGTTTGGCACGAGGCCCAAGACGGCATCCTGTCTTCTAACGCGCTCTTATGTTTGCGTTCGCGTCTCTATCTTGAAGGGACGCGCACCATAACATGCTGCAATGGTGCTTTCGTTGAGCGTGTGTAAATTCAAAAACGCTGTTCTAAATTATCTGTCCTCTAACTTGTGCAGTAAATCCATGTTTATAGTATTCCCACAACAGCAAGAGTCACGAGTATGGCAACCATAAGCGCAAGCGTCACAGTATGGTCGTAACTTGTCGCGACAGCGCAGTTCTAATCCACAAACTCTGGCACTAATCAATTCGCGGTGAGGTATGGCCGACGAGCAAATAATTGCCAAGATCATTTTTCAGTAAACGCTTATAATCAAGAACGGCGGATACCTATGCTACCGCAAAGGAGGGATGCTGGCAGGTGACTACAATTACTTACTCGTCAAACCACAAATTTACACTAGAAGTCAACAGGTTTCACCAACTCTCGCTTATATTATCTCGACCCTAAACTGCGACTTCGCCTGCCCCCAATACTCCAGCTTTTGCTCTTTTCGTCCCCGGCTTCTTTACCAATGTGCTGAGACGTGCTTCACCAATGTTTGCTCCTCCTCTTCCTGAATAAATGAAGTCATTCATTCAGTCTTTCCTAAATTGCTGCAAAAACAGCGTGTGTTCATCCCCATAACCACCCTGTCTCTCACCTGGACTGCCCTATTGGAAAACAATGTTGCTGTGTTGGAAATGGCTAGCCGTCGCATATACAATTTTCTAGGAATAGCCAGTATCGCGGCGTCCAATTTTCGGTGGATGAGAAGACAGTATAGAGCACCTTCTCTCCCAATTCCACACTCAGCGCTCTGGTCCGTGAGCTACTATTAGCCGCTAGGACGAAGTATTAAACCAAACAAACCTAGCTGGGATGGTCGCGGGCATCTCTTCTTGGGATTCATGGAAATATCTGCATAGCACAACAACACAAGGGCACAAGAACAAACGAAGATAAGCGCTTCTTCTTGTGTCCTTGATTTGTAGTGCTATACAGATGCCTTTTGATGATGACCGATCAAGAAGCCCATATAGCCACCCTCGTCTAGCTCATTTCGGATTCGGGATATGTCGACTTAAAATCTCCATTTCCTATCTAACCCTAAATGACAGCGATATAGGCGAGGTGAGTGGCGGTAGCTTGTGGGTTTGGACTAACGACGCTCTTCACGGAGAACTTTCGTCTTATGCGTGTTTGCAAACCGGAGTGAAGGGCAGGCGGGTAACACGCCTTCCTGAAATGAAACATTCGGAGTAACCCTTTTTTAGACGGTAGGGGATATGTGAAGGGCCCACGATACGAACCCATTTCAAGACGGTGTCAGCTTGCGAAGGGACAACACAGATGAAACGTTGTCAAGCGGATAGGCTTTTAATTATCATAAGGATATATATCTTGAAGTTCCTTACCGTGAGGTGAAAGCCGACTAATAAGCATTTAAATTTTCTGTATTATTAAGACCTCCTATGAATATACGGTTGCTGCCTTATACAGCCTCATAAATTAAGAAGTAAGCTATGAAAAATAAATTGTTGCGGTATATCTGTAAACGCACACGCAACAAAAGTCCTAGTCCATTTCAGTACTCATTCAATGAAGATGTAGCATGTTGTGTAGCATGTAGCAGATGTAGCAAGAGTTGTTTTTTCGGCTCCCAACAAGCTCGGCAGGCTTTGCCGGCTGACGGATCCAAATGCCGTCCCTTCCGATAAGTGCAGAAAGCATCACCGCAATAAGTTTGTTGAGTGTGTCCACCGGGTGGTGTACAACGTCCCGCTTTCATGTGGGAAGAAATATATCGGACAAACTGGGCGTTGCCTCAATGATCGGCTCCGCGAGCACAGCAACAATGTAAAAAAAAACGGCTCTGGTGGTTTCTTGGCGATCCACTGTCGCGATCATGGATGCAAGCCTCTTGAGGATCAATGCACGGTTGTTTCCCGTGGCAGCTCGCAGCTCATCCGTGAAATATCTGAAGCGCAGATGATCGCTAAACTGGGTGATACGTGTATTAGCTTCGCGTCTCTGGCTCTTATAGAAAAAGAATTAAGGTTCTTGGACGCGGCATCACATGACTGGTAACCATGTTACATGAATTGGCACTTCATTTCCTTGTAAGCGCATGCGCGATCTACGCTGCCTGCCATGTATAAAATCGACGCAGTGGCACAATAAACTTAGTTGAAAGTTTGCGCTTGGTGTGTCGTATTCTCTCACGTCCGTGTCGCTTTTTGGCTCTCCGTATCATTTAAGCGAAAGAACGAGTCACGAATATAACGTTATATGGTGAGAAGCTTGCGCAGGAAAAGAAAATAACACTTAAAGCACAACGATGCCTGCGAGCAAAGTACTGCTTCCTCTGAATCGTGTGTATTACGTACGGATCAAGGTGTCTTTTCGTCAGATTGGAATGCTCGTATATTGCAGCGCAATCTCGGGTCCTCAAATGTGATGGAGAATGTACGTCAGTATTCGCTTCACGCGTGCAATCTGATAGATAACACTCTTTCGCTATTGAATTCCTGTCAACATACTTGATATGAAAAATGCATGCTGGCGCGCCTTGAGTTAACCGATGATTTTAGAACTGTGGTTCGACGTTAAAGGAAGCTCCCCCCTCCCCCCCTCAACAAGATATAGGGCACAGTTGCTTTGAATATTAGCTGTAAAATAGTGCTCGTGGTAAAAAGGGCTCCCAAGACTGCGCAGCGGCACCAACATACCAAAAATTCAAGAGCTAAACACTTTCCAATTTCTGGTATTTATCAAACCAGCATTTCGTGATTCAATGTAGCCCTGTAGTCGAGGGGCCAGTTCCAACACGGGTACTGTATCGGAGCTCATATTTCATGTCAGCGTTAATTGTCACGCAATCGCATTATTTTTTCTTTACATCTTAACATTAGACAGCCAAAATATACGCAGCGATACCCTCATCCTAATATTTTACTACTTTTCGTTCTAACGTACATATCCGCGCAGATCCATATTTTACAAAGTACTGAATATGTAGCCAATGCTTTCCTCGAGGCAGTCAGAAAACCGAGCCGGATGCTACCAACGCTCAGAAATCTAATCGGGAGCGCGCACAATGTTCTCACGCACCATGTGTGATGCACCGTAATGCTCAGGCGCTTCTTGTTTAAGGTAGAAGAATCGGTCATAAAGGCAGAAGTTCATGGTTGGGAACATGTGCTTAAATTTCGCTCATGAAGTCGATTTGCGCAAAGAAAACCTGTTCAAGGTTTCACACTTGCTTTATAAGAAGCCGACAGCACCACCAATTTACCGGCTGCTTTTAACGGCACCAAAGAAAAATATTAAACCAATTGGTTTTGGTATTGGTATTGGTGACAACATTTTATTATTTGAGTATTCAGACTGATAACCACTGAATGCGGAGTAAGTTGAGAAGTTGTGTGCGTAACTAACAAAGCTACGTTAATTAAATTTTCAGTAATTGATGTTAGGTGGCTAAAGAGTATGAGAAGGGGGGAGCCCGTCCTCGATATTATACAGCTGAGCGAAAAAATCTTGATTAAATATGGTTCTGTAAGAGCCATGCGAACAAAAATTTTTCAATGAAACGCTCTTGGAAAGCGTAACTCAGGCAGCAAAAGACCATCTGTAAAGTCACAGAGAGAACCGCGCTTCAAGGCGGGACACAACTGAGGAACCACACACACACAGCGCTAACAAATTGAAGCGCTGTTCTTTCTGTAATAATGAACCAACTAGCCCGTCAGTCAATCCTTGCAAACCTGTAAAGTCAACCTGACCGCACCTATCCTTCTTGTGATGCTGTCGTCAATAGTACGGCATCGTGAGCATGTCCCTTGCGGCCAGTCCGCTTTGGATTTTTATCCACGATGTTTTTTCGAAGGCAAGCACTTTAAAGTTTTAGTGTCAACATAGCAATGAACGTGTGCCACCGAAAGCTTGCTTGCTTGGTCGCAGAAGCGATGCATGACGCAATGATGGTGCGTATTTAGCGCGTCGCTGGCATCAAGACAATGCGCTGCCGCCGAGGGAAGACAGATTACGAACGTGAACAGCCTGGTAGTTGCTCACGGAGCCGTGCCTATGGTGACGGTGTCATCCTGACTAAATCTGGGGCGGCGATATTGACGGCTGAGGCGTTTTCTTTATTTTTTTACAGTGAAGCCGTTAAGCGGAAGCTTTATCTCGGGCCCAACTCCAACGAGGCCAATTCAAATAAATGTAAAAGGCTGAACAACTTTTCTGAGATAACCTCTGGACCGATGTTGAAGAAATTTGTTGCATTTCAGATAGAAACGTAAATTCAGATAGAAATGTGAGCGTTGAAAGCGCAACTTCTATTTAGTGCCTGAAATTTGTTAAAAGTATTTCGAAAAAAGTGGAAGTGCGAAAATGTAGAACCACGATGTTTACAAATAGTTATGCATTCAAAGCAAATGGTATGTTTCATTCGAAACAAATTCGGTATGTCAATTTATTTCTTAGGTGAATTCGTTACGTTGTACAAGAGTTCTGCAAAAGCTGTAGTCCCATATTATTAAACTTTAAATTTTATCAATTTTATCTGCTTTAGATGTACTGTTAGATACAATGCACAGAATTGTGACATCTTTTTTCATTGCCGAAAGACAGAGTTGCAAACTTGACAGTCTCGTTTGCTGAAATTTTGCGATTTTTTCAATATTTATTAAAAATATAATGATCTAAATCAACATTATCGACACCAGCAGTCACTAGATATTAAGTTTTTTTTTTCAATGCGACAAACCTCGTAAATTTGGTGCAGAGGTTGCCGAGAAAAACGAATTCACCTTTTACATGTATTTAGATGGGAGCACCCCATGTATAGCTTCCTCTTAAGGGCTACTTTCCCCACTATCTAGTCCGCGTGTAGAACAAAATCCCGAAGATAGTGAAATACCAGCCCGACCCGCGGCGGAGGTTTGTGCGTGCGTAAAACATTATTGGCAACAAGAATCAAAAGGTCCTTAACCCGTCAGGAGCCCATAGGCCCTGGCGGTCTCCTCAGCGTGCTGTACGACCCGATGTTGTCGGTCTGCGTCCGAGCTGAGAAGAGCAGCCTCCCAATCCTTGCTATTTAAGTTGACGAGCCCTCGGGGCGGGGGGTTGGCCGAGCAGGCCCATATTATATTATTAATGTCCACTTGTCTGTCGTGGTACCACGGGCAGGCTTCAGAGTATTCCCCTAGGATAAATTCTGGAATATAGCTTTGAGTTGGCGAAGGTGCCCGTTTGCAATCTCCGCCACGTGACTTCTTGTCCCTTATTTAGCGATTTGTCGCCTGCAGGGTATATGTTCCTGCTCAGGCGATAGTGGTGAAGCAGGCCTTAAGAAGTCCCCATACGTTGGCCGATCCCGAAGCTAGTGAAATGCAGGGCCGACCGGTGGTGGAGGTGCAGTTCACCTTTGGGGCCCACATACACAGCTTTGCCGGTCATACTTGTTCACAGAGAGGAAGGGAACTGCATGTTCTTTTTTTTTGCATTGATTTCGCTTTTAGTAAGAGATAATGTCGTAAACGCAACGTGATTTGTTCTTGTCCGGTATATTTAAATTTGGGTTAAAATAAACTCTGTATTCCATTCATCCGCAAGAGCAGGTGTAAGCGGGGAAATACTCACTCGCTCGCTCGCTCACACGAACACATGCGCGCATGTTCGCACACACAGAAACGCAAACACAGAGATACGACAAATGCTCGCCCGCATTCACATTTATACGCGCCCACGCATGCACACACGCAGAAGAATGTACGACCGCACGCACATGCAAATGCACGCACACACAAACTAGCGTATGCTCGCATACGCATACACGCACTCGTGCGCACGCATATTCAAATACTGCGACAAAAACACGCGCACTCACGCAAATGCAAGTACCCACGCACGCACGCTCAAGGTGTGCACATCCATTTACACTCTCTCTCCTTCTCTGTTGCCTCACAAAAACATGCGCGTGCAAACACACTGAATGGCACTCGCTCTGCAATTACCGTTCAAACTCCAGCTGTAATAAATCAGTTTATGGTTTAAATTTGGCGCTTCTTCAAGTCGGTGTGCCCTCTGCGGAGAGGGTGCAAAACCCCTTGCTCCTGTCATGTGACATAACCGCCCTTCCCCGACCAAAACATTGCTTTAACGCACCACGAGTGTTCCGACTAAGTGCCAAAGATGCAATGTTGACAAAGGACTACTCTCTTGGCGCAGACAGTTGAAACTTGTTCATCCACGGCTATTATACAGGAATAAAATTGTTTAAAATTTTGCCCGTTCAGTTACGCATGTGTATTGCCGCGAAATTCCACAGAATAGTGAAGGTGCAATGTCCAGAATTTCTGAGTATGTCCATGCTCCAAGGCGCGAGAGTATTTTTTAACGTAACACAATGTCATGGGCATGCTTGTAAAGTTGTCCGAGGTGTATAATGTGATAATAAAAGCTATGACTTAAAAAATATGCAACCCATTGCTACGTTCTAGGAAGTAAAAATATAAAATATAATATTTGAAGAAGCCTCCTAAAGAAACAAAAACATAAACGAAATCTTGAGTTTTGTGTTTCGGCCATCTGGTGGGAGACGGTCTAACTTAGCCTTACGTGGCATCAAAAAAAAAAGAAAGAAAGAAATGGTGACCCACAGCACGGAATGGAACTGCTACAAGCATGACGCGCAACGATAGGTGTGCGCGATTAAACGACTCCGCCAAGGATTCCAACGTTCCCGCAAGCGATGCGCACGGGTTTTTGTAGAAACCACGTGAACTTCCACTACTGCATTTCAAAAATCCCTTTAGGGAACAGTGTTACGGCTTGTGCAGAGAGTCGAGATAGGCATCAATCAAAAGCTGTCTCCGGACTGCATACGCTGCAGCGTCTTTTACGATACACGCCGTAGTTTTATCACAGCTGCTGTTTTTGTCTTGCAAATCGAGTAGCACGTTAGAGTACTCCAGGTGGTCAAAATTTCCGGTGTCCTCCACTGCGGTGCGCCTCATAATCAGAAAGTGGTTTTGGCACGTTAAACCCCATAATTTTTTTTAATATCGAGTGAACATTTTCGTCGTTTCCATAGGCTCCCATTGCTGAAACTTTAACCGCTCTGGAAACAAAATTCTTGCTTGCCGCAGCGTGATCATTGAATTTGGCTAGTGTTGATTGTCTTCTAGAACATGTCTGTCACCTGCCTTTTTCAATAATCGACCTGCAGCTATTGTGATTTGCGAAAAACGCACTCGTTCCATTGAAAACGCGCTAGCTTCGCGTCGGGGCCGTTTGGGGCGCTAGTTGGTACATGTCCAGACAAGCTGGATATGGAAAGCCGGTGATACCAAAGAGAACGCGAGGAGGAAAGCAAAGAAGGAGGGCACAGCAGAACCACGTGGCGGTAAGCGCAGCAGGACAGTGAGGCGAAAGCGCGAGAAGATTGATTTGGCCTTAAGGATGGTGAATGCGTTAGTTCGCCGTCAGCCCCCCCTCCCCCTATTTGCTGTTAATCAGAAAGAACTCTTGTCTCTTCCCACGTGACACAAACGTATTCGTTGCCTCAGTATCCTATCAGCGTTTATCTTAGCATTTGTAGCGCACCCCTGTTGAAGGTTGCTCTCCGTTTTTATCGTTTTTCTTGTTGCTTTTCGGGCGCACACGTGTGTCTGATTCATGGAGAAAGAAGTATTTAAGGGAAGAAGCTGCTAGACCGCGACAGGCGTACGTGGACGGCACGATAAGATCACGGTTGGGCGAGGAGAAAATGCAGTTTTCGCCGCAGCACGACAGATGACGCGTCTGGCGCGTTGCCATCGTTTACATGTTCTTCTATGGATGCGACGCACAAAAATCGCGATATTGCCGGAGAGAGCTCTCTATATGCCAGTTACGACCACTCTCACCAGGTACCCTTCCAAGCTCCTCATCGCTAAAGCCCCTATCCATTACTCATAGCATCACGATTTGAAGAGCGCCAGAACGCCTCGCGCATGGCGATACAGCGCGTGTCTTCCCGTACACGCGAATACGGCAGCGCCCGAGTCTTCCACCCAATGAAAAGTCACGGCGTGGCTCCTGACCTTCGGGGCCCGTGAAAAGTTTGTTCAGCGTGGCGACGCGGTTGACTGTTGAATAGGCTCCTGTTAACTCTTCTTGTAAATTGTGTGAATGCTTGGTTTTGAATTTCCGGCCAGAAGTTCGCCCACAATAAACCAGTTTTTTTAGTGTGCCTCATTGAAGAGTGCAACAATATCTTCTCATCTATTGTAAATTTTCCTGGATTTAAATCGGTACCGTGAATAAATAGAAGTGGTGGACATTTCACCGGGCACTATTAATGAACACTGTCTTTATTACATGCGGTACTGCGCTTGAAACAAGCTACTAGTAGTAATCACGGAGCAGGCGATGTCAGCCAACGCCTCAGTTCACTCGCTCGCATGTGGTGTGAGCGTACGTGTAGGTGACCTTGCGAGGAAAAGTTCCCAATTTTGACATGTAGGCTGTCATGTTTCTTCGCGATCTTTAAAATTAAATTGTGGGGTTTTACGAGCCAAAACCACTTTCTGATAATGAGGCACGCCGTAGTGGAGGACTCCGGAAATTTCGACCACCTGGGGTTCTTTAACGTGCACCTAAATCTAAGCACACGGGTGTTTTCGCATTTCGCTTCGCGATCTGCAGGCTTTCCGTCTCTTCAGAGCTCTCGCAGAATTCCGAAATTGCGCGGGCGGCGCTGACTTCTCATACTTTGCGCGCCCTTTGCACGTTGCAACAAAGGCGATCGTTTTCCATCCGTGCTTTTGTTTTGATGGGTCAGACATGTGACGTGCGCAACTGCAGCAGTGGCTACACATCCTACAGTGAAAAGGTAGAGAAAACCTTCAAATTTCCGAGTCACCCGGTAAGATTGAAATTTTGGGTTCCTGCAATTCTTTGCATGGAACAAGGACATCAGAACGAAAGCTGCGAAGCAAATACCAAAAGGACTAGCAATAGGTTGGTGGAGGAATATTACAGACTTCAACCAGAAGAGTAGTAAGTTAGGAATTAGGAAGCTCGGAACAAATTCGCTACCTTCTCGCATTATATATTTAGAGAGCAACAGCAAGGAAAACGAATCGTTATGTTTAAAAATTGACCCAAAGGATACACAAGTAGGCATAGTGCATTGCGCGCACTTTGTTTTTTAAAACAGTCCTACAGATCGTCGAACACCCGAAGCGATAATATCGCAGGAGTTTGCGTAGAGCAGAGTAGATTTTTATGAAGCGAAAGGAGGAGAGTATGACCTGGAGAGCGTGTCTCTAGCCTGCTACTCCTGTTAAGAACGGCCAGCTGCAGTGCAAGTTTGCCAGCCATTTACGCCAGCGGTGGCAACCTCATCTTGGAATGCCGCCGCCAACCTCTAGCCACGGCGTGACTAAGTCGACTTTGTGTCAGGAACAATACGCACGTCCTCCACTCTCCGTCGCTTCAGCTAGGATGCGTTTGACGAAGCAGGCTTTGTGCTGAAACCGCCACCGTTACGCTCTAGCTTCGTCGCCGTTGTGACTGAAGGAGTTCGACGAAGCAGGCTTTGTGCGCAACACGACAATGCGGACCTGATCTGCTACCCGGGCCGGCTCCGAGTTCTACGAAATTCTTGTGGTGTCGGTTTCGGACCGTGAACACGTGTGTGTGTGCATGTATGTGTGTAAACCGTCCCGCGGAGAGACGGATATTTTACGAGGGATTAAACGAACGTTCGGATCACCTTGTATCACGGGAGGACTGAGTGTTTAAAAACTGCTGTTGTGCGGATGCTCGACACACTTTTTTAAGCAGTCATGTTAGACTGAGACACTCTCTCAAGCAGTCGTGTTAGGCTGACGTACTTTCTCTCGCAGTCATGCTAGACTGATGAACTGCATGTAAATACTGTAAATAATCCTATATTCCTCGTTCTCGCTGAGAAGCAGTCCTTGCCTTCGTCAACGTCCTCAGCGTGGATAAGTTGGACGACGGCATGGGCCAGCTACCGTCGAATTCATGCCGGACTACAATCTTGACAACGGATCACGAGCGATGGGATTGAGCCCCCAATCATAACAGCTGGCTGACAGCGGTGAGAGGGACTTTGCGACGTAGTGCGGCGACTGCGCTGAGTGCTTGGTTCTTGATTTGACTCTCTAGGCTTCATTTTGTGGTTGTTCTGTTTAGAACAGTAGGGAAGCTAGATTGTTGAGTGTTAGCTAGGTAGTGTTTTCCTAGCCAGATTTAGAGAGTAGGATCAAGGCAGTAAAGCAGCAATCATGGTATTAAGGACACTGAGAGACGAGTTGTTGACTGTTGGTGAGGAACTGGGCCTACATGTACGCAAGGAAATGCTAAAATTGGAATTACTGGAGCTAATTTCCAATCAGGCCAGTGAGGAAGACATTGAAATGGGATTGGAATTTCTCAAAAAGAGAGAGAAACGGGAAAGAGAAAGAGAAGAACGAGACAGAGAAGAACGGGAAAGAGAGAGCGAGGAACGCGATAAAGATCGCGAGTTAAGAAAAATGCAACTTGAACTTGAAACCAAACGTTTGGAGTTGTCTCAAGGAAGTGAAGGCGCTCTGGGACAATCAAGCGAGGCAGAATTAAACCGCATGGACAGGCTATTAGAGCCATTTGAAGTCGGGACCAACATAGGCTTGCTTCTATGCAATTTTGAAAGGACTTGCGAGAAGATGGACTTCGGTTCGAGTACATAACCACAGCCGTTGCTTTCTATGTTGCCGTGTGAGGCGGCGGAAGTAATCGCCAGGATGAGTGTACAGGATGCATATGATTATGCAAAAGTTAAGGCTAGTCTCCTGAAGAAATACCGCCTTTCAGCCGAAGCTTTTCGGCAAAAGTTTAGGAGCACAGGCAAGAAAGATAGCGAGGGATATCCGGAGTTTGCATGTAGCTTAAAGGCCAACCTAGTCGAGTGGCTGAAAAGCGCGGAAGCGGGCCACAGCAGACACACGAGCATTGAATGCATGTGTCCAGAGCAGTTTTACTAACCCATCCCCCAAGCTGTGAAACTGTGGATGCAAGACAGAGGGAAAGTAAACACTGTGGAAAGGGCGGCTGAATTAGCCGAAGAGTGCGCAGCGCGTAGAAATTTGAACGCCGAGGACGCAAACTGGGACGGTCAAAATGGACCGCGGAAACCCTTTCCGTTCAAAAAGGGCTCGCAGACTAGACGATCGAAGCCTGTAGAAGTGGAGGAAAAGCCCGCAGAAAAGAGCGAGGAGAAACTTAACGGAGAAACCGCACAAAAAGAACAGAAAAGAAAATTCGAATATTTTAGACCAATTCGCTGTTATAAATGCCACAAACTTGGACATATAGCTGTAAACAGCGTGAAGCCCAAGTGTAGTTTCTTCCCACGTAGAGTAAAAAGACGAGACTATGGAACTTTTAAGTCCATATCTTCACGGCCTGCAAGTTAATGGCAAACCATGCCGAGTGCTAAGAGACAGTGCCGCCACGATGGACATTGTCCATCCGTTTTATGTGACGGTAGATGACTTCACCGGAGAAGTAGCATGGATCAGACATGTTGTAGAAGAACAAAGCGTATGTCTGCCCAGGACCAAAGTCAAAATCAGTGGACCATTCGGGGAGCTAGAGACTTAGAGCAGTTTCTAAATTTTTGTCACTGCAGTACTCTTACATCTTTTCGAATCGCTCGAATCAGTTACTGCGTGACAAAGGGCTTAAACTGGGAGAGAGCATAGTACAGGCATTGACCCGAGGCCAAGCTCGTAAAATCGCGTCGCTTTCGGCTGAATATGCACAAGCTCCTCCAGCGAAAGCAGAAAAGGGGATAACTTCAATACCCGAATCCGAGCTAGGCCCGAGGGACAAAAAAAAAAAGAAACAGTTGAGGAGAGCCTGCCAACTGACCAGCTCAATGAGAGCGTAGCACTAGAGTGTCAAAGTTCAAGCCTGCAGGAAGAGCAAGCTGACGCACTCACAAGCGAGACAGGCTCGTTATTGTCACCGCCCTCAAAGAACTTTGATCACCTGTTACGTGTGGATAGAGAGTCCTTGGCAGCCGAGCAAAAGAATGATGAGAGCTTAGCTAAATTACATCACACAGCCAAAGAAGGCATTGCTAGGCGCAACGTGACGATACATGAGAGAGGAGTATTGTTGTATCGGCACTACAGAGATCGAAAGGGTAGGATTTTAGATCAGTTAGTCGTACCTACTATGTACAGGGAGGGCCTTTTGAGTCTCTGTCATCGAAATGGGTGGTCCGACCACCTAGGCATAAACAAATCAAAGGAAATATTGCTTATGGAATACTACTGGCCTGGCTGTTTCAAAGACGTAGAAAACTTTGTAAGATCATGCGACGCCTGCCAGCGTTCAGGTAAACCAGGATGACATGAAAAGCTCCACTGAAGGTAGTCCCCTTAATAACAGAGCCTTTCAGACGACTTGTAATAGACACGGTAGGGCCTCTTCCAAAAAGAAAATCGAGCTGCAGGTACTTGTTTACCATGCTGTATCCGGTTACAAAGTTTCCAGAAGCAATCCCTGTGAAAGAGCACAGCTCCACCGAAGTAGTAGACGCGCTTTTGACAGTGTTTGCACGAGTTGGGTTTCCAGCCGAAATTCAGGCAGATCAAGGGTCAGTATTCACGAGCGCACTGACTTCCACATTCTTGCAAAAGTTCGGGGTAAAGTTAATACACAGTTCTGTCTGTCACCCTCAGTCAAACAGTGTAGAGAGGTGGCATTCGGTGCTTTAGCGAGTTTTGCTTGCGCTGTGTTACGAGCACAAGGAGGACTGGGAGAACTGTCTGCCGGCAACTTTGTTCGCTTTAATTGCTAGCGGTTCCACATGAAGCGACAGGGTTCTCGCCAGTAGAACTAGTGTATGGGGGGACACACCGTTCTCCACTGAGAATATTAAGAGAGATGTGGGAGGAAAGAGGGGAGTGTCCAACAGTGGTTGAATACGTGCTAAAATTGCTGGAACGGCTAAGCGCAACCCAAGAACTAGTCGGAAAAAACATGGGAGTAGCTCAATAGAACGCCAAATTCTATTACGACAAGAATGCGAGGCTTCGTACGTTTAACGCCGGAGACCAGGTAATGATCCTCAAACTTTCAAGAAAGAACAAGCTTGAAGTTCACTCGGATGGGCCCGTTAAAGTGTTGCACAAACTTTCATATACTAACTATGCTCTGAGAATGCCCAGTCGCAGGAAGGAAGTGAGGATATATCACTGCAATTTGATGAAGCCGTATGTAGAGCGGAGCGGAGTCGTTGACTATACCATCAAAGAGGACCATGGCACTAGTACGAAGTTTAACGAGTATAGGGCGACCTCCAATTCAAATCGGCGTAGAAGAAGTAGTAGAACGCTCGGTAAGCTCGCACGCTCTAAGACCCGAGCAGCTAGATGCGCTAAAAGGGGTATTAGGGAAATATATCGACCGGTTCAGCAATCGGCCAGGTAGAACCGAAATAATGACTCATGAAATAGAGCTGACATCAACCGAACCAATAAGATCAAAGCCTTACAGGGTGTCTCCAAGACAGAGAGAGATTATGGAGGCAGAGATGCAGCGCATGCTAAAGTTGCTAGTTATTGAGCCAGCTGAGAGTGACTACACGTCACCGCTAATACGGGTTGAAACCCCTAACAAGGACCCTCGTCCGTGTGTTGACTTCAGGAAGTTAAATGCCATCACTAGGGATCAGCTGTACCCGATACCCAACATTGAGGATCGAATTGAAAGAGTTAGTGCTGCTAAATACATTTCAACTATAGATCTCGTGCGGGGGTACTGGCAAGTTCCCCTTTCAGAAAGCGCCAGCCGCTATGCCGCATTCATCGCACCTGTAGGCACTTTTCTCCCTCTCGACCTCAGCTTCGGGTTGAATAACGCGCCGTTTAGCGTTTCTAAGTTAAGGGATATTGTCCTGAAAGACTTGCAGGAGTTCGCCTTGCCATATCTGGATGATGTAGACATTTTTTCCGACAGCTGGGAACAACACATATCGCACCTCAAACAGGTGTTCTCACGGTTGAGGGAAGCCGGCTTAACGATGGAAGCGGAAAAGTGTAGATTTGGTTGTTCGCAGGTTACTTATCAGCACTATGTTGTCGGCCAAGGCACGAGACGGCCCGCCGAGCTGAAAATAGCTACAATTGGACAATTTTCTCAGCCGCGCACGAAAACAGACCTTCGTTCATTTTTGGGACTTGTGGGGTACTATCAACGGTACATTCCGAATTACTCGCAAATGGCAAGTCCATTAACGGACGCCCTCCGAATGGGAGCACCGAGTAACGTACACTGGGATAAGGACAAAGAGAGCGCTTTCCAAAGTTTGAAAACGCTACTGGTTTCTCGTCGTGTGGTTCGCGCGCCAGACTACACAAAGGAATTCAGAGTTCAATGCGACGCAAGCGACAAAGGTATGGGCGTGGTACTTAGTCAGGTCGGCGACGATAACGAGGAGCATCCTATCCTCTACGCCAGCCGTAAACTAAATGCAAAAGAGGAAGCCTACAGCGCTTCAGAGAAGGAATGCGCTTGTTTAGTTTGGGCCGCCCAGAAGTTGTCGTGTTACTTGTATGGAGCGAAGTTCATCTTCGAGACCGACCAGTGTCCTCTGACGGGACTCAATCAGATGTCACACAAAAATGGCCGCTTGCTCCGATGGAGCCTCACTCTCCAAGAGTACAACTTGTCCGTTATATATAAGAAGGGAGAGTTGCCTAGCAATGCGGATGGTTTGAGCCGGCTAATTTGAATTCTGCGTTTGAGGGTCCCGCCTAAATTTTAGGGTTACTAGTGTTAATTTTATTAAGCCAAGAAGATCCCCTCTCATTTAGCAGGATTCCCTCCAAGATTGCTGAATTTGTCAGCACGTGATTGCTTCAGAAATTAACATAGCGAAGTGCAGCATTTTTTTTTGTTTCTGCACCTATGTTTTTTTTTTAAGCCTAGCGGGTGTAAAGTGAGAGCCAAGGTACGTTATTTCGGCGCAGAGCCCTGTTGAGGGGTTCATTTTGCAGTTGCCTGTCCTTGATGGATGTTTTGGGGCGGTGTCATCATTGCACAAGTCGTTACTGCGAGCCAAGACATCACCCCTTGGTCACCAGCCGTTCTCTTCCTGCCCAGCGGTTATCTGCGCTAGACAGTCGAGATTTCCCTGGCCGTGGAGGCGCTGTTAAGAACGGCCAGCTACAGTGCAAGTTTGCC